>NC_137969.1:155841896-156291716 GCF_963924665.1 Micromys minutus | reverse complement strand
CTCCAATTACATATGCTCATATATATGTATATATATAAATATATATAGTATAAATATGACAGCATCTGCTGTCTTGTGTATGTGTGTTTCTAGCTATATGACTACAATGTTTTTTTGTTTGTGGATAAACAAGGGATGCTTCACGGTTTCTTCAAACAACCAAATGGTTGTGGGGTAGGTTGTGGATACAGTAAGCTCAGTCACTCAAGGTGTGATGGGAAGACAAAGAACTCCAGAAAACTGGACCTGTAGTCACCCACTGACAAAGGTATTTTGCTGTTTCCTTTCCTATTATTTTTGCAGGCAAATCTAAGTTTCTGAATCAAGTGGGAGGAGCAAGTGATTTTACAGAGCCTGTTCCTGAGAACGGAGCATGCCAGGTGACTGTTCTGTCCCATCTCTACTCAGAGCCAGGGCTTCACAGGAAGGAAAGGCTCTTCCGAGGGCCACAGACTAGGATGAACTAGAATGCCAGAAGGTGTGGATAAAAAGA
Source organism: Micromys minutus (assembly GCF_963924665.1). NCBI lineage: Eukaryota > Metazoa > Chordata > Mammalia > Rodentia > Muridae > Micromys > Micromys minutus. The sequence goes on along the minus strand of NC_137969.1, from coordinate 156,291,223 downwards.
AGTCACATTCTGGAGCCTCTGGAAAGACTTGAAGGATATTTACTAGTTCTTTGCCAGGGCTCATCTCAGTAAATCAGGTAAACCATGCTGTCAGTACAGAGCGTATCGGTGTATTGGAGGTCAGAGACGGGCAGGCACAGGTGCTCTTTCCTTCAGCCAACCAGCATTCATTGATTACCTTCAGTATCCCCGTAAGGATAAGAGCTGGAGGAATAAGAACTAAGGAACTCAGGATCATGTTACATATTACCTGTCGTGCTCCACCAACCCCAGGTTTTCAACTGTATGGGGAAAGATACTCCGCCATCTTGTCTACTTCTCCAGCTTCTAGCCCAGAGAATTGTTGCAGGCCACCCTCCAGGCTTACACTCTGTTGGGAAGAAGAGCCTTTAGCTTTAGCTCACTCAACAAATCATTAATTCACTATGAGCCAGGCATAGCTGTAGGTACTAGAGATACAAACCAACAAGGTCCCTGCTCTTATGGGCATTGTCAACTGAGAAAGTCAAACATTAAATGAATCAATATGAAAGTAATTGTGTGTGTGTGTGTGTGTGTGTGTGTGTGTGTGTGTGTGCGCGCGCACGTGTATCACAGTGAAGGTTCTGATGTAGGTGAGGAGTTAGGAGAACTCAGTTTAAATCCCTGTCTAAAGCCAGGCATGGTGGCACTTGCCTTTAGTCCCAACAGTGTGAGTTCGAGGCCAGCCTGGTCTACAAAGTGAGTTCCAAGATAGCCAGGAATGCACAGAAAGACCCTGTTTTGAGACAAACCCTGTCTGAGGAAGCATGCTCCGGAGACCTATGAGGATGAGTTGCAAAGCTCAGAAAGAACCCAGGAAAGAGGAAACACTGCCCTCAGAGTGACAGGAAAGGGGTGAGGCACACCCCAGAGCCAGCAGCACAAAGGTTCATTTGGAAGAACAGGCAGGGCAGAGCCACACTGGCCCAGGAAACAGAGGTAAGGAATCACTGTAAGTGCTCTGTAACAAAAACCAGAAGCAAACCAACAAACAAACCAGCAAAAAGAATAGGTGCTTATGTGCCATGAAGTGCATGTGGAGGCTGAAGGCACCGTGACCACTGCTCTCAGTCCCCTGCAGGTCATAAGTGAGCTGCTCTAGTGACACTTGGTTAGAAAACCAAACCCAACACAAATCAGCATGTGAGCAGCTTCCCCTTTCCTGCTTGGGTGGGTGACTTCAGTCTCATCTGACCCAATCCCATGGCCTTGGTTATATTTGCCTAGGTGACTGGCATCTCAGTGATGGAGTATTGACTCAGCACTTGAAACCTAGGAAAGAAAGTGACAAAGAATGCAGCTGCACGAGGGGTGCAGGGCAGCGATTCCTGCAGTAAGAAGCTCCTTCAGAGACATGTTCCAGGAGCCACTGAGAACTCCCCGCTGCAAAGGAAGGCAACTGCTTCCTGTGAGGGGTGACAGGAGCCGGCCAGGGAGAGACAAGTCAGCAGGTGGGATGTGAAATGGTACCTTAGGAACCTCTCTGATGAGAAAGTTAACAATATGGACTAAGAGCTCCGAAAGTAGTGAGTTTGGGGCCAGCAAGGTAACACAGTAGGTAAAATATGTACACTCAGGGCCAGTTAGATATCTCACTGGGTGAAGGTACCTGTCATGAAGCATGGCCACCTGAGTTCAATCCCTGGGACCACCATGAAGAAAGGAGAGAGCTAATTCTCACAAGTTGTCCTCTGATTTCCACAAGCCAGTTACCGAAGGTGTCCACACAGTGTTCATGTTCACACACACATACACAGCACACACACACTACACACATACACAACACACACATACACTACAGACATACACAGCACACACACACACACACACACACACCACATACATCTTTTTCTTTCCTTTTAACTCAATAACTCCAATAACTCCTTTTCCACTATTCAACCTTAGACAGAAATCAGAAATTTATTCAGGAATGTCTATAAGCTTTTCTTTTTTTTATATCTAAATTTTTTATTGTCCCCAAATTGTACTTGTGATCAGGGTCTTGTTTCTGGAGCTAGGAAACTGAGGTCTCACTCGTCAGCCTGCTGCATGGTTCCCTTCTCAGACACACAGATGCCATCCAAACACTTTCTGATATCCTTGTTTTTAACTGTTGTGGCTGCTGAATCAGAGCCGTTGAATTTGAAATAAGTTCAATATCATTTCCTTCAAGGATTAATTCATCCTTCTGGGCTTGAGAGACTGAACAAGCAACACCTGTCCTCATCCGAACCCTGCGGATGTATTTTTCACCCAAGAAATTTCGGATTTCAACCAAAGACCCATTCTCCTGAATAACGACGTTGATAAAAAAGTGAGCATCCACAGACCTCATCTTGTAACGGAAGCCCAGTGTGACACCCTTGATCATGTTCTGAACATGACTGCAGATGGTTCTGACAGTGGCCAGCTCCTTTCTGTTACCCCACCATTTGTCAACACGGAGCCTCTTCTTTTTCTTCCCAAGAAGACTCAGCTCTACATTAATGTGATTGAAGTCCCATCGCAGAGTTCCCCTGGGGCCCTTCACAATGACTGTGTGCCCATTCAGAGTGATTTCGACATTATCTGGAATGTCGACCGTCTGATTGCTGAGAATGGTCTTCATTCTCGCAGTAGATGGGGGCTGTCTATAAGCTTTTCGATGGAAAGGGTTAATACACTGTCAAGTAGTTATAAAGAACTCGATATACAGCCTAGATTATATAGTTAAGTTATGGTGTCTCCTTATTATGGAAACAGGGTAGTGAAATGGCTTTTGGAAAGGATCAGAAATATTTTTAAGAGACATGCCAACGAACTGTTACAGTCTAATGCCATAAATGCCTTAAAAGAGACAACTGGGCGGTGAAGGGCAGATTTTCCGGAACACTGAGGTTTGAAGTGAGTTTCAACATTTGTAGATAGGTTTCTAGAAGAAAGGGAAATAGAAAGGACCAAGTGCAGAGGAAGTCTGCAAGGTTAACCCCTGCCTTACCTCTCATCTGCTAGGTCACCAAGCCCATAGTTTTTCCGTGCGTGAGTTGAAGACCCATGACTGTGGTGATCGGGATGGTCATGGCCGCTCGCTGGAGAAGAGGGATGGTGTGGAAGGCTGTGCCTCGGCCCTGGGGGCTGGAAGTAACGCTCAGCCCTGAGCTTGAGGGTCAGGCTTCTGGAGCGACATAAGTTCCGGGCTCCCCAATATGGGTGCCTCGCTAGGTTCTGCAGGCAGCGCCAAGAACCGACTCGCTTCCTCTACTAAGTGCGCAAGCGCAGTTGCCATAACCCCCGAGACACTATGAAAATTTACGTCCACCGGGAAGAAGGAAGCTTGTGTGAGGCCTACCTGGCTTTATAGAACAATTCTGAGGTAATAAGCCAGGACTGGAGTCAACACAAGATGCTAGGCTGTCCCAGCACACCCGGAGATACCTGCCTTGGTTCCCCTGGGGCCCACAGGCCTCCTTCCTGTCGCCTCCCCTCTGTCCAGGGAGCCATCTTGGTCTCTGCTGTGGGCTTGAGGCTGAGAGTTTAAGTCTTCCCACAGCCGGCTTTGATCTGGCTAGTTCTCTCCGTGATTTTTGTGACTTTGATTTCTGATCCAACCTAGTTAGTGGCTGGGTTACCCTGGTATTTCAAACTCAGCCACCAGCGTGGGCAGGCGTAGGGCTACTTCAGGTGCAGGGGCTGTAAACAAAGTCAGTCTGTTCCTCGTTTTAGACCCACCTCTAGGTAGGCCTGGACTGTGAGGATGTCAGACAACGGGAAATGTAAGGGGAACGTGTACCCTCTTTGGCATTTGTGTTCTACATCCTTGCGATTCATGTAGAATAGACTTGTCTTTTTGTCCTTATGACCCACAGCATGCCTCGTGTGTATGATGAAACCAAGCGACTCTCCAGGACTGGGACAAACCTCTATGCGGTGCTGGAACTGAAGAAGGGTGCCCAGCCTGAAGAGATCAAAAAAGCCTACAGGTTCAATACTCTGTTCGCCCCAGTGCCCCCCATAACTTTAGCATCTTCAAACCCTACTTATTTATTATTTTAAATTTATTTTTTATTGTATGTATGTGAGCACAGTGTAGCTGTCTTCAGACACACCAGAAGAGGGCATCAGATCCCATTATAGATGGTTGTGAGCCACCATGTGGTTGCTGGGAATTGAACTCAGGACCTCTGGAAGAGCAGTCAGTGCTCTTAACCACTGAGCCATCTCTTCAGCCCTAAATTCTTTTTTTTTTTTTTTTTTAATTTTAATCCCAAAACAGATGCTTTTTATTTTGGGGGCAAAGGAGGCCACGCCTCCTTCAGTGTGAGAGAAGAAATGTAGGCCTTGCCTCCATCCTCTGTGTCCCTTGTCTTGTATCCCTTGCACTATCTAAAGACCCAGCCCTGTGGTTCATCTCAACCCTCCTGCCTCATCCGCTCCCTGTAGCCCCCCACTGTCCTTTTGGTTATTGCCTGGATAGGAAGCTGGCCCTGCAGTATCATCCAGACAAGAATCCAAGGAACCCTCACGTGGCAGAAATCTTCAAAGAGATCAACGCAGCCCATGCTGTACTCAGTGACCCTACAAAAAAGAAGATCTATGACCAGCATGGCTCGCTAGGATTATACCTGTATGACCATCTTGGTAAAGAAGGTGTCCGAGTCTATTTTATAGTGAACAGCTGTTGGTTCAAGGTACACCATGCTTCCTATTCCTTCAGAAGTAAGAAAGGTGGGGCTAGAGATGACTCAGCGGTTGGAGGGTGTCTTAGTCAGAGTTTTTATTCCTGCACAAACATCATGGCCAAGAAGCAAGTTGGGGAGGAAAGGGTTTATTCAGCTTACACTTCCACATTGCTGCTCATCACCAGAGGAAGTCAGGACTGGAACTCAAGCAGGTCAGGAAGCAGGAGCTGATGCAGAGGCCATGGAAGGATGTCACTTACTGGCTTGCTTCCCCTGGCTTGCTCAGCCTGCTTTATTATAGAACCCACGTCTAGCAACCCAGGGATGGCACTGCCCACAATGGTCTGGTTCCTTCCCCCTTGGTCACTAGTTGAGAAAATGCCTTACAGCTGGATCTCATGGAGGCATTTCCCCAACTGAGGCTCCTTTCTGTGTGATAATTCCAGCTTGTGCCAAGTTGACACAAAACCAGCCAGTACAGGGGGGCATCTTCTGCTCCTGTAGAGGACCTGGGTTTGGTCCCCATCACCCACATGACAGCTCACAGCCACCAATAACTCCAGTCCCAGGGGATCCAGAACTGCCTTCTGGCTTCTGCAGGCCCCAGGCACGCACATGGTACACAGACACACATAAGCAGAACATAAAATAAAATCAAGTCAGCTGTGGTGGCCACATACTTCTGAGCACAGCTCTTGGGAGGCACTGGGTAGCCTGGGCTAATAAGATACTGTTTCTATTTGTCTATAGAGCGAGGAAGAAAGGCTACCCCCTCCTCAAGGCAAATGCTTGTGTTCTCACTTTCTAGGTGTGAGGAGGACGGGGGGGGGGGGGGGGGGAGTGGTGGGGGGGGCAGGGGGACCTGCGTGGTCCCTAAGGCTCTCTCCTCTCTTGTAGACACTCCTTATGCTTTGCTGCCTGCTGACTGGTTGCTGCTGCTGCTGCTGCTGCTGTTTATGCTGTGGGAGACTTAATCCAGTCGAGGAAGAAAATAAGATTTACCAAATGAATGTCTCTACTCAGCCTTCAAGATCAAGTGAGGAGCAAAGGCAGGGATTGGGGGTCAGGGGTCAGGTCACAGTTGGGAATGGTGAGGTAGGAGTGAGGGGCCAGTGAGAAAGACCCTAAAATGTGAGCGTCTCGGAGAGACTGAGAAGGTAGCCGACGTTCCTTATGCTACAGGCTGACATTTTAGTGTAGCGTGGGCCTGTCCTATGGAGGAACTGGAGAAGCGTGTCTTGCAAAGGAAATAGCTGAAGACCGTTTGCAGATGCAGCTTATTGCAAACAGAAAGATGATCCAGGAGCAGAGCACTTGCCTAGCACGTGGAAGACCCTGGATTTCATCCCCAGCCCGGGGTGGGTGGGGGTGGGGATGGAGGGCTGGAGGTGTGGAGAGGATGGGGGTGGGGGTGGGGATGGGGGGCTGGGGGTGTGGAGGGGAGAGGGGGCGGGGGGGGGCGGGACAGGAGGGATGAATTGTTTTAGATTGTTCCCACCCCACGTAGAAAAGTTTGAAAGACTAAGTTGGCTGAGAGTCACACCAGTGCCATCTAGTGGCGCTAATGAGTAACGGCAAGGTAAGGGTTTGTAGACTGAAAAGCAAAACTGTGAACGTGAATGGTTGTCATTATATTTACGAAAGCATGCGGTAATTCCACCACAGGAAAACAAGATAACATTGAAGAAGAAGAAGAAGAAGAGGATTAAGACATGATGATAATTAAGGAAATGTGAAGAGGAGTGGGGTATGTAAATGGAGAAGCCAGTGAGATGGCTCAGCTGGTAAAGGTGATAGCCACCAAGCCTGACACCTGAGTTAGACCTCTGGGACCCACATGGGGGAAGAGAACTGACTCCCACAGACTGTTCTCTGATCACTGCACACATGCTGTGACACAGAAGCATGCACTCACACACATATTACATATAATACACATAAATTATACATATATGTGTGCCATATGTGTGTGCAAATATATTTAAAGCTTAGTACTTCAGATGGATCATTACAGGAAAATCTGTGTTCTCATAGCATTAACCCCAGCTGCCCACATAGAGGGAATGTGCTTTTGGCTATTGGGTGGTTATTCCTAATAAGGTCCCAACTGTTTCTACCATTAGGTGCTGGCCCAGGGCGAGTCCCCTGACACTCAGCCCATTGGATACATTGAAGAAAGAAGCAAGTAGCCCTGTCCCAACATTGACCCAGATTTGACTCCTGTTCTTAATAACAATCCCTGCTTCAGAAGCCAAGATAACATCCATCATAGTGAGGACATCTCTGCCCTCCACGGTGCCTCAGAACCTGTCCCTGCAGAACCTTCCGGCTGCTCCTCATCTTAGGTCTAGCTCCACTCCCGTCCTTATCCACATGAGCTCTCAAGCCAAGTTGGCAGCTGTTTGCTGAGTGGGTGCAGCTTTCTCCAGTGGGTGCCTGGGTTAGTGCCGGGTAGGCCCCTGTGCACTTACCAATAACTTCATGAGGATCCTGATCACCAGACAAGGTGGCTCCCATCCCAAGAGCTGGTGGACCGATTCATTCTCCTTGGTTGGAACGTTGCATACCAAGAACTTTTAGCACCAGTCTCATTTCTTTGCAACACCTTTGGAAGGCTGGTCTCACCATCTTCTGTCCCACCACTGCCATCGACATCCCATTCATAAGACAGCTTGGGAAACTCATGTTTGTGGCTCCCCCTCGGACGTCAGCCCCATCCGTAAACCCATTATCCGCCGTGGTCCTGAGGACGGGCTGCAGACCGTGCTCCAGTCTCCAGTCCTGCTGCCTACATCCTCTACGATACTTCAAGCAGGGTGATCCCCTTATATCGTCTTCTTAACACAGGGACATGAAATGTGCTGGGGACAGACTATACGCAGGACACCTCACTAACCCCTTTGTGCTGTTGGCTTGGCATCCTTTCTGTACCCCTCTTTATCATTTCTTTCTTACCCATGTGGGGTCAGGGCCTAGGAACCTTCAAACCGCCCTGTATTCACTGGGAGAAAGGCTAAGGAATATCAATAATAAAAGAGCTTTGTCTAATTCCAGTGTGTGGAAAGAAGAGACCAGTGACTGTCCTCATGTCTGGGATAAGGCTGGTGTGGTCAGAACTGTGATCACTGTGGAGTCGGGAGTCAGTGATGCCCAGAGCCCTATGGTTGGTGGCTTTTTCAGTGCCTATGACTTCTCTGCAGAGCGATTCACTGGGGTGCAGATAACTTTACAATGTGCAGATTTTTTCCATTCAGATCTTTCTTTTTATTTATGTGTGTTTGTGTGTGCATCTACACGCATGTGTCATGTAAACATGTATGTGCCCTCGTCTGAGTCTTTTGGAGTTTCGGTTACAGATGAGTGTGAGTAGGTACAGATGAGTTTGAACTCCAATCATCGGGACTGAGTGGCAGGCTCTGCCAACCACTGAGACATCTCCAGTTCATACTTGTCTCAGTTTCTAAGCAAATCTGGCGTCCTTGCAATGGATTCACTAATGCAGCTGTGACCAGCATCCCACACTCTCATGTCATAATCATACAGCAGGTCTGGGCCTGGTACAGTAACCATCTCTTGCCTTTGAACTGCTCTCCTGAATGATGTAACAAGGGCAAGCCAAGGGCTGGTGATGTGCCTCAGTTAGCAGAGTGCTTCTCCCGCATGCTTGAGACCCTGGGTTGACCCCCAGCACCACATAAACTGAGATGATGAATCTTGCCCCTCTTTCCAGCACTTTGGATGTAGAGGCAAGAGGATCAGGAGTTCAAGGTCATCCATGGTGACAGTGAGTTCAAAACCAGCCTGTCCCACACAAGAACCCACCTTTAATAAGGGAAAGGGAAGTATATGGTGAGATTGCTCACTGGGTAAAGGCACTTGTCACCAACTCTGAGTTGGATTTCTGGGACCCACATGCTGCAGAAAAAGAATTGACTTGTTGGATATCAATTGTCTTTGTGACTTCCACATGTGTTCCAGGTTGTACCCACCAGTCCCCAAAGTAAGTAAGTGTAGGGTTGTATTTTATATAAAGGCTGAGCAAGAACAAATATGGGGCAGACATATGGGACAAGAAGTTCTCTCTCTATGGTCTGGCGTTCCACTTCTGAACATGGAGGAGGCTGGGTCACTGGCTAAGCCTGTGCCATTATCTACAGATCTGTCCATACCTCCACCCGGGACCACATATGGCATCTCTCCCACAGGCTAGTTTAGATTGTGTTTCTGTTTGAAAGAAGGTCAGAGCATGGAGACCAGTGTTCACAGGAGCCTGCCCAGATGACAGCAAGCAAGTCCCACACCAGCACTGGCCACCCATTCCTGAGTGAGTCAGGGCCACTCAGTCCAGGACAGCTGTGGCTCGCCTTACATGAGCTAAATTGGGAACTGGAATGTCACACGGATGCCCCTCGTGTCCCCACCCCCACAGTAACATTAATCTCTCCAGGGAGGAAGGGACAAACAGTGCCGGCCCCAGAGTGAGCAAGAGGGTGGTTTGGGGGACAGGGGGGGAACTTCACAGGGAGAGATAAAGCTACAGGTGTCTGGTGAGGGTTCTGAGCAGGGAGTGCAGGCGTCTGGAAATAGCCAAGGGTGAGAGGATCTTCGAGAGGAAGGGGCAGGAAACATCGCTCTTTCAAGAGGATCCCAAGAATCCACAGTCAGCCTAAACTGAAGGAGAGAGGGAGCACAGGCAGGGGAGAAGGCCAGCAACAGGGCCACAGCAAGGCAGGCACCAGAGCACTGAGGGATGAACTTCACGGTGGGTTTTAAGCCGCTGCTAGGGGATGTGCACAACATGGAGAACCTGGAGAAGCAGCTCATCTGCCCCATCTGCCTGGAGATGTTCTCCAAGCCCGTGGTCATCTTGCCCTGCCAACACAACCTGTGCCGCAAGTGTGCCAACGACGTCTTCCAGGTGGGCTCAAGGACAGGTGGGTTAGATCAAGAAGGGGGACGGTGGGGGGGGATCCCTCCACTGGGAGGGGGCGAAACTGCCTTGGCTGAGAGGCAAGAGAACTGTGGGATCCCAGAGTCAGCATGAGTCAGCAGCTGCCCCACCTCCCCACTCCCACCCCCCACTCCCCCCCCCCACTGGTAAGCACAACTGTGTCTATATCGACTAGAAAATGGGGTCCACCCAGGACTGGCAGAAACTGGAAAAAAAGAGTGGTCTTACACGGGCTTTGTGGAAGCTTGGACTAGATTTCATTCACTTTGAGGTTTTGATTTTTTTTTTACAAACTCTGGAGAAGAGATAAGGATATATTAGGGGTTGGGGATTTAGCTCAGTGGTAGAGCGCTTGCCTAGCAAGCGCGAGGCCCTGGGTTCGGTCCTCAGCTCTGAAAAAAAAAAAAAAAAAAAAAGAGATAAGGATATATTGAGATAGGTTTTGTGTGTGTGTGTGTGTGTGTGTGTGTGTGTCTACTCAACTTGAGTTTGGTCCCCGAAACATATAAGACGGAGAGAAATGACTCCCCAAAGGTGACAGCGACCATGTGCTCATATACATTAAATGGATAAATAAATCTTTAAAACAATTGTTAGTAATTCCGTGAGAAATCCTGCAGTGCCCGCAGAGCTACGTATATTCCAGACAGACCACCTCTGTCCATGAGGGGTCTGATTAGACACAGTGGGCCAGGGACACCTGGGATCCTTCCTGACCTGGTTAAGATAGGAGATAGATGATATTCAGGTGACTTAGAGACAGCCAGAGGCAGAAACAAAACTGTGTTTCCCAGAAGTGCCAGGGAATATCTGTGGCCATGAGGCCAAGCATAGCTAGGTGAAGTCACCGGTACTATTTTGTCTACACATTTCAAAAATAACAACAAAATAGCTGAACATGGCGATACATGAGTGCAAACCCAGCCCTTGGGCGTTTAAGGCTGGCTTGGGCTGCATGAGACTCTGTCTAACCAACCAACTAAATAAATAAACAAACCAGAGTTCTTTATAGGTTCATAGGCTTGCTTTCTGGCTCTGTGTCTTGGTAGAGGTCTGCGTAGGTTATAACCACAGAGGTCGGGGAGAATGAAGGAACAGAACTCACGTGTACAGACACAGGACCTCTCAGATGAAGTACCCTGGACACACCAGAGCTGGCTTTCCTGGTGGACCAACTGTGATAGGACATCATAGCATGCCTGTATGTCCTGTCTGTCTTCTGCTCCTCCACTGAGTAGCCAGCACCACAGAATTTCCCCTGCCATGGGCCCCTTGTGTCCTCTTCAGGTTTCCTTTTATTCTGAGCATCTAAATTTGCTATTATTTGGCTACAGAGACCTGGATTTCTCTGTCTCAGGGCCTAGACTGCATGTTGTTCTGACCCTGTCTCAAACCAACAAATAAAATAAAAGGTTCTTGCCACATGTGGTGGTGTACCCCTGTAATCCTAGTATCCAAGAGGCTGAAGCAGCAGAGTTGTCATGAGTTCGAGGCCAGCCTGGACTGCATTGCTAGTTCTATTCCTGGCCCACAGTCTTCGTTTTTCCTTTAGTCTGAATTTAGGCTGAGATATTCAGAAAAGACATTCTTTTCACATATTTATACTGAAACATCTACTTCTTTCTTCATGTGTGTGTATTTGTGTGTCTGTGTTTGTGTGTGTGTATATTTATGTGTATATGTGTGTATGTATGTCTGTGTGTGTGTATGCACACTCGCACACACCCGTGCCATCTGTCCTCCTGTACATGTGCCAGGGCATACTTGGGGAGGAATAGGTTTTCTCCTTCCACTCTGTGGAAGCCGGAGATTGGACTCAGGTTGTCAGGCTTGGCAACAGGCAACCTTACCCACTGAACCATCTCTCTGGCCCTGAGGCATCTCAATATTAGAACTCAAAATATGTGAAGTAAGTCAAAGAGAAGTTTGGAAAACTAAGAAAAGTATTCTGTAAAAAGTAGCGGGGGGGGGGGGGGAAATGCTCATTTGGAAAAGGAAAAAAAAAAAAAAAAGTAGCCAAGGGAGCTGGAGAGATGGCTCAGAGGTTAAGAGCACTGACTGCTCTTCCAGAGGTCCTGAGTTTAGATCCCAGCAACCACATGGTGGCTCACAACCATCTGTAATGAGGTCTGATGCCCTCTTCTGGTGTGTCTGAATAATGTGTACTTATATAAAAAAAATAAATAAATCTTAAAAAAAAAAAAAAAAAAGACGGCACATGTCTTTAACCCCTGCACTCAAGAGTCAGAGACAGGTGGATCTCTTCTGAGTTTAGGGCCAGCCTGGTCTATACACTGATCTCCAGGCCAGTCAAGACTCTAGTGGGACCCTATCTAAAAAATAAACAAACCAACTTGAGAATGTTGATTTGAGAATGATTTGACTAGGCATAGTCAGCTGTAAGAGATTATATGGCCTCCCTTCTTCAAGACAGAGTAATGAAACTCTAGAATGTTCATCTGGACCCAGAGAGATCCAGGAAGGTTTGGGAACAAACCCTGTGCAAGAGCAGATGTAGTAACGCACACTTGTTGGTGGCTGAGGTGAGAAGTCCACTTGAGCCTGTGAGTTTTGAGACCATCCTGGGAAACATGGAGATCCTGCCTTAAAACAAGTTAGGAGTTAGTAGAGGGTTTGCCTAGTGTGCACAGAGCTTAATCTGAGCACCAAGCAAACTGAGAATGCTGGTTCACACCTATAATCCCATACTCAGGAGGTGGAGGCATGGAAGTCTGAGGCCAGCCTGGGCTACATGAAACCCTGTAGCCCCTCGAGGCTCTGAGATGGCTCTGTAGACCTTGAGCTGAGCACACAGCATTCCTCAGGGAGCTAGTGGACAGTTAGTCCTCGGTGCTTTATTTGGGGCCTGGGGGAGGCTGACCCAGTTACCCAGCCGCACCTCTGTCTGAGAGATGAACACATTTCATTTTTCACACGCTGCCTCCACATTTTAACAAGTCTAGGCATAATCAGATTGTCTGTTTTCTAAGTATGGTGACGAGAATAGGACTTTTAGTTCCTCCACCTTCAAACCACTAAGGAAAAAAAAAACCCTTCAGAACATTGCCTAGAAAGTTAACAGTTATGAACACCGTGCCAGTATACCACATTTAAATTTTTATGTGTACATTTTTTTTCAAACACCTTGGAAGTTTATAGCATGGAAAATGAATCTGTCACTAACTTCAGATCTTTAATTTCCTTTATCAAAGAGAAACAACCATTATCATTCCAATACTTCTGAGAATCTTTCTAGAAAGCTCCATGCTTAGGCACATGCTTGCTCATGTAGATACACTTCAACTAAACCAATTCTGTTTGTTCAATTCCTCCTCCTCCCCCTCCTCCTTCTTCCCCTCCTCCTCTTCTCCTTCCCCTCCTCCTCCTCCTCCTCCCCCCTCTTCTCCTCCCCCCTCCTCCTTCCCCTCCCCCTCCTCCTCCTCTTCTCCGCCCTTCTCTTCTACTCCTCCCCCCTTCCTCTTCTTTCTCCTCCTCCTCCTTCTTCTCCCTTGTATGTGTTTTAAAATCTCTCTGTAAACCAGGCTGGCCTTGAACTCAGAGATCTGCCTGCCTCTGCCTCCCAAGTTTAGAGATTAAAGAAGAAAGCCCAGCCTTCTTATTTTTTTTAATTGTTTCATATCTATACATTGAAGACACAGTATGTCTTTTGGTTTATTATGCAGTTATTTTATCTTTTAGTGTTATTTTTGGTGGGACACATACATAGAAGTCAGAGAACACACAGCTCTTTTCTGGCTTCTGGGAATCAAAGTCAAGTCACTAGGGCTGTGGGGCAAATGCCTTTTCCCTTTAGTTCTGTCAGCTCTATTTTAGCCTTTTGAGACAGGATCTTATCTGTAGCCCAGGCTAACCTACCTTAGCCTCTCAAGTGCCTGTTTCCAGCTGTGAGCCCCCACGCCCAGCTGTGTTTCTGTTTGCTGTAGCAGCACAGTGTCCGTTGTTCCAATCAGGCCTCAGTCTATTTACTGCACCTGCTAATGTGTTTGATGTCAGCGTACATCTGGGATCGCCGTCTTCAACTGCGGTGTAGTTCAGCTGGCAATGCGCTTACCTCGAATACACAGAGCTCTGGCTTTGAACCCCCAACCCCACGCAGACCACGTGTGCAGCAGCACATCTATAATCCCAACACAGGAGGTGGAAGCAGGGGAAGACGTTCACGGCATCCTCAGCTATACAGTGATTTGGGTGGGAGCCTGGACTGAACGAGACACCATTTTGTTTTGTTTTCTTTTTTCCAAAAAGAAACTATTGATCGAGATTAAGAATTTGAGGAAAATGTCTATGATATAATCCCGACTCACCTAACATAAGTATCTTCATTTTTGCCTAATATATCACTGTTGCTTGAGATAGAATCTTACCATAGCATAAGCTGGTCTGGTACTTACTATGTGAGTGAGGCTGGTCTTGAACTCACAACACTTCTCATGCCTTAGTTTTCCTAGTTTTTTCATAAGCTGGGTTACCTTCAGTTCCTTGTCTCCCTACTATTCTACTTGGTTGCTGTTATAATTCTATTTAAAGCTGTAACTCTCTTTTCCCCTAATCTGAAGCAGACAACTTCAAACTATGCCATGAACCCCTCTAATTTCTCCCCCTCCTTCTCCACACCTGCACCCACTCAGCTACCAAAAATTTTGACGAGAGCAAAGCTGTTGGTGTGGGAATTCGACACAAACATCTTCCCATGCGTTTCTGTATTTGTAAACTCTATTCACGTCCACATTACTTTAAAGCAAGCTTTCCGTGTATTTTTGTGTCTGCCTCCGCTTTGCTGTGGGCACTTGCTTCTGAAAAGCAACCAGTTGTCATTTCACAAAAGACCAGAAGGAACAGGAAAAAGGAAGGCAGGCCAGGGAGGGCCCTACACACACAGGGAAGCTGTCAAAAGAGAGGCCTTCTGGACTTCGGCATTGCCTGTGGGTGTAGAGCTTGCCTACTGTGCAGAAATCCTGATTTTGATCTGCGGCGTTGCAGAAATGAGGTGGAGTGGTGGTTAGTAACTGTAACTGTTGTAATCCTAGCACTTGATAGAGGCAGGAGGGTCAGAATTGTCACAAGTCATCCTTAGCACTTCATAGTGAGTTCAAGGCCAGCCTGGGCTATTGAAGACTGTGTGTGTGTCAGGGAGAGACAGAGAGAGAGAGAGAGAGAGAGAGAGGGAAGATCTGGGAAACAGTCTCCGTCTACGCTCCCCTCAGCTTGGCATCAGGACCTGCTGTCACCAAGGACAGGCCTGCACTAACACACCGCTTCACTGGGGCTTTTTAAATTTTTACTTGTTTGTTTGTCTTACGTCCTGACGGCAGTTTCCTCCCCTCCTCTGCTCCCACGCATGCACACGTGGAGGACAGAGGCGGACACCGGATGTCTTCCATCTACGGCCTGCTCTGGGTGCTCACATTTAAAGCCTTTCTATCTGCTACTCAGTAGACCCATTCCTCCCTGCCTCTGAGTCCCTCTCAGAAAAGGGAGACACTGAGATATGTGCACATTTGCCAGTGACTCCATTTATAGAGCGTCTCTAGACAGACCACAGAGGGACCAGAAGGCATCATGCAGCCCTCAAGAGAAAGGTTCAGCACACAGTCACTACACCAAAGCCTTGAATGAAGCCTAGAATCCAATTCCCTCTACCCCATTCTTTGTTGGTTTGACACAGGGTCTCCTGTGTTTCAGGATAACCTTGAACCCAACACATAGCAGAGGTTGACCTTGAACTTCTCATCCTTTTGCCTCCACCTCCCAAGAGCTGGTAGAGGCTGTGCCTCCCACCCCACCCAGATCACACGAGGCAGGAGATCAAACCCAGGGCCTTGTGCACATTAGGCAAACACTGCCAATGGAGGTGCAATCTCAGAACGCTGTTTTCATCCTCCGTGTTTTCCGTGGTGCTGAGGATGGATTCAATGATTCCACTGAGTGCTGCTATGCCTATTACAGGGGAGACCGCTGAATACAGGTTGCAATCACACCAAGGGACAGGGTAGGACATTCATCCAGGTGTCTTGCTCTGTTTCTTAGGGTGATGGAATTTCCACTACACATCATGTTGGCATACGGAAATGTACTTTATGGGGCTGACCCTGAGCATGAGATGACAGTTGTGGCGTATGACAGCGAGGTAGCAAGATAAACAGAAATGGAGGAGCAGATTTTGATTACTGAATGTTAATTAGGTGGAGAGATGGTTTTTTCATAATAGAGTCTGCATCTTTTTAAGACTTCCTAAGGTTTCCATCAATACCCAAGAATCTAGAATTTCTACTTGTGATGAGAACATTTAGGGGCCTACATGCAAAGACAAAGAGTAATTTCCTCTCTTGTCCTATGGACCACCCAACTTTCAGTCTGTAAAGCCCACGGCCCCTTCTATTCTTGACCTTAGACAAAGGGCCAAGAAGCAATTTGTGGTTTCATTCCTTCTCTTGAGACAGAGACTCAGCATGTAGCCTTTCCTGCAGACCAGGCTGGCGTCGAACTCACAGAGATTCACCTGCCTCTGCATTCCAGTGCTGGGATTAAAGGCCTGTACCACCACTACCACCAGCAGGCGAGTTCCCAACTGTAAATACACGCTCCTGCAGTCTCTCCCATCTCCTGAAGTGCTTTTTAGCCTCTCTTTCTTGACAACCTGTTTATCCTGACTTCAAGTCAAGAGGCACCTTCAATATCAGACCCAGAAAACTAACAGTAGGTCTCCACAGTTCTCCCAAACCTTACTTGGTTGGTTCTTTTTTTATGGCACTCTAGCGCCCCCTGCTGTTCCCACATAGTCTGAGCATTGGTTTTGTTTGTTTTGGGTTTTTTTAGTTTTTTGTTTGTTTGCTTGTTTGTTTGTTTGTGTTTGTTTTAATAAATGAATGGTTTGGTTTGGTTCTGTGTTTGATCTTTTCAAACTACAGAGTCCCTGTGAGAAATTTGGGGATTATATAGAAGAAGCTGTGTGTGGTGCACATATGTAATCCTCCACTTGGGAGGTGGAGGCAAGAAAATTGGAAATTCAAGGTCATCTTCAGTTTCCAGCTGGTGTTTGAGGCCAGCTTGAGTTACCCTGTCTAAAAAGAAAAAAAAAATAGGAAAGGCAGTTGCTGTGACACCTACTTTTAATCTCAGAGAGAATGAAAGACAAAAGTAAAAAGGGAGAGGGGAAAGAAAAGAAGTCAGACATGCTGACAAACTGTTCCTTTTACCCAGATTGCATTGCTGTTGCCTAGGGAATGGTTCTGGGATCACAAGCAAATGCCACCATGCCCAGCTTTCCCATGGGTTTGATCCTCAAGTGAGTGGGGCAAGCATTTCAGCTTGCTATCCCAGCTCACGCACACACACCTGGTTCTAGACCAGGTCTCTTATAGCCCAGGCTGATCTTGAAATCCTGATCCTCCTGCCTCACAAGCTGGGTGTGCAGCACCCTGCCCAGGTTTCTCCATTATCTTTTCAAAGTCTCTTGAGAATGAGATTAGGTTCTACAACACCTACAGGACCTGTGCTCGACCACAACAGGCCCGCAAACCCTGGGTATATGCTAACATCGAGTCTCATGTATCAAGAAGAGGAAGGACCGGGGCTGGAGAGGTGGCTCAGAGATCAAGAGCACTGGCTGCTCTTCCAGAGGTCCTGAGTTCAATTCCCAGCAACCACATGGTGGCTCACAACCATCTGTAATGCCCTCTTCTGGCCTGCACGCACACATGCAGACAGAATTGCTGTATACATAATAAGTAAATCTTTAAAAAGAAGAAGAGGAAGGACAAAAAAGGGTCAGAGGCTGCCCCTTTGTCTTTGCTGGGAGCTGGGACGCCCTCCCCTCCCCCAAGCCTTCACTGACCATGCTTCACTAGTGCCGGCTTTTGTGAAGCCATTTAGCCCCTCCAGGGTGCAGGGTTAGAGCTCTTCCACCGCTGCTTCGCATATTTGGGTTCTAAATATTGATAGGTTATTGTACTGAGCAGGAAAGAAACCATGGTTCTTACCTGAAAGGGGACAAGAGAGTTTATTCTGGGAGCGGATATGAATGAAGGAGGCTCTGGAGCACAGAGTCAAGTTTTCCCAATGTGTTCCAACATGGCGGGGGTTTCACGAAGGCTCTTATTAGTTTAAGAAGAGTTTTGATGACATTTCCACTTGTTTATTGTGTGTGTGAATATTCCATGTGGGAGTCAGAGGTCAAACTTGTCATGGGTGGTTCTCCTTCCATCGTAGTGATCCAGCGATTAGGACTCAGATCATCAGACAACCCTTCTCCCTGGTCTTTATAAAGTGTCTATAAAGTAGCAGAACCAAAAAGTTATAAATCAAGGCACTTGCAAAGTACTTTTAGTGGAGCTGGGTAGCAGTGGTGTGTGCCTTTGACCCCAGCACTTAGAGGCAAAGGTAGACAGATCTCTATGTTTAAGACTAGTCTGGTCTACACAGTGAGTTCCAGGATAGCTAGAACTGCATAGTAAAATCTCTAAATTGATTAATTAAAAATAAAATAGCGAAATATCAGGTAAGGAGGTTATAGCCAAGTACTGAAATCTCTGTTAATAGCCTTTGGGTATCATGAATGACGTTTTTAATTTTGTGGGGTAGTGGATGCTAGTGGTATGTCTGTGCATCACAGAAGAGATCTGCCTAGTAGCCACAGGGATGAATATTAGGCCAAACACAGAGGTGAGCAATGGATAGCTGTTAAGAGAACTAAAACCAAGATCATTTGGCTGCAGACCTGCAACATTCTAACTCCCCACTCTCAGGGACATTCCCAGCCAGTTAACTGGCAGTGTAGACTCTTCATATCAGGCATGGTTCTCCACAGCTCCCAACTTCAGTTCACACCTATGACCACACCCATTAAACAGTCCCTAAACTCACCAGTGTTCATATTATCCTAAGAAGTGAGGATGACAGGTTACCTGCCCAAGCCTTCAGCAATCTCAGACCTGCCTGTTCCAGCTTTGAGGCTCTCAAGGAACCCCAAGAAGAACTGTGTTCACAGCAGGGCTCTCTGCTCTCCACAACCAAAACTGTCTGTCTCAGTAGGGCCACGTTTCCTTCCTGGCCACAGGAGAAGAGAATGAGACTCGAGCACTTTTGTGCCCTGTGTGTGATGGAATATTGCCTTAGCCACCAAGAGTCTTCTGATCCCGCATTCCAGTTGGCGCACATCCCCAAGAACCCTCCTGCACAAAATACTCACAGACATGCAAAGTCAACAGTGACTACCGTTTCTACTGATTTCTATGAGGTCATGAGTCTCTAGTCCAGTGTCTCTCAACTTTCTCAATACCGTGACTCTTTAATATAGTCCCTCACGTCATGGGGACCCCCAACCATACGATTATTGTCTTTGCTACCTCATAACGAATTTTGCTACTGTTATGAATCATAATGTAACTATCTGTGTTTTCCTCTGCTCTTAGGCAGCCTTGAAAAAGGGTCATTCAACCCACAAGGGGTCATGACCCACACGTTGAGAACCACTGCTCTAGCTGATCAAATTGTGGTCTTACTTTAAATGGAAGAGAAGTCCAAACAACTGGCTTTAAGTGCTGGGGATATAGCTCAGGGATAGAATATTTAATATTCATAATCTCTGGGTTAGACCACTAGTATCACTCCCCTGTCTCAAGTGAGCAGTCACATAGCAAGACACTTGCTTTTCCCCAAACAAGCTTAAAGGGCTATCCAGGATTGCCTCCTGAGACAATTTCTGACATCCTTGCTACTCTTAATTTATGTCTGCTGCATCCTGGCTCAGGATGGATCCTCAGCATAAATCTACACTCAAACAGGAAAAAAGGAAAAAATGGGGAACAGAGGACATGGCTTTCGCAAAACATCGGATACAAAATGAGCATCCTGGGTAGCCTGTAACTTTCCTGAGGTTGAGAACTAGAAGGATCAGGGAAAAACAATATTGTCAAGGTCTGTGCAGGACCATGCATCCTGACTCCCACTAGCAGAAGCAGTTTCCTAGAATCATCCAGCTAAGTGTCTTCTCTTTTGTTTTGGAGGCAGAGTCTCTCTACACAGGCCTGGCTATCTTGGAACTCACTATGTAGATCCACCTGCCTCTGCCTCCTGAGGGCTGGATGAAAGGCACGTGCCACTGTGTCCAGCCCTTTTCTCTTCTTTTCTCTTTTAACAGGGCCTCGTTCGTCCTGGGCTGCCCTCAAACTCCCTATGTAGGTGAGAATGACCTCAGACCTCCTATGGAGCAGATCCTCTTGCCTTTACCTCCCAAGTGTGCCACTATGCCTCTGGGGACCAAACCTAGGCTGGCACTATACCAACTGAGCCACATCCCAGCCCTGGTTGTAATTCCTCTGTCCCCATTCAGCTTTTGACATGTGTGCCTCTTCCCAGTACTGAGAGAAATTCTCCAATGGCCTAGTGTCTTATCATAGTATTTGGGAGGCAGAGAGAGGTAGCTAGAAATTGAAGACCAGTTTTGTATATATAATTTGAGGCCAGTCAGGACTACATAAGACTCTGTCTCAGGGAGGGGGGGGGAGGGAGGGAGGAAGGAAGAGGGGGGGAGAGAGAGGTGGGGAGGGGAGGCACACCTATAATCCCAGCTCATGGGAGGTCAGGGTAGGAGGATCACAAATTCAAGGTTATCTTCCATTAACGTGGTGTTTGAAACAAGCTTATATGATCTTGCCAAACACACACACACACACACACACACACACACACACCACTTTACATGTGCTCATAAAGGTCCAAGCTGGAGGACATGGGATATACTGCCAGTCTCTTGCCTATGGTCAGCATTTCTGTCAAAGCTTCATGCTGGACTCCATTGAGGACGAATAATGATCAGACCTTGGCCAAAGTGAGGCTCTGCTTGTAGGGACCCTCAAGGAGCCGAGCTGAGGGATGAGGCAGAGGCAGGAAATCATTTGTCAGACTGTTGTCTGGGGACACCAGATGCAGAGAAGAACTCCTGTGCAGCCCACCACCTGCCGCTCCGCCACACTTCTGTTGTCCTGTCACCTGTCTTCTCAGGCCTCCAACCCTCTGTGGCAATCCCGGGGTTCCACAACCGTGTCTTCGGGAGGACGTTTCCGCTGCCCATCTTGTAGGCACGAGGTTGTCCTGGACCGGCATGGGGTATATGGCCTGCAGCGGAACCTGCTAGTGGAGAACATTATCGACATCTACAAACAGGAGTCCTCCCGGTAAGATGCTTGGCTGCTTGTCTCTGGGGGCAGAGCCTGCACCCTCGGGCTCTTAGGGTCCCCATTGCTTTCATGGAACACTATGATCAGAAACAACATAGCAAGGAAACAGCTTATTCGGCTTACACTTCCACATCATAGTCATTACTGATGTTAGGACAGGAACTCAAAGAGGGCAGGAACCTGGAGGCAGAAGCTGATGCAGATGCTACGGAGGAGTGCTGCTTATTAGCTTACTCCTCATGGCTTGCTCAGCCTGCTTTCTTATACCTGAGGACTACCTGTCCAGGGATAGTCACACTCAGAGTGGGCTCCCCCATCAATGGCTAATTAAGAAAATGCCCACAGGCCTGCCTATAAGCCCATCTTATGAAGGCATTTTGTTGACTGAGAATCCCTCCTCTCAGATGATTTTAGCCTATGTCAAGCTGACATCCCCCAGCACAAGGAGGATGAGAACAATGGGGAAAGGACAGGACCGAGGGAGGAGGCGAGGCCTCTGGGGAGCCTAACTTTGCTTCTGGAGCCAGTGTTCAATCTTACTCCCTCCTCCTGGTCCAGGACAAAGTCTACCACAGTGTCTTTGAACTCATCACCTCCCATGACTGCCTGTCTTGTGAGACATCTTTGTCCCCTGGAATGGACTCTTCCTGGGTCCAGGCCTCCTCTAAGCATCCTTTCTTCCCCAAAGTGTGAACGGTGTGTAAGTTGCCCACCAGTGGTCACAACCTGGCTCCCTGATGACTGTTCTGTCTTGCCTGTGACCCCCAGGCCACTGCACTCCAAGGCTGAGCAGCACCTCATGTGTGAGGAGCACGAAGACGAGAAGATCAACATCTATTGCCTGAGCTGCGAGGTGCCTACATGCTCCCTCTGCAAGGTCTTTGGTGCCCACAAGGACTGTGAGGTGGCCCCTCTGCCCACCATTTACAAACGCCAAAAGGTATCTAGTCAGAGAGGGATGGGACGAGGGTTTAGGACAGGACAGTTCTCACTGTACTGAGGTAAGGGGTAGCGATCAGGGCAAGATCAGACCAGCTCTGCCCTTGACTTTGCACACAACCCTGAGGCAGTTGCCTGGCCTCCCTGGCCTTGACTGCCTTCTCTGGTCAGGCAAGGTGAAGACAGTGGTTGCCATCAACAGCATTCACAGCATCGGCTGTCACATTGGATATCACAAAGGGAGAGCTACTTCAGGACGGTGTCCACCTAAGAACCAGATACACTCGAGTGTCAAATCACACAGCTGACTTCTAGTTATGCTGCAATTTTATGATCACAGTGGTTGGCCTTTGAGAAGAGAAGGGCATCCTAGGAGGGTGGGGAGGGCAGGGCCAGAGAGCCCCTGCAGACTGGAGGGGTTCCTCAGTTGACCAGCGCTGGTACGGCTCTGGCTAGAGATGTAGGCTATGCCACAAAACCTGCAAAACCTGTGTAGGTAGAGGTGCATTTAAGACTCCCCAGAACCTCAGCTCGTATTGGAGTCCCAGGATATCAAAGCATCCCCCGGGTTTGACAGAAACAAATGCAAGTATTAAGCCAGAGGAAGATACCTTCAGTGCAGGCCCTTAGATTAAGATCAACACAACAGTCTCACAATGGAAGATACAGGGAGAAGTGTGCCGTGTGAGTGAAATTAGCAGAAACAGGGACACTGTGAACCCTTGGAGGATTCAGATGTTGCAATTTTTGAAGAACAGAAACTCACTCTGCACACAATGTTTTTAGAAGATAGAATAATGCCACACATGGTTGAGCACACTACAGTTCTAGCACTAAGGATGCTGTGTGGCCAGCCTGGGCTACATAAAGAGTTCCAAGCCAGCCTGGGTTGTTATAAAGAAAATAAAAGAGATGAACTAAAAGAACAAAACAATAACAAAAAGTGGGGTTGGAGATATAGCACACTTGCCTAGCGCAAAGCCCTGGATAGATTCCCAGACCTGAAAAAGAAGTATAAAATGACTACGCAGGAGCAGTGGTCTGCTGTGGTGGTGTACACTGTACTCTCAGCTACCAGGGAGGCTGAAGAAAGAGGATAGCAGATTCAAAGCCAGTGTAGACAATATGGAAAGGCCAAATCCAAGAAAAACCAAACCAAACCACAAGAAAAACAGACCTGGCAAAGAACCGGGTGGAAGCTAATAGCTGGGAAAAATCAGTAGACATACCAAGTGATGGAATTCTCAGAAGAGCCACCAAACAAAGGACAAGTCCAAACAGGCAAACAAGTGAAGGAAAGCCAGGAAGTGGGGGTGGAGGATGGGCAGGCGGACACAGTCCTATGGAGTCCCAGAAGAACATGAGTAGAAGGGAGCAGGGTTGTCTGGGGGGCAGCCCTACGACTTCCAGAATTAATGGAGATGTGACTCTACCGATGCGCATCTAGCCCAGAGTATGGTACGTGATGACTGTCTGGAGAAGGTCACCTCCCCGGCCCTCTAGGTCTTTGATGGAGGTGGGATGAGGGGGCATGCAGCTGCGGCCAGGACTTGTGACTCTAAGGACTATGACTCTAAAACTGGCCCACATCTGTGACAGAGCGAGCTGAGCGATGGCATCGCGATGCTGGTGGCAGGCAACGACCGTGTGCAGGCCGTGATCACGCAGATGGAGGAAGTGTGCCAGACCATTGAGGTAAGCTTGGGCTGGGAGGAGACAAGATGGTCTGTCTGGAGACCCCAAGATTCACGGAGAACTGTTCCTTGGGTTCTGGTTAAGCTGGCCGAAACTTCTGGACGCTAGCTCATGGCGGGTTGGTTTCAGCCAGCTTGTTCCCAGCACTCAGCAGCTCTGTAATGTTGGTTAAGTTACTTTCTGTTTCCGTGCTTCGGTTTTGTTTGGTTTTTACTGTATAAAATGGTGAGGGATGGAGGTAGGATAATAGCAAGTTCCAGGCAGCCTAAGCAGCTTACGGAGATTCTACTTTTAAATAAACTAAGGAAGTAAATAACCAAGCAGCGTGTGATAACCCAAAACTACAATGGCAACACTCTGGAGGCTGAGGCAGGAGGATGTCTCATGCAAGGCCCACTTGACCCTGTCTCAAAAATAAATAAGGACTGGAGAGACCGTCCAGTGGTTGAGACAAGGTTTTGCTATTGTAGAGGGTCGCATTGCATAGCTGAAAACTGTCTGTAGCTCCAAGCTCCAGGGGAATTCAGTTCCTCTGACCTCCACAGGCACACACCAAGCACACTGTATACCCAGTTGAAAATAATGCAAACAAAATTGTGGTAACAAATAGATAAGCAAAATAAAAAGACATAAATGTGGGAGGCATGGGGAGGAGGGATTTATAGAGGCTGGGATATGAGAGTAATCAGACATGATACACACATACACACACACACACACATACATACATATATATATGAAATTATCAGTGAATACCATTAATTAAAATTGTGTGATGAGAAATAATTATATACCTCATTATATAGTTAACTAAATATAATTGAATATTGTGGCAATGTTTTCAGCAAATTAATTCTAGACCTTTAGAATTATTGTTTTATTTTCAATTATGCGTGTTTGTGTGTGTCTGTGTGTGGGCAGACCCACATGAGTGTTAGTCACGGAGGTTAGAGGAGCTTGTTGGATCCTTTGGAGTTACAGGAAATTGTCATTTAACATGAATTCTAGGAGCAAAACATAGGTTCTGGGCTGAAGAGATGGCCCAGTGGTTAAGAGCACTGGCTGCTCTTCCAGAGGTCCTGAGTTCAATTCCCAGCAACCACATGGTGGCTCACAACCATTTGTAATGAGATCGGATGCCCTCTTCTGGTGTGTCTGAAGACAGCTACAGTGTACTCATATAAATAAAATAAATAAATCTTTAAAAAAAATTTAGGTTCTCTGTCCAAAAGCAGGACACACTAATAGCAAAGCCCTCTCTTCCTCTCTAATGTCTGTGTCTTGAAATAAGACTTAATTTCATATCAGACAAAAAAATATCACTTGTTTTTTTAATTTTGGTTTTTGAGACAGGGTTTCTCCATGTAGCCCTGGCTGACCTGGAACTCCCTATAGACCAGATTCATAGAGAACTGTCTGCCTCTGAGTTCTGGGATTAAAGGCATGCGCCAAAAGCACCTGAATAACTCAGTTCACTTCAGACGAAGATGCTGGTAGTCACACGGTAGCCACTCATTTGGTTTTCTTAACAAGGAAGTGGACATTTGTGCAACACAGAGCCAGAGCCAGCAGCACACGTGGCTCCCAGTTAAGCAACTTTGAAATTCTTTGTCATCGCTGTGAAAACACCTGAGCTGGGTTCTGTGTCCCTAACTCAGGGTGTGACCCTAGCCAAGTCACCTTCCTTCTTGGCTTTTTTTTTTTTTTTTTTTTTTTTTTTTAAGCATAGAGAGGACTAAAATGCCCTGTCCTCGCAGCTCTGGGGGTGCTCAGGCGAAACCTTCTTCATTCAGACATGCTGTGGTCTTTCAGGACAACAGCCGCAGACAGAAACAACTGTTAAATCAGAGGTTCGAGACTCTGTGCGCGGTTTTGGAGGAGCGCAAGGGCGAGCTGCTTCAGGCGCTGGCCCAGGAGCAGGAGGAGAAGCTGCAGTGCGTGCGGGGCCTAATCCGTCAGTACGGGGATCACTTGGAGGCCTCTTCTAAGCTGGTGGAGTCCGCCATCCAGTCCATGGAGGAGCCGCAGATGGCTCTCTACCTCCAGGTGAGCGAGGAGGGAGGGTAGCTGGCCTCCGGGGCGGCAGGACTCAGGGCCTGTGTGTGGGGTGTGTGTGTGTGTGTGTGTGTGTGTGTGTGTGTGTGTGTGTGTGTGTGTGTGTGTGTCAGTCTCTCCCTTCTTAATAAATCAGGATATAAATCTCCTCCTATCCCGCAAGATTGGTGAGAATCAAAACCCGGGGCCTTGCCAGGGCTGGCCAAGTGCTCACCTTTGCCCTCCTTTTCTCCCCTGCAGCAGGCCAAGGAGCTGATCAACAAGTGAGTGGGAAAGGAAGGGAGCCTGTGGATTCTTTCCTTCCGACCTGGGAGGGGCCTGAGGGAGCAGAGGAGTCCCCCTGCTGAGCCCTTGTGACCATCACAGGGTCGGGGCAATGTCGAAGGTGGAGCTGGCAGGACGGCCCGAGCCAGGCTACGAGAGCATGGAACAATTCTCCGTGAGCGTGGAGCATGTGGCCGAAATGTTGCGGACCATCGACTTCCAGTCGGGTGAGGGAGCCGAGGGAGGGACCGTTCAGACTCGCTGAAGGGGTATGAGGTAGGCGCTACGGCCAGAAGAGCAGGGGCTCCGTATCACCAGGCCTGCCTTCCACCTAGGCGCCGCTGGGGATGACGAGGATGAAGAGGTAGCTTTGGACGGGGAAGAGGGCAACACGGGTCTGGAGGAGGAGCGGCTGGACGGACCAGAAGGTGAGAGTTGGACGAAGGTTTGGGGGTGAGGAGCAGTTAGCAAGCTCATGGTCCCTTGGGTAATTGCCTTCACGGGGACAATCAGGACGTGCTGGTAGCCTCCACAAGGCTGCCTCAACAGGAGCCTCAAAATGCATCCCCTAGCGCACTAAAAAGCGCACTGTCCTACTGCTTTGGGGAGCCTGCTCCGGAGTAGTAGAAACTCCCTGCTGCCTGGGGGTGTTGGCTATCCGGAGTGCCTTGTTCGTTTGGAGCACCCGCCCACCGAGCGATCTTACCCCCACCGCAGGCTCGGGCCTGCACTGACCCGACTTCGATCCAGAGCGCACGCCCGCAGCGAGAGCCAAAGGATGCTGAGGATCTGCGCAGAGACCTTCGCGCCACCCAGCTCGGCCTCCCGCCCCCGGGAAGGTTCTCAATAAAGGCCTCATGTGTCCCACGTCCTCGGTTCCTTTCGCTGCCCACTTCTAGACTCGGCTATAGAAGCAACCTCGTCAACATTCTGCCCTTCCTCAAACATAGACCATCTGAAGGGGAGGAGGTGACATTGTCCCTTGTGGGTACCCCCCTTTACGCCAGAGCTGGCCTGCTGAGCCGGAGGCCCTGAAAGGTGTCTGGGGTGGGGTCTCAGACCTCCGAGTTCTGGGATTTGGCAGGTTGGGGGGAGGACCCCCAGGAACTTAACTGATAACTTCCTCTCCCAACCCACTTAGCATGCTTGTCTCTCCCACCGGCCTGGAGAGCCCCACTCTCTCAAAAGTTCTTACCCTACTGTAGTTGCCGGTGCCCTCTCAACCCATGACAGAAGATAGAGGCTAAGCTCTTGGGCACTTTTATTAAAAAATAGCCACTCAAGAGTGTCCAGGGTGACTCTGGGCGGCGCTGCACCGCGGGACTGAGCCAGCTCTGGTTGTGAGCGCTCCAGTCCCGGGGTAGGTAGGGGAAAGGGTCAATGCGTTCGTGACCCCGAGGCCGATCACTTGCCCACCGAATCGAATATGATGCGGTTCTGCTCTGCTCGCTCGCGCTGGCTCTGTGTCCGAGCTAGCTCCAGCAGGGTCCTCAGCAGGTGGAAGGTGAGGTCGATGGACAGCGGAGGGTCATTCCGTCGCTGCCGCTTGCCGGCAGGCTCAGATCCCGCGCGGAAGCGCTCAGCTAATAGCGTGAGGAGCGCACGGGCACCGCCACCCTGATTCCTCACTCCGGGGTTCCATCGCAGATTCAGATCCTGGACCCCAGTCGCCGCCTCAGCTGCTGGGCTCCACTGGCTGCTCTCCGGGCGCAGCTGTGCCAGGAGCAGCAACGCTACCAGGAGCGTAGCACGTCCCCTCTGCCTCATGGTGCCGCCTGCTCTGGACACACAGGGGCAGCATAGGGTGAGGTGCACTTGGAGCTGTCGCAGGTGACATGAGCCCCTTCGCGCGCACGCCCATTGCCCCCGCTAGGACCCTCCAACTGTTGCCTGGTGTTCACAGCCTGCCTACCAGCCCCTAGGTGCTGTGCCAGTCCAGTTCCACCCCTCTCCCTCCTTCCTTCCCTCCCGGCAGGTCAAAGTGGGTGGGCTGAGTGCAGAGTCTTGGTGGTAAGGGAGCCTGGATCGTTGTTCCAAGCACTCACAGGTTATCGGAGTGTCTGTCCAGTGCAAGATGGAGCTCCAGTCTCTGTCCCCGGGGACGGGCTGAAGACTCCTTGGGGAGCACGGGGTCTGTCCCGGGACCGCCGCCAGCCTTATATAGCACCAGGACAGCTCCGACTGACGTCAGCGAAGAACATGAACTGATTGTAGAAACAATGACACTGGCAGCTTTGAGTCCAGCAGCTTCGAGCCCCCAGAGGGGCGCGTACCCTGACTTTGTGTCCCTGGAGCTATCTTTGGAAGCACCCTAGCTGTAGAGGGAGACGCTGGCGGAGCCATAAAGATAGATCTTTCCGGATGCAGAGTCCTTCCCTGACACAGACCCACCAGTGACTCCAGAACAGAATAGTCAGGCATTTCTATTCTCAACTACCGGGAGGGAGGTAGGACTGTGTGGCTGTCCGTGGTTCTGAACTTCTGATTCACAGCCAAGAATCTGGGCAGAAGGTCTGGGGAGAACCCTGGGCTGCTTAAATACAGTCCCTAGGCCAGCTACTGGGTCCCCAAATTGAGATCAGAAATGCTCTGCTAGTAGGGGTTCAGACAGCACAGTCCCACTCAAAGGCCCTCCACCCTAATAGGTCTGACCCATTCTACAGCAGTAGAAACTAAAATCTACAGGTCTCAGAATGGCATAAAAGGGTGTTCAGCTTTCAGAACTTAACACACCTTCTAAGTTTGACAAAGTTAGCTTTTTCTTAGGAACCACAGAAACTACTACTATACCCTTTTACCTTCAAGCTAATATCACCAGGTAGGGAGCTGGGGTCATGCTGGTGCAGCCTTTAATCCCAGCATCCTGGAGACAGAGGCAGGCAGACCTCTGTGAGTGTGAGGCCAGACGGGTCTACCAACTGAGCTAGCTCCGAGACAGTCAAGACTACACAAAGCAACCCAGTTTTGAACACCCCCACCAAAGAAATCACTAGGTAGGAAGAGAGAAATCTTTGGCCCAAGTTCCTGCTCTATCACCAACCTATGGTGTTGTCAGGTCCCCCACTTCTAAAACCATTGGTGTCTGTCTTCGTAAATGAACATATCTGAGTCTTCTGAAGGGTCTCACCCACTGCCAGCCTCTGCTGATTCCAGATAATAATGTATCTATTTCTGTGTATCTACATATGTATCCATAAAGTCCCTGACTTTGTGGAAAGGCACTAGGACCTAGAAAAGAGTGGCAGCTATTTCTAGTCTAGGGATGCTTGTTGCTCAGTGTTAGAGCACTTGACTAGGAAGCTCAGCACTGGACAGAGAGTTGTATCTATAGAGAGTGGGCTATTGGGAAGGAGGGGTAAAGTTGGCAAGGTCATGTTATTCTACAAGTATCTGTGGGGAATATACTACAGTCATGATGTACAGTCACGCATCCTTTTAGTCGGTGATGGCAACACACACAATGGTGGCTTCATATAATCGCGCAGCAGCATTAGTGACCAGGTCTTAGTGTGGTGCATTCTTCATGTGTCTATGGTGGTGCTGGTGGGCGCACACCGAGACAGCTGTAACAGGTACGCATGACTTGTGCAACTATGTGCAGTACATACAACTTAATGGTGAGCAACAGTTACTGGTTTATGAATTTGTTAGATTTTTTTAGAATGTTCTACATATGAAAACTGAGATCCCCGTTAAACAGTACACCATGTCAGTCCGGCAGCAGAAGATACATCTCATGCTTCTGCACTGAGAGGTCATGTTAAGCAACTGATTGTTACCATCTGTGTAAGTATAATATATTGTGAGTACACAGGGACAAAACTGCTAAAGAACAGGATTCTTTTTGCTTTGTTTTGTTTTTAAAAATTTATTAATTATATATGTGCACTGTCGCTGTCTTCAGACACACCAGAAGAGGGCATCAGATCCCATTACAGATGGTTGTGAGCCACCATGTGGTTGCTGGAAATTGAACTCAGGACCTCTGGAAGAACTGTCAGTGCTCCTAACCACTGAGCCATCTCTCCAGCCCAGGACACAATTCTTATATCGTGTTCTTATCAGTTAAGTGCAGGAATGACAGCAATAGTATAAAGGTCTTAGAGATCTCAAAAGACGTTACATCATTAGAGTAAAATGTGCTGCTTTAGAGTGGACACCCTATTCTGATCAGCAACCCCTTATCATTGAAACTGACACACTCCCTCCTTTTAAAGATTTCATTGTATGCTTAATTACAAATGCATGTCTATATGTTCATATGTACAGGTGAGTGCATGTACTCCAGAGGCCAGAAGAGCACATCAGATCTCCTGGATCTTGAGACTCGGAGTTGTGAGCCACCCGACGTGGGTACCTGGAACCAAACTTAGGTCCTCTGTAGAGCAGTCAGTCTGTGCTCTTACCAGCTGAGATCCTCGCCAGCCCTGATGTGCTTAGTTTGAGGGAGCTGGTCAAGCATTCCAGGGCCACGGTGCATCAGTACAAGGTGCAAACCATGGAACAAGGCAGGGTTAGAGCTGATGTGCCTTCCAGGATAGGTAGGAGTTCCAGACAACAGCAACACACTGGACAACGGCCAACCTAAGGGACAGAAATGCTTCTGTGAAGGAGAGAAGGAGCAGGGGAGAGAGAGAGAGTAATGGGAGGGACTTACTCAGGAAGTTCCAGGTTTGAGCCACATTCCTCTGAGCTCCATGAGTAGGGACTGTAAGTCCAGACCAGGAGACAACCAGTCCAGTCCTGCTCTGTCTCAGAGCTCCTGTCAGACGAAGGCCTCAAAGCTTAAATAACCTCCACAGTTCACACTGTTCTTATTTTGTCTGTGCATGCATGCACATGTAAGTCAGAGGACAACTCTGGGGAGCTGGTTCTCTCCTTCTACCATGTGGGTTCCAAGGAATGAACCCCGGTCATCAGGTCTGGCAGCAAGGGCTCTTACCCACTGAGTCATATCACCGGTCCACCAGCAGCTCTCTTTTAGCAAATGACTCGTCTATCTAGACCTTTCCAAATATATCTGTACACCTTATATCGGCCAAGATTTCAATTCTAAAAATAATGCCGTGCCAGTCATCCATTCATATTTTTTTCATATATATAGTTACCACATATTATATATAAATATTATATAGCTACATTTATATATGTGTGTGTACATAAAATTCATACACACACAGAGGGGGAGATCTCTTGTGGTCACTATGTCACCAAAGACAGTCTTGAACTCCTAACCTCCTGGTCCTCCCACCT
The DNA here is from genome assembly GCF_963924665.1 of Micromys minutus. Lineage (NCBI taxonomy): Eukaryota > Metazoa > Chordata > Mammalia > Rodentia > Muridae > Micromys > Micromys minutus. The sequence continues at coordinate 156,260,189 of NC_137969.1, read as the reverse complement.
TTGACTTTGCCTGGCCCTTTTAGAAGATCCGAGTGTGGCTCCCCACACCCATATCTGTCAGATCACAGTGGTGTGTAACTCCAGTCCCCAGGGAGCTGATGCCATCTTTTGGTGTCTATGCCCCTGCTCACCCATGTACATAACCACACACATTTAAAAAAAAAATTGTTTGCTTGTTTGCTTGATTTGAGACAGGGTCTCACTCTGTAACTTTGGCTAGCCTGGAACTTGCTCTGCAGATCAGGCCAGCCTCAAACTCACAGAGACACAGAGATCCAACTGTCTTTACTTCTGAGTGCTGGGGCTAAAAACATACATCACTCAGCAAAAAATAAATAAATATATAAGTAAAATCTTTAAAAAAACAGTATTAAAAACTTTAAATTTAGTTTCTATTTTAAATTCATGTCACTTTATCTATTTAAAAATATTTTGTCTTTAAACCTTTTTTTTTTGAACGGCTGGAGAAATCAACAGCACTAATTGTTCTTGCAGAGAACCCAGGTTTGGGTTCCCAGCACCTACATGGCAGCTCACAACTGCAAATTCAATTCCAAGGGATCTGATGCCCTCTTCTGACCTCCATGGGGTGCACATAAATTTATAAATGCTAAACATTCATATACAAATAAATAAAAGTTTTTTTGAGGAAGGAGCAAATGTGTCTCAGAAAAGCCCTGAATTGCCAGTCAGCTTTAGATGTTTGGTATGAGACAGGGTCTCTCTGTGTAGCTCTAGCTGTCCTGGAACTCACTCTGTAGACCAAGCTGGTATCAAAGAAACAGATCCACCTGCCTCTGCCTTCTGAGTCCTGGGCTGAAAGGCTTGAAGTGGCCGACCCTGCTTTAGTTTGAGAGTGCTACCCAAGACCCTGCTGTTTACGACCAGCTCAGAAGCCTGCTCCTGTCAGCTCTGTGCGACTGTGACCACATGGATTCCTACTCCCCTGTGCTCTCAAGTTCCCGGCCCTTCAAATGCCACTCTTACCATCTTTATTTTAGATTTACCTATTTTATTTTACATTTATGGGTATTTTGCTTTCATGTATGTGTATGCAGAACTCATGGAAGCCAGAATAGGATGTAGGATCCTCCAGAAATGGAGTTACAAATGGTTGTGAGACACCACGTAGGTGCTGGGAATCTAACCCCATCTGTGAAAAAGCAGCCAGATAGATCTCTTAATCACGGAACTATCTCTCCAGAACTTTTCAATTTTTTTTTATTGCTGTTCAGCAACAAGCTTTATTACCAGGACAAAATAATCCTCCACAGTGAGCTAACCAGATAAGGTTCCTTAGTCTTGAGTCTACCATCCTGTCTAACTTAGGCTACCAATGTACCACAGCCAGGCACTGTCCCTGCAGATAAGCCACCAAACATGGAACTTAGGTGGGACAGAAACAAGGTTTGTGGGGGCAGAAGCCTCCCAAGGGAGCTGGCAGGTCAGCCAGAGATACTCTAAAATGGCCTCCATAAAGGCTCAAAGGTTCTGAATGTAGCTCCTGAGACTCTGAGGAGACCTAACTAGGGTGAAGTGTTATTAGTTGGTCAAGGTTGGGATGGCCACCATTTTCTCTCTGAGATACCGAGGTCTTCCTTCAAGGGTGAGAAAGGGATCTGTCATACCTGTAATGCAGGGGGACCAGGTAGAAGTTGGCTAACTGCACAGCAGGCCAGAGCTAAAAGAAGAAAATGGGAAGGTCAGTAGTTGCCCCCTACCTGATACCCAGACTCTTATCCTGCCTGGCCCCATGCCACCATCTACATAAGAAAAGGCTGAAGGTGGGTGCTTCCCTGTGGGGAATGAGAAAGTGACCCTAACAGTGGATTCCTATGCTGTGAGGGCCCCAAGCTCAGGGCATTTCAGGACTGAAGGAGACAGAAGAGCTAGTTGAGAGGTCAATTCTTACATAGTAGTTGGTGATGAGGGCGTCAGGGTAGTCCTGCAAAGACAGGAAGGGAACAGTTAACACTTACATATCCAAGTAGTTGCCACATTCCTGCGTGGATATCATGCACAGATTCTGTTGCAAGAAGACACTTCTGGCCCAATCCCCACTAGGCTCCTTTCCTCCTGAGCCTGAGACTCTCTTGCTACATTGCTCCCATCTGTCTCCTAACCTTGGGCTAGCTGGCATGCTAGCCAGAGATCCACTCACCCGCTTCAGTTTGGCCCAATTGTCCTGGGCTGACATTCCATTGAGTGTCCCTACCAGTGGGAGAAAGCAGCCTAGGAAACATGGGGCAAAGCCCCCCTAGGGAAGAGGAGTCAAGTGAAAGCTCTGTGAGCTCCCAAGGCCCCGGCCAGTCTCCCCTTCCCCAGGCCCTTTTCTCTTAGCTCACCTGATCTAACAACATCTTCTTCACTGCATCCACCTTGGTGGTGCCGGGGATTAAGTGGTCCAAAGCCTTGTACCAACCTCCAACTACAGGGCCCTGAGAATAAAAGACAGGACAGCAGGACACAGTGATGGACCCTTGGCTTTTATAGTACAAGGCTTCTCCCCTAGGCAGCAGAAACCAACTCCTGAAGAAGGCAGACTCTAAGACCAAAAAGAGCACAGGCTGGCCTAGCTGGGAGAAACCAATGGAAGCCACAGGAATGAATCTCACAGCTGAGGCAATACAGTTCTACTGCAAGCAAAACTTACCACAAAGCCACAGCCCAGGAATACCATGGTCAGGGTCCGGCCTGTCTGATGTTGCTGGAGACCCCGCCTCTCCACCAGTTGCTGTGAGATAATGTCACCTATACCCATCAGTGACCCTGTACAAGGTACATAGGTGATGTCAGGACATCCCTAAAAGGAAAGTCTGTTGACCAAATGAGGCTTGGCACTCTGAGTCCTGGGGCTTTGTTCAGGCAGAGGACCCTTTTGCTGCCTTGAAGCCCTCTGCTTCTCAAGAATGGTGACATCTCTCGTGTGTCTTATCAGACACAGGGTGGAGGGTATGGTGGTGCATATCTGCCATCCCAGCACTTGGGAGGCTGAGACAGGAGGGCTTATGAGTTTGAGGCCAGCCTAGGCTACATAGGGAGTCTCAGACCAGTCAACACACAGTAAAAAATGGAATGAGCAGACCAGGATCTACAAACACACAGTAGGTTGTGGGAAACTAGGACTGAATACAGACAGAAGAATAAAAGCCTAAACTCCATGGCTAAGAATGAGGGGCTGGAGAAGTGGCTCAGCGGTTAAGAGCACTGACAGCTCTTTCAGATGTCCTGAGTTCAAATCCCAGCAACCACATGGAGGCTCACAACCATGGGATCTGATGCCCTCTTCTGGTGTGTCTGAAGACAGCTACAGTGTACTTATGTATAATAAATAAATCTTTTTAAAAATTATTTTAAAAGAACGAGAGGCCAGAATGGAGGTCTTTTGGAACATTCCACTTCAACCCTTATTCTAGAGGTCTGGAGAGGAAGCTCCACGGTTTCACACAGCTGGTACAACAGAGGCAGGGAATGTGACTCCTAGACACTGTCCTTTTGAGGACTACAAAATACTAACCGATTATGCTCAGGATAATGAGAGACACTCTCTCTCTTGCCAACCCAAAGCAAGACTCTGGCCAATGTCTTTGTTTTGGCCTCAGGGGTCTTTATTGGTAGAAAGCAGCAATCTTTCTAAAATGTGCTCAAATGGTGCCAGAGAGATTGTGTTGATATTAAAAGCCTTCTCCACAGAGAAGAGTCCTGGCCAACTATTACACACACAGACCTTTTTTATTATCAAGCCCAGACCCTCCTCTCTCACCCTTGAGCTGGCAATAGGACTTAGAGCCATTTCCCCTCAGACCTCTGCACCTGCTTCCCGCCCTGCTAACTGCACAGACACCTGCCCCTAGAAGCCAAGACGAAATTGGAACCATCAGTATTTAGAGCCTCCAGTTTGTCATGATGGTGTGACGGTTTCTTACAAACAGTCACAGGGCCGCTTGGGAATGACCGCATGATCTCCAGCTCGTCCATCCATCTCAGTGAGTAATGAGAGTCCCTTCCAGCCCCGAAGCTAACCACTGTCCCGATGCCCTCAATTAGCACTGCAAACACATCCTTTAGCCCTATTCCTTGTTCTGGGGCTGGCTCTGACGTCCATGCTGGCTGCATACTCAGCTCTGTTCCTCCCACGCCTTCTCCACAGCACTTCCTCAGAGCACTCTAGTCAGAGGCTGGAGGAGGTCAGGAGCTCGAGCTGGTGACAGATAACTCTCTGTGACTTGGGCAGCTGTCCATCAAGTGGCTCTTCCTCTCCCTCAGCATCCCATCCAGCCAGGACTGTCTCTCTTCCCCTAAGCCACCAGACAAGGTGCATTCTAGGATATGGTCAGAACTCCTGGGCACGAGGGGTGGCTAAAGAGCTTAGACATGGCTGTTTCCATTCCCCACACCTAACTAAGACCTTAAAAGATGGTCAGAAAATAACCAAACAGAAGCTTACAGCCTCAAACAGCAAGCTTGCTTGAGGGAAGGCATGATGATGTCAGGGAACCCTCATGTGCTCCCTGGTTAGTTAACACTTCCATCAGCCTCACCACCTCCAACTAAGTGACCAGCAGCCTGTGCTCAGGGCTCTCGTCGGCTCTCTCTCCTGTACTGAAGCCACGCACAAAGGGGAAAATGGCCCAGGCTCTTGGGTGATGAAGGGACAACAGTCCACTTTGATAAGATGGTGACAGTTCACAGAGCAATCAGTGCATCCTTGCAAACGATCCGAGAGGTCAGTAGTCACGTGCCATCTAACTTGGGAGTTGTGGAGAGAGGAAGTGACCCTGTAGAAAGTAGAGTTTGGATCAGCTCAAGCCAGGGGAACAAGGAGATCAGAGCACAGGCAGAGGCAGGCTCAGAGGCCACAGGCTACCAAAGGCTTCCTGGGCAGGCACAGAGGCGCACACCTGTAAGGTCAGCATTTGGAGGCAGAGGCACAGGACTGCTTCAAGCTCAGAGAACCTGGTCTACATAGTGAGTTCTAAGACCAGCCAGGGGCTATGTGGTAAGACTTTGTCAAGCAGAACAATACATAGAAAACACACAAACAAGGAGCTCAGTGGTTATTAGCATTTACAGTTCTTGCCGAGGATCCAGATTTGGTTTCCAGCACTCACATGGCAGCTCACAACCATTTCTAACTTGTTTCAAGAGATCCAGTAGCTTCTTCTGATCTGTGTGGGCACTAGACACAGATGTACACATATGTACACACAGGCACATATGTGTTTAAACATTAAAAAGCGCATTGTGCACACAATGCCCAGGTTTCTACTGCCTCTATTTCTTGTTACCCATGGCGGGGGGGGGGGGGGGGCAGGAATATTCTTAGGAAATAAACATATGCATATTTTCACTTCTCATAACTTATCAACAGTCATAGAAGCGAAAGGCCTGCCTAACTGGAATAAAAACCAGTTCCACGACTCTGAAAGCCTTTAGTCATTGAAAAAGGCCTCTCTACAATGTTCATGAGAACAAATGGTATCCTCTACTACAGGACTTGGTTGGTTGGTTGGTTTTTTTAGAGGTGAGTCCCAAGCCATATTGGAGTAGCCCACATGTGCTTGTATTCAGACCGTCTCTGACTCCTGGACTACAGGGGAATAGGGAAGGAGTCGTTCCTTTATTTAATGTGCATCCATTATCTGGTAGGTGCTGATTGTAACTGACTGCTTAGGGTGCTTGACAACCCTCCTCCAGGGAAGTGGAAATGTCTGGTACAGACTCTCAGACAGCCACAATATGGCATCTGTTAACTTCTTTCACACCCCATGTAAGAACAGGGAGAGGGAGTAGAGGGAGCGAGAGAGACCATTTCTGACACAGCAGTGCCTGGAAGCTATTCTTCTGCTCATACAAGATTATAGCCACTGAACCTACAGTAACTCCAGGACAGCCAAAGACTGAGAGTAAAGCCTGCATTCCAAGTGAGTCTTCAACAGGAAGGGCTCATACATTCAAACTCTTTATCTTCTTCTCTCCAGCCCAGAACTCAAACATCCAAACCACCCAACCTCTGGGTGACTTTAAGGACATTATCTGGCTAACTAGGATGGTATAGTGAACTGGTTCCTCTCTTCCTAGATGTGAGAGCTGGAAGTCTGAAAACACTTAATACCAGAGCCCTGGTAGGACAGAATGAGGGGTTGTTGGGCAGTGGTACCCCAAAGCCAGGCTGGGCACACAGCCTAGCAAGTGGTTCTGAGTATGATGACATCATGCCTCTGGGTAGGTGCCAGTTCTCATTCGTCACTCTCCGTGGGTCCAGGAGGTCGGGGAAAGAGATGCTTGGCTCTGTGCACTGCACTATTTGAGACCATTCCCTGCCCATGAATGGAAAAGCCCCGGCTTTCCCACCCTCTTCCCAGGCATGAGTAGAGCTGAATTCCCCGCTTTCCTTTGCTCCTACACTTGATTTTGCAGAGTCTTATGGACAAGAAAATAAAGTGTTGAAGGAAGATGAGAATGCAGATGCGCAGGGAGTGGCTTCCTAGAATGAGAGGAAATGTACCTTTAAGGAGGGGTCTTCAGGTAAAAATATTCCTGGCATGGAACCAGCAATGCTGCTGACTGAGGGTCCTTCTGGCTGGGGCAGAAGCTTGAACTGACCTAGGACCCAGGACAGCTGAAACTCTATTGAGAGGGAGCATATTCCCTGGGATGGGTCTGAATGCTCAGCTCACTCCTATCCATAAGTATCCATTGGAGAAAATGAGACTAAATGGCCAAATTTAAACCCACACCAGCTGGGTTGACAGTGTCCCGGGGCCCAAGTATCTCAAGTACAGGAGGCAGTGCCCTAGATTCCAATGCCAGCCCTAGAACTGACTATGTGACGTCCAAGTGCATGCCATACCCTGTCTGTGCCTCAGTTTCCCTTTCTGTAATTCCGAGTCCTGTGAGACTCATACTCTGGCTTAATTCAGGCTCCAGGGAAATCAGTGCCCACTTTAGCTGCTCTGGTTGCCTGCAATGGATGGAACCTGACCCTGGGCTCTGGGCCCACTGGAGTCTGGAAGAGCCCTCCAGAAAGGAAGGAATGAAGCTGACTCAGACTCTGCAGAACACACAGTCAACCTTTTCCTCAGGCTGCCCTGGTTGTGACTCTAGCTTGGCCCCAAAACTGGTGTATTAGACACTTCCGCTGAACCATTTCAGATCCTGATTCACCTGTCTCTTGCTCTAGTCACTACTGCAGGTGAAACAGACAGGCTTCTTTCAGGCCCAGCACACCCAGGCTCTCACTGTTAACACTTTTGGGGACTACACAGGTGTGAAAGCGTAGCAGAGAAGAGTTAAGTGTTCCCAGTGTGGGATGGAAGCTGGCGGGCTGAGATCTCTTCTGAAACCTACTCACCTGACAAGGCATTTCAAATCACTTCTTAAGTCAGTTCTGAAAAGCAGCTGGTTTAATAACGCCCCTTCATACCTGCTCTCCTTTCTACCCTTGGGAAGGATGACTTTCTGACCTGCACATAAGCTTCAGACCCTGCTTTTTGAACAACCAAAGCGAAGATACTTATCCATAAGCTGGGTGTGTGCGAGCCTATGATCTAGGCACTAGAAAGGCTGAAGTGGAAGGACTGGTGAGTTCAAGGCTAGCCTGAGCTATAGTGGAGATTATGATGGAAAATAACCAGCTGGGCACAGTGGCACAGGCCTTTAATCTCGTCACTCAGGAGGCAGAGGCAGATGGGTCTCTGAGTTCCAGGACAGTCGGAGCTAAACAGAGAAACCCTGTCTCAAACAAACAAATAAAACAAAGGCGTTTGCTATACACAGGCTGTCAATGATCATAGGAAGGGGCCAGCTCCTTGAACCTTCAAGTTTATTATACATTTTTTTAAAGTTCAAGTCAGTCCCAGGAGAGAACTGACTATATAGTCATGCAACCCACATGTGCACACACAGACATAATAATGTAAAATGAAATAAAAGTCACAGAAGGATGGCCATAGTGTCCAGAGAGTGTGTTTGCCCAGCATGTGTGAGGCTGGAGCTTCTGCTTTTAGTGCTGTGAATAGATAAATAACACGTCCGAAGCTTCTCTCGGAGATAATTCCCGTAACTGACCTTTTAAGTTCTAAATGAGGAAACTGAGGCCCAAAGAGGTTTATCGATGTGGACTAATTAGGCAGTTACTAAGTGCTATGCCCTGAGATTCAGATCTTGGCCTTCTAGCTCCAAGTCTGAAATCTTTGTTGTTTCTCAGTGTGCACGGTCCCACGGGACCTCTGAAGACACTGTGCTCTGACAACAGTCCAAAATGGTTAGGTGAGCTAAGCCCACCCCTATCTTTTACTGGTAGTTTGGTCTAAACACCCTGTCAGTAAAGAAGGGGAAGTCTGTGAGACTTACTGTAAGGCTACAGGCTGCTTCAGAAGCAGACAAAGATAAAGATGCAGCAGCTCTCGAAGTAACACATACACGAGGCCATGTAGAGAGCCCAGCCCAGGAAGACCAGGGACCCCAGCAAGCAACATTTCTGCACTTGTGCCCCTTGGAACATTAGCTCCTGCCTTTGTTAGCTATGGATCATTTAGATAGGGAAGCATGACTGTCCTTTCCTCTCCATTCTTATGGCCACAAGGGGGGACCTTCTATCGGGCAGCTAGGGTCCCTGCGGGACTCTGGGGCTGGGCGAAGGGCCCAGCATGTCAGTTCCCATCACAGCCACAATCCAGCATGAGTCACCATACACTCAGCCAGGTGAGTCATGCAGGCCGGACACTGAGGACAAGAGGTGGATGGGCATAGGACGCTATCGAGGGGCCAGTCATGTAGTTTCTAATGCTTATGTACTGCTATCTGCTAACAGGACCTCTGGTCTACCTGCCCTTTAGACTCCCTCTTTCCCTTCAGAAGTCCACGGCCCTCCTGAGAATATGGGTTCTTTTTCTAAGTGTAGGCAAGTCGTGTTTATTACCTGATTGCCCACTCATTGCTCTGATAATCAGAGGCCTGCTGATGCTTCCTCGCCCTGTCTGTCCCCTTGTACTAGCCAAAGGAAGGTGGGAACAGACATAGGAGGCACCTAGAGGAACACTGTGAAGCTGCTACTTCACTACTGACAGAGCAACAAGGCCCCAGTTACTATACTGAGAATATGTTTGTAAGAAAAGCCAAACAGTGATGTAGGCTAAGCTCAGGAAAGTGGTCATCTAGCCAGCTGTGGCAGCTTACACTTGTAATTTCAGCATTCAGGAGAAGGGACTGCTCCAAGTTCAAAGCCAGTCTGGCTACATAGTGAATTCCAGGTCAGCCTGGGCTAGTGTGACTCTTGTCTTAAAAATAAAAATAAAAATGAAATAAAAAAGTAGAATGTATGAAGCAAGGAGAGGGATCAACAGAGTGCTAAAGCTGGTCACTGAGTCAACGTGTTCTGTTTTAATATGACAAACTTCAGATACACGACTGGTTCCTACACTTCACAATAAAAAAACTTACAAAAAGAAACTAGAATTGATTAGTTCATTAAGTATTATATTCAGTATTATAGCACTTGTTAGATGTATGATTTAATGTGGACTCACTCCTGCTAACAGAACTTTGGAGGCTACCAAGAATATAGACGGTGTGCTCAGCACACTACAGAGTGTAAGAGGAAAACATTTAGCTTCCCAATGGGGTCTCTTGGGGGCAGTGCTTTTAAGAAAGGACTACTTAGGCTAGCAGCGGAGGCACATCCCTTTAATCCTACACTTGGGAGGGAGAGGTAAGGTGATCTTGCCTCCAAGTTGATCTCTAAGTTGAAGGCCACCCTGGCACACAGAGTGAGTTCCATGACAGCCAGGACCACACAGAGAAGCCCTGCCATGAAAAAACAAAACAAACGAAAACCATCACCTAAGTTTCTGAGGACTTTAAGTCTTGCTGGACAGACTATGTCTCTCTCTTTTTAGATTGATTGTTACCATTTTAAACTCTGTGTGTGTGGTCAGTGTGTTGGTTTGTGCAAGTAAGTGCAGGTGCCCCAAATGGCTGGAGGTGACAGATGCCCATGAAGCTGAATCTACAGGTGGCTATAAGCCAACCTGACACAGTGCTGAGTCCTCTACAGAACAGCATGTGCTGTTAACCTCTGAGCCATCTCTCTACCCCTCTTCCTGCCCACATATGTTTCTTAGAAATAGCTCACCCTCCAAAACAGACATCATAGGGAGAAAAGGAACACGTCCAGGGTGCTAAACAGGTGGGAATGAGTGCTGTGATATGGGCCTCTTCCTCCTCCAATCAGCTGCTCTAATTATACTGTTTCCAGAGTGACACTCACCAGCTGTCAGAACCTGGACTTTCCATGGATGTGCAGCCAGGGCTCTCTGGTATGCTTGCCAGAGTGCCATGCCTCCTGTCAAACCAAGAGGAGAAGTCACTCCCACTGCCCCTCACAGTAAAGAACATGCCTGCCATTTCTTTATGCTCACTCTCCTTACTTCCAACATCTGCAAGTGAAAGAGGCCTCAGAAAGGTTGCTTACTGGGCCATGTCCCTGACTCGTGGTCACTATACAACTGGAGAAGAGGCAGTAAGGTATTAAATCCTGAGGTTAGACTTACTCTGGCTTCCATCCAGTTTGGGTTCCACCCCCCCCCCCCAAGTAAACAAGATAGGTCCCAAATTCAGACTCAGTTGGAATTAATCCACATCCTTTATGAGTGCAAGTACACACCAGAAATAAACCAAGGACCTGGGTCTGTAAAGTCACATGACCTGCAAGAACTCCAGGTCCACAGTGCTTCAAGCCAGTGACTGCCAAGAACCTCCACTCACCTGAGTGCCAGCTCTGCGAGGAACCGTCTCTCACGTGACGGAAGTTGACTCATGGACTTCCGTATGGAGCACCGCCTCTTCCGTCTGCCCGCAGGCCGGGCTGTTGTTTGGACACAAGCAGTCCGCCAGGAATGCAGGTGGGTGGGGCCTTTGATACCCGTTGGAAGGTGGCTCAGCCGGCCACCTAATAATGTGCAGCCCTGTTCTCAGGGACTGCACGAAACCTCGGTGTCGGGCAGTCTGCTTCCCTGTAACTCGGCTCCCCACCACCACCGAACCCGTGCTCCCAGACTATCAGTTCAATCTGTGTCAGTCTCCCGGAGGTGGCTAGGTCTGGATGCCTTTTCCAGTTTGGAAACTTGATTGCTGGCTTAATGTAGATGTCTGCACACGTTGTATTGTACCCAAGCTCCCAAGTGAGTGGAACTCAGATTTGTTCTATTTTTGTTCTTCATACCAAAACTTTGTTTTTGAACAAGCAGTCAACGTTCAGGAGAACCTGAGAGCCAGTGTGCTAGCTGTCTTCTCAAGGCTGCTCAACCTTGATCATGAGTTTGTAAAATGACCCAGCTTGCAACCAGGGCTCCTCGAATTCTAGGGGTGTACAAGAGGGGACTCAATGGAGGTTTTGTTTTATAGGTTTCTAGAGTCACTTTAAATAGAGGCACAAAACTGCTTAATACCCAGTTTAGGAATCTTAGTCTTCGTTGTAAAACTCCCTGACAACACCTTCCTGAGGTAGGTAAAGATGTATACATTCCCAAGCCTTGAGAAAGGTCAACTTTCCTGCTATCTGCCTACCCCCAGGTCATTTATTCAATTTCTGCATGATTGATGACGGATGGATTCTACTAGCTACTAGAGAGTAAGGACTCAGGGAAATTAGATTCCTGTGTACAAAACATGCTAAAGGAATCTCACTAGTAGACATGAGTCTGAATGTACTCCTAATGAAGGGGTTTTTAAGCAAGGGTATATGGATTCAAACTCCAGTGGTTATATAACCTTGTTCAGATTCTTCAACCTCAGAATCTAATCGTCATTACATAAAACAGTACCTACCCCATAGAGCTCAGTAGTATCCGAAAAGCACCCCAAACAGAGCAAATGCTTAATATCGTTTATCCATCCTGCCTTCTCTGAAGCACATGGAGATTCTTACCCCCACTAGAGAAATATAAAAAGTTCCTTAGTGAAATTTGACTTGGGAGTTTCTAGAGGGAAGGGGATACAGGAAGTAAAGCGAGGATCTTGTATACATTAAGCACATGCTCTTCCACTGAGCTCCATCCCAGCTGAGCTGGGATGTTGAAGGATAAACAGGATTTAGGTGTTCATGGAGATGGCAACAGAATAAGCTAAGGCACAAAGGAAGAAGAGCAAGAACCAAGAGTATAAAGGGAAGAAAGGTAGAGAGAAAAATGGACTGAGGAGAAAAGGTTTGTGGGGAAGGGAAAAGAACAGAGCAGAAAATATGGCCCACGTTTACTTCTGAGTTCAAGATTGAGTCAATACTGGGAGCAGGGTTGCTGGCACAGCCTACAACCACAGCCTTAGTCCCCTCCAGGTCCCACCTTCTCTACCACTAAAAGTAGGGAAACAGATGTGTTATGTCAATGGGTTGCTCTGCAGGACAAGCCAAGCTTCTCTGCAATGGAAGGCACTTCTTTATTAGTTCAAAAAGCAAGCCTGACACAGCCTGAGCTGGATCACAACAGGGTGGTACATCACTTGGCTCCTAACACTAATGCATTTGTGGGTCCTTCTGCTGTGTAAGGACCCTGGTCTCCTACAGGTCTGCGTGCTCTTCTCTACAGGAAGACTTTCTGGCATTTGACAAATCTTCCACACCACTCAGGCAGAAAGCTGTTCCCAGATCTATCAGACCAGCCTTGAGTGCTCTAAAGTCTAGGTTTCATTTCAGACGAGATGCTAATGTAAACTGCATCCCATCCAAGAGGAAACGGGCTACTTGTTTCATATTTACTAAGTTGGTCTAACTACTTCCTTCCCAACCTCAGCCTGTATACTCAAATGTGTCCCCTGGCTGTTATTTGGCAATCTCACATCACAGGGCTGCCTGTGATTGCGAGGCAGTACCAGTCATGTGAGGTGCAGCTATCCACAGAGGACCCAACTGAGATAACATTATTGGGATCTAAATACTTTCTATACAGAGGTTAAACATGTTTAATATGTCAGCAATGTGACCATATCATAAAGATCGAAATCATGACTTGTAAAAGAATGATTGAAATAACTAAAGATATTTAATCTAGAGAAAAATTACTTGGGAAACACATGATAGCTACTGTGAAGTACTAAAAAGGGTAGCCACAGGGAAGAATGACTATTTTCTAACACCCATTAGTAAAATTAATAGAGGTATAATCTGACTTGATATAAAGGAAGATTTTTTTTTCTTTTCTCTTTTCTTTCTTTCTTTCTTTCTTTCTTTTTTTTTTTTTTTTCAACTTTTGGTTTTATGAGATAGCCCAGACTGAACACAAACTTGTGATCCTCCTGCCTCGGCCTCCCCAATGCTGGGATTACAGGTATGCACCACTATACCCAGCTTCAAAACTTTTAAAAACACTATCTAGGAGTGTTCAAGTAGTGTCACATATCAGTGATTGGGAATATTTTATAAGCAGGAACAAGTAAGAGCTAGCTGCTGTCCTACTGGCAGGGTGCTTATGGTGTTCCTCAGTTAAAGTTATGAGCAGCTTCAGTCCAATAAATTACTGTCCCCACCACTGGGCCTCTGTGTTGGTTATTCTAAAGAGGAAGATTGGAAGGCAATAACATCAAATCCTGGAAATAGACAGGAGCCTTCGTGAAGATATCCTTTCCGACTCTCCAAACACCCACTCACAAGTGCTCTCAAAAACACCCAGTACCTTTACTTAGCTTTACCTCCTTCACAATATGCTCAATATGAGCAATTTGACTCTCAAGCCTAGGTTTGGCCTGAGTGTTTCTTGTGAGCCACGGTTTTAGGCATAGGAATTGTTGTGGAGGGGGAGCCCCCCTACCTGCAGGGAGCTGTGACCATAGAAGTCTGTGGAAGGAGAGAGACTTAAGGAGTTTGGGGCATATAGGCCTAAAGATTTAGGCCTGGCACCATCACTGTCCAGGAAGGGCCCAGGTCCTATGCTCTGTGCATGGGGGCCATTTGTTCTTGGCAGACTTCAATCCAAGAGTTCTATGTGGACCAGACTATGGATCGGGGACAAGGCAATGGCTGCTTGGAGAGAAACCAGGCCCTTCAGTTGGAAAGGATGATTGGAACATAGCATTGAAGTTGGCTCGGCTTTCAAGCTGTACACGGTGGGCCAGCGGGGAGGTGAGTCCACGGACAAAATGGATCCGAACCAGCCCAGACTGCCCCCCAGATACCAGCCATCCATAGGAGTCCAGGTTTGGGCTGAAACGTACCTGTGAAGAGAACAGAAACCAAAAGAACTTCAGGGGTTGTGTCTTTGGGCGACCCCTACCTGTATGAGCTTTAAAACAGATCACCACACCTTTAACTTCAGCATTCTAAAGGCAGAAGCAGGTGGATCTCTGTGAGTTTGAGGCCAACCTAGTCTATGAGGTGAAATCCAGGAAAGCCATTGACCCTGTATCAAAACCACCCAAAACCAACCAACCAAATAAAGTCATAATCAGGACTGAACATGCAAGACAGTCAATGAATGAGGTCAGGAGAAAGAATCAAGGCTGTTTTCCCTCCAGCCATCTCTGCTGCCTTTAAACCTGTCATTTCACTGATCACAGACACAAAGTGGAGGGTGGGAGGGATGGAAGACAAGGCTCTCACCTTATGAATAGCTTCAAGTTGTAGCCTGTCCAGGCAAAGCTGAGAATGTCCCTCTCCTTCCTGCATGCGAAGCATCGGTTCTCTACGAAGCAGATTGTGGAAGGAACTCTGGGAAACAGAAGTGGAATTTCTTAGGACTCCCTGTTATCTAAGATTTCTATCTTTCCTAATGTCACAATGACTTGTAGTTACAACTTACCAGATCTGTATCTTGAAAGAGCAAGTAGTGGTGGTTAATGGTTTCAGTGTAGGTTCTCGCTTTGGGAGGATTGGGGGTCTCAGTGGAAGTCGAGGAGTAGTCTTGGTCTTCAGGGCTGTCGTGGTATGGTATCAGATCTGCTTTATATATAGGCTAAGAGAAGTTCATAAGGTTAGCATCTTAAATTTTTATTTATAACTGCATGTATTCACAAATAACATGGGGTGCATGTGAAGGTAAAAACAACTTTAGGGAGTCCATTCTTTCTTCCATCCTGTGGGCACCAGGGAACAAACTCAGCTCATAAAAGGCTTAGCAGCTGGTGTCTTTACATGCTAAGCCATCTCTTGAAACAGATTTTAAATACTGAACACAAAAGCAGAAAGGAAACTGGCTGCCTGCAAAGTCTCAAGAACAGAAAGAATCAATACACACTGAAGCTGGTGCAAGGGCTGTAAGCCTGAATGACTTAAGGAAGAGACAGAGAACTGACTCTCCAAAGTTGCCCTCTCACCACACAAGAACTGCAAACACCAACCCCCATGCACATGAAAGGAACAATTTTTAAAGAAACACGCTCGGTTCTAATAGGGCAGAGAAGATTATACAGAAGTCCTTGCTACAACAAGGACAGTGTCAGAGCTTGGAGTAGGCACTAGTTTGTATTCTACCAAGAGCTGGCAAGGTAAGAAATTATGATCTAATGGATGAAGGTTCCTATACTTACAAATCTTCTTTCTGCAGGTTTCTTGACATTGATTGGGTTTGATGCCATATCAGGTAAAATAGCTGCAATGAGCTCCCCAGATATATCTCCTGCAGCTACTGTCCCAAGCCAGTCTGAACCTGAAAGACTCTAATAGGAAGAGACATATTTATCTCACCCATCCACCCATTTATTCCTGTGATAATGACTATATAGTCTGAGGCTGAGGAGATAAAAACAAAACAAAAAAGGCCTCTTGGTCCTAATGATCCAGTTACCATATACCTGCCCCTCCTTGTACCCTGAATGGTGTCATGTTACTGTCTGCTCCTGACTTACTACTGTGAGCAAATGACCATTCCATGCATGCTGCAACTTGGGGAAAGGAGAGGCTCACCCAGACAGTGCCTTTTCGTGGAGCAGTAAAGTAGGCCTTAAAACCAAGGTAACCAGCATCAATGTAATGGATTCCACAGAGCCCGTAACTAAAAAAAAAAAAAAAAAAAAAAAAGTAAAATAAGCCTTCCTTCTTTGTTTCTTCCAGAATTCAAATACCTCAGCCAACAAACTCAACCCTCCTGACATGCTCTGCGTCCCAACCCACAGGGCCTATCCCCAGATATGAGATGAAGAACTCTATCTTCATCTTGTCGTACGAGGCATAACAGTTGTCTTGAGCCACCGTGACACCATTGTAGGGGAGTAGCCAGGAAAGCTCTGTACTCAAGAAGCGCTTGATACAGTTTATTGGTTCATAAGGTCGTCGAAGATCCCAGAATTTGATTTTCCGGTCACTCCCCGCAGACACCAGGAAATGACTGAAAAATGGGAGATGATATCAGAGCCTGTATGGAAGAGTCAGCAGGCTACAGTTCCCCACTCCACAGTCCTGTTAGTCTGTACCTGTTAGCTTTGCACCACTGAATTGTACGAACAGCCTGGTCATGGGCTAGGAAACACTGGAAGGGGTACAGCTTTAAGGAACCATCAGAGAGCCGTATCCTTTGTAGGGGTGAGTTAGTGGGAAGATTCCAGAAAACTACCATGCCTAAAATAGAGATAAAACGTGTATTAGGAAGGCTCTTGGTTCTGTGGTCTCAAAGGTCTCCTACTCCCAAATCCACACAGTGAAAGAGCAGGACAAAGATGACTGACTGGCTGAGTTCTCCCAACCTGACACTACAAAATGAGAGTGAAGACCAGACCCACATTTGAAAGGTTTCACTGAGCGTATCTGATGGCTGCTAGATATATATATTTATATATATTTATTTAACTGTAATTACATGTATTTGTCTGTATGGGAGTATATGTATATGTGAATGTAGGTACATATGGATGCCAGAAAGCAGCTTTGGATCTTCTAGAGCAGAAATTACAGGTGACTGTGAGCGCTTCGTGTGTATTCTTTAAGTGAATTCAGGCCTCTGCAAGAACAGTACATGCTCCTAAGTGCTGAGTCACCTCTTGAACGCCAGGGTAAAAGAATTTTAAAGAACTGGAGAGATGGCTTAGACCTTAAGAGAAATGACTGCTCTTCCACAGTTCCTGAGTTCAATTCCCAGCAACCACATGGTGGCGTACAACCATCTGTAATGGCATCTTGTGTGTCTGACGACAACTACAGTGTACTTGTATACATAAATAAATAAATCTTAAAAAAAAAAGAATTCTAAAATAGTGTAAAATAGTGTATATTTGCTGATATGGTAGGACAGATTTTTTTTAATGTAAAACTAATTTTTCTTTATTGAAAATACATCCACAAAGTGATGTTTCCCACCATGGGCACATATGCAGAGTCTGTAATGGGTTGGCGAAAGGCTCATCCTAGAGGGCCTGTTTTCATAAGAGATGGTTAGTATAAAAAATATCACACTGGGTGAACAGCATTACTTCGACATGATTAAGTTTGCTCTACAAATGTCCCCAAATGAGTGCCACATAGATTAACCTCTGAAGTGTATTTCCCAAACAGAGCCTGTCATTAAATGATTACTTCACCGTAGCCTAGTGTTAACCTTTATATGCATGCCATGCTCAGAATCTCTAGGAAAAATGTCTCTAACTGTAGACTGGGAGATACGATTCTAGATCTTCAATCTGTTAGCATAATTACGTCTATTCACCACCTTCGGTCAGAAAGCCTCACACAGCTGGTGCTGTCAGATGGCTCCCACCGAGTATCTTTGACTGGACATTCCTAAGGGAGTAAAAATAATCTTTTTAACCTGGGAGTTGCCTTGCCTTAAAGTAACTCCCCTGCTGTCTTTTCTTCCGTCCTCTCTGGTGTGATTTTCATGGGATTCATCTGCATTTGGGGAGGGGTAGGAGCACAAGCAAACTCTACTCTAGATGAGAGTTTTAAATGATTTGACAAGAGACAACTCTATACAAAGAAGTATATATTGTCATCCTAAGAACTTCTGGTTAAAATAGTAAAAACTAACCAACCAACCAACCAACCAAAAACCATTTTGTTTTTCCAGAAATGAGACCATCTACCCTGCTTATGGGTCTGTCTCAGAGATAGCGTTTGTTAGACCGTAAAATAGAAAAGAAGTGGTGTTATATGTTGTTTCTATGGGGACTGATTGGGAGCTGAAGACAAAGTGTTTCTTTCTCGGCTCTTTAGTGTTCCATAGTAAGACTGTGAACACACCTGACAGGAGGCTTTCTTCCCTTGCGTTTGGGAAGAGTACCTAAGAAGGGAGTGCTTCTGATATTGGAAAACAAAACAAAATAAAACAGAACAACAGGCCAAGGGGATGTCCTTCCACCTGTCTGCTTATATAACCAACATTCTGGACCCAGGATCTAGTGAGCCACACAGCCTGCCCCTAGAGAGAAATGCCCACACTCATTAGGAGGGTAGGACATATTTCTAATCTCAGCATTTGGGCTGAGGCAGGATGATCTGCTTGGGGCACACTGAAGCCCTATCTCAACAAACAAAACATACCTCCTTTAGAATAGGAGCTGGAGAGATGGCTCAGTGGTTAAGAGCACTGACTGTTCTTCTAGAGGTCCTGAGTTCAAATCCCAGCAACCACATGGTGGCTCACAACCATCTTTAATGGGATGATGCCCTCTTTTGGTGTATCAGAAGACAGCTACAGTTACTTATATATGATAAATAAATAAATAAATAGCAGCCGTCAAACTATAACCCACGAATCAGATAGATAGTGCTGCCTTCTTCATTTGGTACTGGGGACTGACCTTGCCTCATGCTTGCCAGGCAAGTGTTCCATCTCATGGGGATGGGATTATACCCTCACTGCATAATACTTCTTCAGTAAGTTACATTGACACTACCACACTTACTCACTTGTGCAATGTCTAGGGTTGACTACATATCCAAATAGCAGAATTTAGTGCCAACAATGGCAAAACAGCTCACAAAGCCTTAAAATCATTACTATTTGGTGCATTATCCTAATTCTCTTGTACAAGAATAATACAAGCACAGAGGAAAAGACAAAACAATTTGGTTGACTAAAACAAAGCTGGCAAAGGAGTGGTGCTCAAATGTAATTCAGACAAAAATAAAAGATAAAGGACATTAAATATCTTACAACAGCGAAGAAAATATCTGTAGCTAAAACCCCTTGTATAAACTCAGGGAGTGAAGCATTTACAGATCTTTCTCAGAAGACAAAAACAAAAAAATACAGTGACCTGTTGGTAAGCAATGAAAACAACCCAGCAGTGGGCCAGAGGAGCCTTGGGAAGAGAGTCATCAGATCACGTAAGTCACAGTAGTTTCTCTCACATAGGCCAGGACTTATGAGTTCAGTCACCAGTCCCGGTAGAGGTGGAACGACAGATGAGGCATCCGACAATGAAAATGCCACCAAAAAAAAAAAAAAAGGAAGACACAGTGTGACAGAGGAAGTCCTGAAGATTCTGACAGAACGTTCACTGCTCTATTATGACAAAACTGGCACTGAAAACAATAGAAGCAGGGCTGGTGAGATGGCTCAGCAGCAAAGGCACTTGCTGCCAAGTTTGGCAACCTAAGTTTGATCCCTAGGGATCTAGCTACACGGTAAAAAACAAAACAACAACAACCAAAAAAAAAAAAAAAACAACAACAAAAAAAAAACTTCCACAAGTAATCTTCTAAACTCAACACACTGTGCTCCCCTTCCCCAAAATGTAAAAGTATGTAATTAAATATCTTTAAATTATACTTTAATTTAAAGGAACTGGGAGATTATAGCCAGGACCTAATGAATATTACAAAGCACTTGCTAACTTTTCTATTTTTAACTTTGAGATATAGTCTAAAATGCCTGGGCATTCCTTGAACTTGATGCTCCTGCCTTAGACATCATAGCAGGTAAGATAATAACCCTGCACCATCAGGTCCCCCCAACATCTTTAGAACACTGGGTCCCCTAGCAGTGGAGTTATCTTGTGAGATGCCATGTGGATGCTGGGACTCAAACCCAGGTCCTCTGAAAGAGCTGCCAGTGTTCTTAACTGCTAAGCTATTTCTCCAGCTCCCTACACCTTTAAACAGCTTATATAAAAAATTAAAAAAGACAAAAACAAACAAACAAAAAAAAAAAAAAAAAACCAACAACAAAGGTGCTGGACAGATGGCTCAGCGGCTAAGAGCACTGACTGTTCTTTCAGAGGTCCTGAGTTCAATTCCCAGCAACCACATGGTGACTCACAACCATCTGTAATTTAAAAAAAAAAAAAAGCAAAAACAGCTTATATAGTACATATGATCTTGTTTCTATAAACTTGTCTTTCTTATTATCAGAAAAATTTTCTTTCCTATTTTTTAGTGGAAACATTTATATAAAGTACATTAATTTCAAGCACACAATTCCATGAGTTTGCTAGCTACTTGTACTAGTGAAATATCCCCCACCAACAAAAACCCAAATATTTCCATAAATGTTAAAATTACTTATAATTCTTTGCATCTATTTTGAGTGAAGCAAGTACTTTCTAAATACCACACCAGTAATTAGCAAGCACTGTGACTGCAGGTAGCTTCTTTCAGTGATATCTTAGTAGCTGTTTCCATGTTATGTGTCAGAAGACTATTCGTTTTTTATTGCTAAGTAGTCTGTTGTATTTATCAGTTTTGTCCATGTATCTTCAAAATTACTGTCTTAGCTAGGGTTTTATCACTGTGAAAAGACACCATGACCAAGGCAACTCTTTTTTTCTTTTAAAGATCTATTTATTTATTATATACAGCATTCTACATATATATCTGTATGTCAGAAGAGGACACCAGATCTCATTATAGACAGAGCCACACTTTGGTTGCTGGGAACTGAACTCAGAACCTCTGGAACAGCAGTCAGTGCTTTCAAACTCTGAGCCATCTCTCCAGCTCCAAGGCAACTCTTATAAAGGCACACTTGGTGCTGGAAGAACTGAGAGTTCTACATCTTGATTTGAAGGCAGCCAAGACTGTTCCATACTAAATGGAGCGCCAGTATAAGAAACCTCAAAGTCTACTCACACAGTAAAACACTTCCTTTAAGAAGACCATACCTCCTCCAATAATGTCACAGCTAATAGTGCCACTCCCTATGGCCAAGCATTCAAATACATGAATCTATGGGGGCCAAACCTCTTCAAACCACATTCCACTCTATGGCTTCCACAGGCTTTTAGCTATAACATAATGTGTTTAGTCCAACTTCAAAAGTCCCCATAATATCACAATATTTAAAAATCCAAAGTTTTTAAAGGCTGGGGAGATAGCTCAGTGACTAAGAATACTGACTGCTCTTCCAGAAGTTCTGAGTTCAATTCTCAGCAACTACATGATGGCTCACAACCATCTATAATGAGATCCAATGCCTCCTTCTGGTGTATCTTGAAGACAGCTACAGTGAACTTATATAAATACAATAAATAAATCTAAAAAAAAGCCAAAGTTCAAAGTCTTTTTTTAAGATCCATGCAATCCCTTAACTATAATTCCCTACAAAGTCAAAAATCAAAAAGCAGACCACATACCTCTAAAATCACAGGATATATATTACCATTCCAAAATGTCATAGGGAAGAAATACTGGACCAAAGTCAAGACCAAAAACCATCTGGCAAAGTCCATGTCTCATTTCAGCTTTTTTGACTACAACACAATTCTTTGTCTTGGCTGGTTTAACTCAGTTAGTAGCTTTCCCCATTAAGTATCCCATGGCTCTGGCATCTCTAACATCTTGGGGTCTCCAAGGCAACTTTAACTTCATAGCTCTTGTTTCAATGTTTGGGATCTACACATGATCTTCTGGGCTCTACCAAAGGGCTTGCATCACTTCTCCAGCTCTGACCTCTGTAAAATTCTAGGGTCTGGTTGACTCCACTCCACTGCTTGTGCTGTTCTTGCTGGTAATCCCATAGTACCGAATCTCCAATACACTGGGGTCTTCTGATGCAACTAGGCTGCACTTTAACCAATTGCTTCTCATACATAGGCTCTCTTCATGGTGGTAAGTCTCAACTTTTCTGCATGACCCTTTAGTTGTGTGCCTTCAATGGCCTCTGGGACTGCACATTTACTAATGGCCTTTACTGGCTTCTCACTGGCCTCTCTCAGCTACTCATCACAATCCCTTCATGCTTTCAAAACCAGTACCACCTGGGTGATTCTTATACATCAAGTCTGACTGCCACCATGATTTCTATCTCTGGAACACAGCTTCTTTGTGCTCTTAGAGAACACATGCTAGATTTCACCTCAGTGATGCTGGTCTCTTCTTAATCACCACTAATTTCTTAGCTCCAGATAACCAGCATCAATTGTCCCAGTAACCCCACCTACTCTTGATTCTAAAGCCAGAACCACATGGCCTGAAGCTATCAATTTAGGTTGCTTTGCTGGGACTGGTACATGGTCCCCTTGTTACTTCTTCACCAGCTTTCTGTTTTCAATGATTTCCTTCACTTGCCTAAGCTTGGCTCTCCTGAAACTTGCTCCTGTAGTCTGACCTTGACCTCAAGAGATCTGCATGCCTCCATCTCGTGACTGTTGGGATTAAAGGTATATACTACTATGCCTGGACCCAAGCTCTTCTGAAATTCTCTTTCACAAGGCCTTTATAAGCATGACGATTATGCCTCAAGATCTAGACCAAAAGCCTGTATCTTCCAGCATCAAGATCTGGATCATAGGTGTGACTTTCACTTCTGGATTGTAGTTCATTCTAGATAGTCAAGATGAGAACTGAGAATAGCCCTCACAATCCATCCCTTGTTGACCAGACATACAATCACATCTCCTTATGTCAAAATGAAAATAATCAAGTCATAATGATGCCTAACATGATATAACTCTCCCTTGTTAACTGCAAACATATAAACAATAAGCTTACCTGGGTGGGCTCTTGCCTTGAGGTCACCACTTCCTTAATTCCATTTAATATTTGGAACACAGGATTTAGCTCCATTCTACTTCCTGATGCCCTTTTAATCTTTAATCTATATACATTGTGTATTTTTCCTTTCTCAGTTTGCTATGTATGATCAAAAGGCTCTTCGTAAGAGTGAACCACAGGAGTGTCTATGCTCAGCTATTTTGAGATTTCCTTTGTGAAAGCAATTAATCTAAATCCCTTCACTTTAGCCTCAGGCAGACTCTTCAGACAAGGGCAAAAGAGCAACTACATTCTTCACCAAGATATCAAAAGAAGAGTCTCTAGGCCACATACTAAAATTTTCTTCTGCAGTCTCCTCAGCCAGCCTCCCACAGTTCCAATAACCCTCAATGCCACTATCTTCCATGCTTCTACTAAGATGGTCCACTAAACCCCACTTAAAGTATTCCACTGATTTCCAAAGTCCCCAAATCCACATTCCTCCAAACAAAGCATGGTCAGGCCTATAACAAAAATACCCCAGTCCCTGGTACCACCTTCTGTCTTAGTTACAGTTTATTGCTGTGACAAGACACCATGACCACAGCAACTCTTATAAAGGCAATTTAAAAATTGTGGCTGGCTTACAGTTCCAAAGTGTCAGCCCATTATCATCATGGTAGGAAGCATATGTAACACTGTGTATTCAGACATGGTGTTGATAGAGCTTAGATTTCTAAATTTTGAGGGCAACCAGGAAAAGACAGTCTTCCACATGTAGCCAGGACACTGTTTCACACTGGGTGGAGCTTGAGCATAGGAAACCTCAAAGCCCATCCACAGTGACTGTACTTCCTCCAACAAGGCTGTATCTCCTAATCATGCCATTATCTATGGCCAAGCATTCAAACCATCACAATTACATTAATTCATTTTGTATGTGTGTGCCACAGCCTGTGTATGGAGAAGTACATCTTGACTTGAAGGAGTCAGTTCTCCTCTTTGACCATGTGGGTCTTGGGAACTGGACTCAGGTTTTCAGGCTTGACAGCAAGTACCTTTACATTCTGGACTATTTATTCAGCTATCCAACTCTTTTAAGAAAAAAAAGTGTGTGGTATGTGTGCGTGTGTGTATACATACATACATACATACATACACACACACACACATAGAGTTTGTTTGTTTTTCAAGTAATCCTGACTGTCCTGGAACTTGCTCTGTAAACAAGGCTGGCCTCAAACTTAAGAGAACCATCTGCCTCTGTCTCTCAAGTCCTGGGATTAAAGATCTGTGTCACTGTCACCCAGCTTAAAAAATAAAACAAACAAAAACCCCACTTTAAAAACGTGTATGTCATGTGTCCCTGGCACTGTAAGATCTCTAATGCCCTGGAGCTGGAGTTAAAGTGAATGAGCCGCCTGGCACTGGTGCTGTAAACTGAGGTGGGTCTTCTGGCAGAGCATGTACTCTTAACCACTAAACTTTCTCTCCAGATCCCCTACTTAATTTTATTAATAAAAAAAAAAAAAAAAAAAAAATCACACTGGCTTATTTTGTGTATATGTGATATGTGTGGTACATGCATGTCCTAGCTGGCATGTGGAGGTTGAAGGACACCTATAGGACTTGCTTTTCTCCCTCCTATGTGGGATTAAGGATCACTCTCAGGTCTCAGTGGCAGACATCTTCACCTGCTGTGCCATCTTGCCAGCATTTCCATTTAATTCTGAGTTGACTTTCTTTAAACTGGCAAATATTCACTGTTACCTCATCTTCATAGAGGATGGCACTAAACTGTTTCTATCACTCCTTGCTTTTCTTTGAGAAGTCAAAGTAGTCCAGCTGGCCTAAAATAGTTATTGTCATGGAGGACCTTGAAATTCTGCATTAAATGCTCCATTACTGAGCTATAACCCCAACTATGAACTTCTGATCATCCTGCCCACTCCTCCCAAGTGTAAAAACACAAGGCATGTAAAACTATGCCTTATTTATATAGTGCTGAGAATTGAACTTGAGGGCTTAGGTCATGCAAAGTAAGCACCAACCAAACCCAAGCACATGTAAAAGCAAACAGCAACAGGTCTTTGTTTTGTTTTTACCGTTATAGTACCCAGCAGCCAGGTGGTGGTGAGGCCTGGTAGGCATCCAAGCCAGGCTAAGGCACTGACCACACTCAGAAGGGTCTGAAGCTTGCACAGACCCCACCTGAAGAGTTGCCAAACACTGGACCTGCAAGGACCGAAGAGATAACTTTAGGAAGACCTTATTGTTTGAAATAAGACTCTAATCAGTTTGTTTTTGTTTTATTTTTGAGACAGGGTTTCTGTTTCTCCATGTAGTCCTAGTGGTTCTGGAACTCTATAGACCAGGCTATCCTCGAACTCAGAGATCAACCTGTCTCTGCCTCCACCACCACCCAGTTTCAAATCAGTTCTTAATCCAGAAAAGGGACACACTCAGAAGGGAAAGACTCACTGTAGAATCTGCAAAAAGAGGCTCTTAAAAGATAATGTCTCAAGTAGGCTAACAGGTTCCTTACTCACCTTGTAGATGGCAGGCTTCATAGCGTCTGTGAAGAAAGAAAGGCGGTAAGTAGCTGATGCTCTGCATTCAGAGGGCTAAGCTCCTTCCTACTCAGGCCTTGCTTTGAGATCAGGGTCTCATGTCTGGGCAATGACTTCATCTTTTCCCTCAGCACCAAATTTATGACCCTATCTCTTCCCACCCCCACTTTCTTTCCCAACACCAGCTTTCCTTCTGGGAGAACTGCTGCCTACTTCACCCTGGCTTTTTTTCTTCCTCTGTCTCTACAACTCTGCTCATTTACCTAAAACTTTTGTTTCTGTTTTTTTTTTTTTTTTGTTTGTTTTGCATTCTCCACTTGATCCTGCATTCCTACATAAACATGCCCTATTGTCTCCTCTATGGGGTTAAATAAATAAAATCAGGAGTAGCAATCCCAGAACATGGGGGATGGAAAAAGGAAAAGAAGTTCAAAGTCACCCTCAGTTACAGGGAAGTTCAAAGCCAGTCTGCGCTAAATGGGACCCTGCCTCAAAACAAATAAAAGAAATACACAAGTCCCTCTCTGTGGCCCATGGCCACCAGGCTATCTCCCTTTATAATTAACCTTTTTCTTTATGTTTCTGAGACAGGGTATACCTACATAGCCCTGAACTTACAGAGATCTGCCTGCCTGCTAAGTGATCTGCTATAATGAAACTTTCTAAAAAAAATTATCTATCTAAATAAAGCATATCCAATCCCTAGGCCACATGCAGCCAAGAACAGCTAAGAGTATGTCTCAACACATTAGCAGACTTTTCGGTTTTTTTTTTTTTTTTTTTTTTTCAGTAATTTAACTGTGAAGTTCCTGGGACTAAACTTTGTAGATGACATCATACCATAATGTCAAAGGGCTGGACATGCCTGATTTCCTGTTTCTGCTTCAACCTATTCCACCATCAGACCACCAAACACAAACCGCCTGGGGCTTAAACTCAGATGCCCTCTTCTTAAATAAATACTAAGTACTGTTGGGGGAAAAAAAAATAGAACCTGCCTTTCTTGACTCTTCCTAAAAGATATTGTATGGGTGAGGATATAGATCTCAGGGAGTCCTGAGATCAGCACTGGGACAATAAATGTCAGATAGAGGTGAGTACCACCTGTCAGCCTCAACCCTTAGCAACGCTAAACAGTCAATTTCCGAGGGCACAGAATATGGAAGAGGATGAAATGACTGGTAAAATGATGAAAGGGTGCAGTTAAGTCTGCAAAAAAGAGAGGATTTAAGCTCAAAAATGACCAACTAAAGTCACAGTATTAGCACAAAGGCTTCACTGAACATTCACGCTAGAGACCACACTAGAGGAGGTCACGGGCAGACAGGCCTGAGAGCTCTGGCTACCACCATGGCAGTTATGTGACTTGCCTGGGGGCTGCTGAGCCAGGAGGGCCTCAGGATGCGGCAGACTGAACAGCAGTACCTTCCCATCTGAGCAGGCCAGAGCCAAGAGACCTAGGCGAGGCAGGAGAGGAGCCTGTGGAATGAGAGCAGATCTGTGCTGAGGCTTGTGCTGCTTTCAGGTGCCTCTCAGAAAACTGAGGCTCTGGTCCCTTAAAACATGACACGGAGTTGCTAGAAAAACCCACCCACCACACTCTAACCTTCCTTCAACCCTAAGAATTCCCCGGGCTAGCTCAGTCAACTAGAAATACCTTCCGAAGGGTTTCTGGATGTTCCCATGCCCCACTGGGGCAAAACTTGAGGTCCCAGATACAGCCACTGTCACAAGCAATCCCATAGACAAAGTGGGCCCTGTTGCCAGGACTGGAGAAAGAAAATGGGGAGACAGTGGGTAGGAAGAATCTATGACTAATAGAGCTTCTTCACTTCCTTGTCTTGTCTCAGCCCAACACAAGCCCTGCCCCAGCCCTCACCCACCTGCCTGTAGCAGTGTCCCAGCCCCACCTCACCAGCTTTCTTGCTGCAATGTCCCAAGACCCCAGAGCTGCAGCAGCCCAGGGCCTGAATGAAGCTGGCTCAGTGGGTGTGTCTCATTCATGTCAGGGCTGGAGAAAAGGGCCACATACTGTGAGGCTGCTGACCCTTCAGGCACTGGGCACCAGTCCAGAGCCCAGAGCGGTCCCCCTGTGAAGAAGGACACATCCCAGCGCTCTGGATGTGCTGTGATTGAGCTAAATCTAGAGAAAAGTCAGAGCAACAAAAAATGTTAGGACAAAATGGAGAAGTTCCACTGGAACAACTATGTCTGGCTTAGGTAAAGGTCTGAAAATCAGACAGTCTATGGTTGGATCAAGACCCTGCCACGACTCACACCTCTCCACTTCCTGCTCAGAGAGGCACTCCCCACATCTTTCAAAACATAGTTTCATGATAAGTGCATGTCACCTTGTAACTGGCCTCCCAAAGCCTCCAAAGCCTCCCTGGGCCCAGCTTGCAGAGAAAGCTCACCACTGTATTAGAGAAGATTAGCCTGCTACAGCTGGGACTATATCCTGAGCATTACCAAGATCAGCACTCAGGAGAGGAAAGGGCTAATTGCTAGCCTTTGCAACATTAGTGTTTCCTACTTTTCTCTTCCAATATCAGGGGGGAAAAGGCTGAGCTGTTGCTCCTTTTTACCTGTTTATTCGGTAGATTGTGCCATCCTCAGGAATCCCTTCACGTTGTACAGAAAACAGGGGAGACTTCTCCTCCTGGGGCAGGTAGGGAGCTGCTTCACTATAGGAAGCAAAAACATCAGCTTCAACTGAGAAGAGTTTTGCTATCACAAGATTCCCATTATACACCTTAGAATTCTTTTGTCACTTGTCTGCCATCTCTTTCAAGTCTTCTTGGTGATCAATACTGTCAACCTGACAGGACCTAAGTCGCCCACTATGCAAGCCTGTGGGCACAGATGTGAAGGATTACTTAGATTAGGCTGGTCTCTAGGTATGTCTATGAGCAATTCTCTTTATTCGGTTAACTGGAATAGCACAGTTCACCCTAAATGTGGGCAGCACGATTCCATGGGCTTAGGTCTTGGATTATATAAAATCAATGCTAGGTAAGTACACATATCCACTCTGCTCTCCTTCCTAACTACAAATAAAGCGTAACTCGCTTTCTCAAAGTCGTGCCTCACCATGATGGACTGCAGCCTTGTCCTGTGAGACAAAATAAATGCTTTCTCCTAAAGTTGCTTTTGCCAGGCCAGGGCATTTTTATCACAGTGAAGGAAGGTAACAGCTTCAGAGATGTCAATTCAACTTACAGTTCAGACAACAACTGCCACTTCCAGGCTACTGGGATCCACTCAGCAAACTCCCAGAATGAATGCTGCTGTTCTCGGCTAGAGAAACAGAAGCGTCATCAATGAAAACAGAGAACTACAAAAGCACTGTCTAAAACCACTTTCTAGAGGGTGGGATGATTTGTGGTTTAGAGGTAAGTAGCTGCTAGCACTTGAAATTGTGTCTTTTTAACAATGTCCTTTAGTAATGAACATCACCACCACACTTCATACATAAGCAAGGGCTTCTCTTTCTAGATGGTTCTTATACTTCCCCTCCCCCAGCCCTCAGTCTTTGTTCCCAAATCTCACAGGTCCTTGGTGAGGTGGAGGCACTTCCAAACAGGAGCCATGATGTAATTGGGTAAGCCATTGGGAGCCATGCCCCGGCAGTGTGGTTTCTGTTTCTAAGGATCAAAGTAAAGAAAATATAAAGAAAAGAACATCCTTTTGTTCTTTTAGGTTGGAGAAAGTCCTAGAAGATAGCTTGCTTTCCCAGTGTTTAAATTTTTCTTGGCCTTACATATCCTACCAACTACCTTATCAGCATCTAAATAGCTTTGTGCTCCAGTTACTCTATTAAAGCATTCTCTGCTCACCTTTCTCGATTCAGAGGACTCTCCTACACACCCTCAAACTCCTGCCCTGTGGGACAGTATTACCTATTCCTCCCATACCCAGTACTCCTTTATAAACCCTCCTTCCTCTTACAGGTCAGGTCAAGGAGTATACTCTTTATATACACAGTCCTAGAAACTCATCCAGGTCCCAGTGATGGCTACCACTTTTAAGCCCAACTATAAAAGCTCACATCATTATAAACTTGGCTCAGTCACAACTTTTTACGAGTTGTAGGCCTATAGAGTCATATTAAGGATTAAAGCAAAAAGAAAACTAAAATACTCAATTAAACTGATAAATAAATATATAGACCAGGCATGGTGGTGTGTGCATTTAATTTCACTACTTGGGAGGCAGAGACAGGCAGATCTCTGTGAGATTTACACAGGAAAAAAACCTATCTTAAAAAACAAAAATCAAAAACAAACAAAAAAAAAAGGGAAAAAAAAAAAAAAAAACTAAGAAAGAAAAGCCCAAGTGTACCTCTAAGCTCAGCATTTAGGGAGGAAAGAAACCCAATCTAAAAACAATACAGTGGAGAACAGGGGAAGACATTCAAGGTCTATGTGGTTAGCATATGCTTGGCCCAGGGAGTGGCACCATTAAGAAGGTGTGGCCTTGTTGGAGGAAGTGTGTCACTCTGGGGATGGGCTTGGAGACACTCCTCCTAGCTGCCTGAGGATGCTCAGTCTGTCCCTGGCTTCCTTTGGGTGAAGATGTAGAATTCTCAGCTCCTCCTGCACCATGCCTGCCTGGATGCTGCTATGCTTCTGACTTGATACTGGACTGAACCTCTGAACCTGTAAGCCTGCCCCAATTAAATGTCTTTTATAAAACTTTCATTGGTCATGGTGTCTGTTCACAGCAATAAAACCCTAATAAGACAAGACAGTCTACCTCTAGCTTGTACACCTTAGCAAACATGGTCACATGCTTGTACATGGCAGGTACACATATGTATATGCCCTCATGTACCTAAACAACAAAGTTCCTGTCAAGCTGGGTGTGGTTGTCCACACTATGGCAAGAACCTTCCTCTAATGAATAACCATTTCAAGGGACCAATCACTGGGCGAGAAGTAAACAGGACTTCCAGGTCAAAGAGAGGAATAAGGGAGACAGGAGAAGATGGGAGACAGCATGTAGAGAGGGGAGGTCCCAGTTCAGGTGTGATCTGTTGTGATCTGCTCCCGAAGGATTTATAACTTATGGATTAGTACAGGACAATCTGTCTTATCTAGGTGGGCAGTTTATATCATTATCAATTGGCTCTGAGTTTACTGTGTGGACGCTTTGTGGGGCAAGAATTTACTGATATAAATATGATTGATAAATTATAAACCTCAAGAGTTTTGATTTTTCCAGGCTGTTGGGAAATGTAAGCAGAGTCCACACAGAGAGCCATGGGAGAGCGGTCACTGCTGGGGCCACCGCCACTGTATGGCTAGCCATGTAGGCAGAGAGACCAATGGGGACAGAGAGTAGCAGGAGGTAGTGTGATGCCCGGAACCATTTGCCATTTGCTAATATTTACTGCTACACCACGCCTGTAGGACTAAGAAAACAGAGGCAGGAGGACTGAGTTTGAGAATAGTCTGCTACAATCACCTTCTGGGGAAACATCACCTCTAGAAACCCATACTTGCCCTTCAAGGCCCAGCTCAAGTGTCATTCCTCTGTGAAATATGAGCAGTTAGTTCTCCTCCCCCATGTCTAAGTTACTTTGTGGCATTCAGTACACTGACAACTTTGAGAAGCAGGATCC
The DNA here is from genome assembly GCF_963924665.1 of Micromys minutus. Taxonomy (NCBI): domain Eukaryota; kingdom Metazoa; phylum Chordata; class Mammalia; order Rodentia; family Muridae; genus Micromys; species Micromys minutus. Next base: position 156,229,165 of record NC_137969.1, on the reverse strand, counting down.
TTGTTCACATGTGGTTTTCAGTAGAGAATACTCCAGAGTGAACAATCTATTCACTACATCCTTCCTCATATAACCTCTCCAATAACTCACAGTTTTGAAGTTTTTTTGTTACTATTTTGGCTAGCCATTAGGCCAAATGTTGGCCATGGGTACACAGAATGCTAAAATTCCCATTTTCCCATCTTTCTGTTGTTAATTCAAGTTACCCCTGCAGCAGGTCCTCGTGGGGTACTTCGGGGTGCAACAGGCTCAGGATCAGATGAGTTCTCACTTGGGGCCTCACTTTCTTCCTCATCTTCACCCTCAACCTGGAGAACAAAGTCTTCATCCCGAGTGCTTCCGTCTTCTTCACCCTGAGAGGCTGCTTGACGGATCTTCTTAGGCTTCGTGGGGCTGCTCACCTTGGGACTCTTAGGACCAGACAGTGGAGCAGGCAGGGCTGTGGAGAGCTCTTCAGCTAGTTCCTGAAGGTATAGAAGTGCCCTGTGGGATAGGGTGGAGTCAGAGCCATCCTCACAAGCATTAAATAGAGCCCACACTTCTAGACTTTATTATTGTTTTATTGATCTCAGTAATGCTGTGAAGCAGTTTCCCCTTCCCTCCAATAGATGCAGAAATAGAAATCCAGGAAAATTAAGTGATTTGGCACAGGCAAGCCAGACACCAAGAAATATGATAGGCTTTCTAACGCTAGGCCAATGCACTCTCTACCACATAGAACATAAAGGGCAAGGGAAAGAAGGAAAGGCACATAAACACTGAAATAAATTGAGTGGTAAAAGCAATGAAGACCTGGGGGAAGTCTGTGAAAAATGTGATGGAGAGCCAGGTGTGGTGGCACACGCCTGCAATCCCAGCACTCGGGAGGCTGAGGTGGGAGGATCGCAAGTTCGAGGCCAACCTGGGTTGGGCAGCGACACCCTGTCTCAAAACAAAAACAAAACAAACAAAAATGTGATGGAGTATGAAGTACAGAAAGGAATTACTTAGATACAAAAAGTTAGCAACACGTACCACAAAAGTGGCTCTTAACGAGCTAAAGGGTTGCCCCCACCCAGAACCCAGATGCCTCCCCTACTTACCTGATACCTCACCAATTTTCCCATCTCTCCAACATCTGCCCCACCTTCCCGCCTCTACCACCACCCCTCTACCAGGCTGTGCCCCACAATCCTTACACTTGGGCAGCCCTTCGGCGGGGTCGTTCCCCAGAAGGGGTCTCAAAGTCCTCAGGGGGCCTCTTTGGATGTGGAGACTCTGGCTGATCTAGGCCTTTGGACAACTTCAATAGTAGCAGGTCTCCCTTGGACTTTTGACTTCGTTTCTTAGGCATGGGGGTGGACAGAGGGTTGGACTGATCTAAGAGACCAGGAACCAGAGGGGCAGATGGAGGTTTACGTTGCTGGGGCCTTTTAGCGCCTCTTGGTGTCCTACCGCCTCTCCTCCCAGAAGGCTTTGAGGCTCTAGGGTTTGAGACCTTTGACATCTCTGAAGAAAGATCTGTATAGAGAAGAATATCCGTGAGATGAGATCAGAGCTCAAGTTATTCTGACTACAGTATACTGTACCCAAGTTTGTAAGAACCTAGGAGCTCAATCTGCTCTCTCGTTTTAGGCTAAGCAAAGAGTGAGAGAGAGCAAGGCACATACCTTGCTGTTCCAACCTGGTGAAGCTTTCCTGATCTGGAGGAAGCCTCCTCTTGTCAGAAGAATCCTCAAATCCAGGCAAAGGAGGAGGTAGTGACATCTCGATGGAAGCCTCCACACTGGACATTTCTGAGGAGGCCTTGACATCCAGCTGGCTTAGTTCTTCTTGTCCAGGAGAGTCTACCACAACCATGCTCCCCACGGGGTCGGCCTCCCCCAGGGCAACATAGCCGACCCCGCAGGTATCCATCAGCACCCCCCAAAATGGCTGCCCTGCATACAGAGATACAGCAATGAATGTAATACAGAAACTATTTGTAGAGGCTCAGATTTCTCTCTTTTCCCCCTTCATCTCACAACCAGAAACCTGATCATTCATTCATTAAAATAACTACTGATGCAGTAAGATGGCCTTGTAGGTAGGTTAGGATGCTTGCTGCCAAGCCTGATGACTAGAATTCAATCCCCCTGTTCCACATGGCATGTGTAAGGAGAAAACCAACTTCTACAGTTGTACTCTGACCTCCACATGGTCAGTCACATGTGTGCCCACCTCAAAAAAAACAAATAAACGTACCCCCAACATACAAACTATTATGTTAAGCATTGTTCTAGGGTCTAGTAAATGACAAGATAAAAAGGAGCTGGGTGTGGTAGTGTACACCTGAAGCTAAGGAAGGAGATGCTGTGAGTTTGAAACCAGCCTGGGGTACACACAATCCCGTTTCAGAAAACAAAACAAAACAAAACAAAACAAAAAAAAAAAAAAAAAAACAGGCAAATTCTTGAGATTTTACATTCTCATGTAGCAAATAAACAGTAAGTAAACAAATAATAACAAACTATCATTAACTGATTACTACATGCCAAACATAATATTAAATGCTTTATGAATGTTACTTATACCTCTTATATGTTATAAAGATGTGGAAATCAATATATAAATAAAATAATGAAATAAATCATATTCAGAGCCTCCACCACAATGGAAAGGAGATAAGTATGACCCTCTGGGGAAGAATCATAAATTCCTAAGAACAGACTAAATAACAGGGGCCTAGCAGCTGTGAAGGCATGGTGCCAAGTCCCAGCAACTACAGAAACTGAAGCAAAAAGATAACTTGAGCCCAGGAATTTGGAGCCAGCTTGGGGTATAATACAGCAAGACTATGAATTAATTAAATATTAAATATAAAACAGACAAAGCTAAGGTAGGATACCCATAGGTAACATTCATTTCTGTGAATATTAGTAAAGGAACAGATTTCCTTAAGAATAGGAGCTGTGGGGGGCTGGAGAAATGGCTCAGTGGTTAGGAGCACTGACTGCTCTTCCAAAGGTCCTGAGTTCAATTCCCAGCAACCACATGTTGGCTCACAACCATCTGTCATGGGCTCTGATTCTGGTATATCTGAAGACAGCTGCAGTGTACCCACATCATAAATCTAAAAAAAAAAAAAAAAAGAAAGAAAGAAAGAAAAAGAAAAAAGAGCTGTGCTGAACTCAGTGGGGTAGAGCACTTTGAAATCCAGCCCTTGAGAGGCGGAGGCAGGAATTCAAAGCTAGCCTTGGCTACATGAGATCATGCCTTAAAAAAACAAAAAAGAAAGAAAGAAAAACAAAACAAGAGTAACAGCTTTCTAGAACCTAGCCATCAATGTTACTTTTGAATTGGGGATAGTGGATGCCTATGGTCTATGACACAATTAAAGATTAGAGAACTTTCTCATACCAAACAATAGACTAAAGTATCTTCAACCTTTATGAATTCAGAAATACCAGATATATAATCACAGACCAAGGAGATTGGCATAAGTAAAGCATTGACCACAAACCAAAATTTTGAGCAAATACAACTCTATAAGGGTCCGGTTTTGGGTCAGGACAACCTGTTTGCCTTTGACAAAGAGGAAGAAATAGTTCAAATCCCAGGAGGGAACCCTCCGTAGGTTGAGACATAACTAAAAGATAAATAATTCACCAGCCTCAATGGAAAGGTGTGCTCATATAAACACTAAACAAATTATGTAAGTTATATCTTGTAGCTATAGTTAATTATAAATGACAGCAGTTAAGCTTCTACTTCAACTGATGAGGATACAATGCAGCTTCATATGCTAATAACACTGTGTATGGTATCATTGTTTTTCGGCAAATAGTAGACCTGTCTGTATCCCTTAATAAGCAAAAAAGGATCCAATGTGAGACTTATGCACAGACAGGACAGGAAGAAAGAAAAACATGGAAAAGTACCTTTCAAAAGAACTATTCCAGAAAACAGAAGAAAGTTTTCAGCAAACACAAACACTACAGGATCTAGGAAACAAAAGAAAACAATGGCAGGGGGCCTGAGTAAACTGGAAGCAGTAGGGAAAGGAGTCAAGTGAAAACTGTACTGCTCAACAGTGAGATGAAGGCAGGCTGAGGAAAGCCCTGGACTGAAGGACATGATAAACATGGCGCTAATGACAGAAGAGAAGGAAAGACTCTAGTAAACAGTAGTAAATCTATGGGCTCTGCTGTCTGTGAGGCAGGTTCACACTCTGCTGTCCTGACTGGCTTTGATCTAACAAGAATTCGCCTGCCTCTGCTGGAATTAAAGGTGTGTTCCACCATCCCTGATTTAAGAAATGTATGTTTTAAGGAAGACAAGTGTCGTGTCTTGGAAGGTGTTGTGCTGAGATCAGGAGTTCAAGAGCAGCCTGGAAAACATGAAAGGCCCCACCTCACAAATAAAGAAATGAGAATGGGGGATGGGGTGAGGAGAGCAAGATGGCAAGAGAGAGCTCAGTGTTTAAGAGAGAAAAAAACTTAGAAGAGGTGGGGCTATTGGCACATGCTTTTAATTTCTGTGAGATCAAGGCCAGCTTGGTCTACATCAGGGGTACTAGACAAGCAGAGGTACATAGTTAAGACCTTGTTTTAAACAAAACAAAAAATGTAATAGAAAAGAGGGGTTGTAGCACACGTGCAATCCCAGCAGTGGAAAGTATCTCAGGCAGAGGGAGGGAGACTTGCAGGCCAGAAGGGATACGATGAGACCCTGTCTCCTCTCACACCCTCTCCCTCCAAAATACTGAAATAAGAAATACCTTGCAATAAGGAAAACTTCAATATATAAATCAAGAACATTTACTGGGGTGCTGCAGAGATAGCTCCACAGTTAGGAGTACTTGATGCTCTTAAGACCTGGGTATGGTCCCCAGGACCCATGTGGTAGCTCACAACCAACCACAACTCCAATTCAAAAGGATTTGATGCCTTCTGAGCTCTGAAAGCACCAGGCACATAAAAGGTGCACATGCATACAATACATGCAGGCAGAACACCCATAAACATTGAATAGAGAAATGGCTTATTGTACAAAAAAAGTAAAATCAACAAACAAGTATTACAGCAAAAACTATCTGAGTGAAAACAAAAAATTCCGAAATTCTCTGCTCATCTCAGCACTTTTGGGGTGCTGAGGAACAGCACCAGACCTGCTTCAAAATCCTCACAAATGCTTGAAACCAGAAAAGAATTACAGCCTTGAGAAAGCCTTCACTGGGCTGAGAATCATTCATGTACAGGCAGCAGCATGACATCCTGGACATGCAAGTTTAAGATCCTTAAATTTGTTCTTATCTATGAGCTAGAGAAATAGTTCAGGGGTAGAGAGCACTTGCTTAGCATTTCACAACGTCCTGGATTCAATCTCCAGTGCAGGAAGGAACAAAGGGATGGATGGAGGGAAGGAGGGAAGAATTTCTAATAGAGAAACTATAATATCAAAGACTGGTATCATTTACTAACTGTGGAACGTAAAATTGAGATTTCATAACTGTAGCTATGAAACAGGTTCTAACTTCAAATTTTAAAGGTTTTAGTTGACCATGATGGTGAATGCTTGTTATCTCAGCCCTTGGGAGCTGAAGTTAAAGGATCTGGAATTCCAGGTCAACCAGGAATATAAACCTGTCTCAAAGAGAGTGGTCTTGCAAAACAAATAACAAAACAATATTCAGATTGTAGTAAACCAAGACAAAAATCTACCTTCTTTGAAAGTTCATAGGATCTTGCCTACCTGGCTTACTACAGTATTTGATCTTGATGCATGAGTTAGCATATAATTTTTTATCACTGAGTGACTCAACATACCACAACAACAACAAAAAAAAGAGTCCTTTTAAAGATTCACTTCTTGTGAAAGGCAGTGGCAGTGAGTGTTAGAATTCCTATTTAGGATATTACAATACAAAATTTAAACAGTAAAGGAAGAAATGTTCAGTAAATTCTAATTGGAGTTTTTACATCCCAAACTGTCTAATTTCCTTGCTGCATCAGGCTGCTAACTTGACTACTCTGGCAAAAGAAAAACAATTAGATAATACTACATCTTAGACATGGGTTCACTTCGTATACACTGTTTAATAACTGGCTCCCAAAGTATTCCTATTATGCAACTGGTGATATATCTGATAATTTTACTTGTACAAAAACGAACGTTATTTACTTCTAGAAACTAAAAAGTGTACATTTGAACAGTAGAACAACTTAAAATTATTAAGAAAATGGCACTACAGTTGATAACGGTAAAAGGTAACGTTAACAAAGGCTAATTTAATGTAACAATATGCCTCCAAGGGCAAAAAGATCTGGTTATATCCTAAACCTCTCCAGAAAAGTGAATTACCTCCTGGGGGAGGTGAAGTTGCCACCTCTGTCTTGTCCAAAAGACGGCCAACTTGCCACGGGATAAAAGGACTAGACAAGGAAACATAACTGGCCCTTGGCTGCGCCAATGGGGTTGCAGCGCGCGGGGCACAACCCCCGGGGTTAGAGCCATTTGGAGGAGAAGGCTGGGACACAGTAAGAGGGAATGAGCACAAGAGGACTGACTGCAATCAGTCAAGACACCACCACCTGCCATTCCACAATCCGGGCCGTGGGGGCAGCTTTCGAGCAGCAGGCGAGCCCTGATTTCCCTAAGCCTGAGGACAACCGCAGGTTCACTCGAGTCCAAAGGCTCAACATAACCAATTTAACGTCAGCAGCGCGGAAGCCTGGACCCAGTTTACCGCGAAGCATAGACCGAGTTGGGGAAGAAGGTAAGACCGGCTGGCAGAGATGGGGGATGCTCAGTGGCCCCAGTGGGGACGGAGGTGAGAGAGAGCTCGACGGTTTTCGGGAGAAGCGCAAAGGCTAGGAGGCGCGCTGCCTTGCGAGGGGGTAAGAGAGGAATAAGGAATCGGTTCCCATTGCTTTAACCCTACGGCAAAAGAATGGGAGGAGTAATTCTGGGTCCCCCGCACACCCCGTTGCGGTACACTCACCCGCGCCAAAGTCCTTCCGGAAGTCCAAGTTCGAAGATGGCGCCGCCTGTCGGGTCGCGGTTTTATGACGAAATCTTGATCGGCTCTTCCTTGCCCCGCCCCGAGACAAGGTAAACGCAAGCTTGGTCTGGAATGCGTTCCCCGCCGAGCTTTCTATTAAACTCTGTGTTCCATAATGCAGCGCGGCGCAGCGCTGAGCCCTCCGACGCCCGCGAGCTGGAGCGTGGCTTCCGCGGCCCTAGGACAGTGCAGGGCCTTCTGGGAATTTCAGCGACCGGAAGGGGAGGTCGGCGCCTGCGCGGCACAGTGGCTTCACCAGTAGCCTTGCCGAAAAGCTTTGAAGAGGGAAGTGTCGCGCTTTAGCTGTCGCCGAGCGTTCCGACCTGCCCTTCCACCCAGGTTGCTGGCTTTGTGGCGAAAAGAGCCGGACCACAGCGCTGCTTAACTGCAGTCCTGAGCTTCGACGGAGTAAGAGACAACTTCTCGCCGCAGGCTGCCAGAGGTCTACTGATTTTCTGCTGCCAGAGAATGAGCCAAGACAGGAAGAAGATAAAGGGGGGGGGGGGGGGCTTGGAAAGAGGCCAAGGGAAGAAACAAGCCGGGGGAGCCTCGCCTGGATGCGTAGGTTTCCCTTCTAAGGAGAACGTCAACCCAGGCCTCACTGGGAGGTGGCCTCCGATGGAGAAAACAAGAGCAACAAGTTTTCTAGAGCCTTTTAAAACCATGTAAATTTCACAGGTCTGTTCTTACACAGGTGAATAAAATGAACACGAAGAGGTGGAATAAGCCAGGTTTCCCCTTTCTAAATAGTCTTGTCCATTAATTCCGTTGGTTAAATATTTACGAAATGTGTGGAAGTCGGGCATATTGGTGCACACTTATGTGCACCAGAGCTGGAGTCAGGAGGATCAGCAATTCAAAGTCATCCTTGACTACTTGGAAGTTGGAAACCAGCCTGTACGATACTAGACCTTGTCTCAAAAAAATTAAAAAGGGAGAACACAGCGGGGCACGTCAGCTCCCACCATTAGTCTTTAGGTACTCAAGGTCGAAGCAGGAAGTTCTCTTGAACTCAGGACTTCAGGTCCTACTTGGGTAATCCCGTATCCAAAAAAAAAAAAAAAAAAAAAAAAAAAGGAGGAGGAGAAAGAAAAAAGATTTAGCCAAAATCTGAAAGGAAAGAGAATACACATCCCCTCATGCTCAAACAACAGCATTTTGAATGGTTGTCTTCTTCCTCTTAGATAATGGCTCCTAAACACAAAAAAATTTTAAATAACTTTAGTTTTGGAAAAAAAGATTCTTGTAGATCAAAGTTTAAAATACAACGGGTGAAGGCTATTTTCAAACTTCACAAAACCCGCAGGCAATTAATCCATTTCTCACTGTTGGTCCAATACATTTTATGTATTTATACTGAAATTTCCTACTTTATGGATCTCATCTTGCCACAGGTGGATTGGAGCTCATCACTGCTTTGCATCAGCCTTTTAAGTGTGTTCATAACAAGCACAAATCTCCATGTCTAGTTTGTTGTAAGCAACAAAGCAAATCAGGTCTTACCAGTGTGCATGTGTGAGAGAATATACACACATTCATGTGGGTGCCTTTTGAGGCCAGAAGAGGGTGTTAGGTCCCCTGGTGCTGGAGGTAACAGCTGTAAGCCACTATCTGGCTAAGTTTAACTGGACATATTCCTATATATTGTTCTATTTTTGTACATGAAAGTTTTCTACTTGCCTGCTTAGTTAATTATTTAGTATGTAACTATGTAGCTAATTACTTAGCATGTAACTGTATAGTTAATTTTTTAGTCCTTTGCTAATACTACTGAATATGTGGTTTCTGCTGTTACTGCATTGCTGTTGAAGGATATTTAATCATACTGTGACCTCTGAGATGGTTATTTACTGGAAAAACCTGTTTTTAGTTTGGTGTGGCTCAGCTCACACCTTTAATCCAAGACCTTTCTGCTTGAATATTGTAAACAGGAATAAATAAAGTCAAGAAACAGAACAAGCAACCAGTTGACAGGATATGAACATAGGATTATTAAGAAAAAAACCATAGATTCAGAGCGAATCAGGGGGACAGATGGAGAACAGGACATAGAGGGACATTTGATTTGAAGGAGGGACTTAAGGGATGTCAGCTGAGAAGGTCAGCTAGGTGCTTTCTCTGCCTCTCTGAGCTAGCAGGCTTTCACCCCAGCATCTGATTCCTAATGAGCCTTCATTGATAAAATTGAACAGTTGATATTTTGTTTAAAAATATTGCTGTTATAATTAATCTAATGTCTAAGACATGCTACTGTATAGCTAGGATGAATGCCTTGAAGTTGAATTACTGGGTCAATGTTTAGGTAAGCACATTTGTAGTTTTTTTTCTTTTTTTAGTCAATAAACATTCCCTTAATTGTTCTCTCTCATTCTCTAATTTCTTGACAGTTAGCTTTCTAAAGCATGAATCTGAACCTGTTGATTTGCTCTAATGTGATGACTGAGGGGTACATTCAATATAAAAATCCTGCAAACTCTGACCTAAAATAAAAAGATGCCACCAAGTATGGTAGGCCAAAACCTAGAGACCCAGCACGTAGAATCACTTGGAAGGCTAATACAGATTTAAGGACAGCTTGGCCCACGTGATAAGACCTTGTCGGAAAAACAAAAACTATAGAGAGTATAAAAGAACAATTAGGTATTTATCCTGCCTCTCCAGTATAGAGTTTAAAAAAATAAAGTGTCATGAAGGACTTAGTCTCCCACCCTCCCTTTCTCATTTGAGTTATGTAGCAGCCTATGCTGGCCACAAGTACATGATTGCTCTGCCTCAACCTTCCTGTGCTGGCCTTCTTACAGATGTGTGCCATCATACCCTATAAAATAATTGTCATTACTAAATATAGAAAGAAAGAGAGGGAAAAATTTTATATTCCAGTGCAACTATTCAGTAGCTATTAGCAGTTGTATAAAACCACTAGATGAAAAGTTCAGGGAAAACTTAAAATGCCAGGACACACCCATTACTAAAAATAAAATTACATACCATTGTTTGCTTCCTGATACAAAGCAATATGAAGCACTTTGATGCATTTAGGTATCCCTACAAAAAGGCAAATAGGAAATTACAGGGCTTAGAGAAATGAATCTATACCACTTAAAGAGCACTAACTGTTCTTCCAGAGGTCCTGAGTTCAATTTCCAGCAACCACATGGTGGCTCACAACCATCTATGATGGGATTCATTGCCTTCTTCTGGTGTGTCTGAAGATGGCGACCATGTATGTACTCACATAAAATAAATAAATCTTAAAAGAAGAAGAGAAACATGTTTCTTTTGAATGCCAGCGATGGGATCATAAGATCTATAGACTAGGCAGGTGAGATACTCTGCCACTGAGCCACAGCTCAGCCTGCTTTTGGAAATACAAGTTAGTTGTATGCATCTGTTTGACTCTGGTTCAAAGTGACCTGATGTAAAAAGCCAATATTGAGGTATTTGTTTATGGGTTAGATAATACTAAGAAAGCATTATTTGGAATGCATGGTCTTCCATATTTTTAAAAGACACATCTACGCCTGCAAGATCTAAAATGATTAGTATCTGGGATTTTTCCATACAGTAACTTCAGCAAGGAAAAAACTAGGGGCTGGAGAGATAAAGTTGTCACCTGACTACCAGCTGTGTGCCCCACCCCACAAGTAAATGTAATTAAAAAAAAAAAAAAAAAAAAAACAGAAGCCAGTTTGTGGCATACTGACTGATTCAGCACTTGGGAAGTGGGGTGGGATGAACCTGAGTTCAAGGCTAGCACCAGCTAGAGTTTCAGGCTGTTAAGACCTGGCCTCAAAGGAAAAAGTTTTGGTAACTGATGCATCTATGATGAGAATTTTGTGCGCAGTTCACTCTCCCTTTGTCCTACATGAAAATTTAAAAGCACAACAAAATACACCTTTGTAGACAGATGATTTCTGCTGCATAGGTTACTGGTAGTTGTCTCTCAGTCAAGCCCCAGTTTACCTTTGCAGCTTTAGCTACCAACATTAAGCTTTGTTTCTGACATCACTACTCTTGACTCTGAACTGGCCATTCCCTCTAAGGACGATTTTTCATGTCTAAGCTGTTTTCTGCTGCTTAGCCTCCTGAGAAAATATTTTTTAAGGACTTGGTCAGATGTTACTCAGTGAAGACAACTATGATAGACCAAGTCACATCATTCTAGGATCCTGTTTGTGCTGCCCAGAGTTTAGCTCACACTGAAGAAATTTTGTCTGTCTTCCAACATTGTATGTTAACCTGAAGTCCATAATAGAAATCAAGGCATTGTACCTGCAACCCCCAGAACTTGGAAGACACGAGGAAAACCAACACCATTTTAAAAAATGATGTGTGTATGCCTGTGTGAGTTTATGTGTATGCATGTGCCACTGAAGGTCCAAGGGCATTAGATCCTCTGGAACTGGAAGTGGATGAAGTACCTGCATTCTGGAATCTGAAGCCAAGTCCTCTTCGAGAGTAGCAAGCCACGTCTCTTAGCCTTTTTAAGAAAGGTTCCCTTGTAGTTGGCTGGCTTCAAATTCACTGTGGCCTTGAAATCTAATTCCTTTGTCACTGCCTGAGCCATCATCCCCAGCATCATAGCCAACAATTTGTCTCAAAACATCCCCCCCACCACCACCAAAGACTAGGAATATAGCTGAGCTGATTGAATGCTTGCCTGGTACACATGCATGGAGCTCTGGGTTCTGGGTTCAGTCCCCAGTGTCTCAAATTCTACAGGTGTTTGTGCAGTCTGTAACTTCAGTGCTTGGAAAGTTGAAGCCAAAAAAGTTAAATTCAGGGTCATCCTTTTTCGGGGTGGGGGTGAGCTCTACCTACCTCTCCCTCCTGAGTGCTGGGATTAAAGGCAAAGGCTTATGCCTGCCAGTTGATTTTTTTTTTTTTTTTTTTTTTTTTTGAGATGGTGATCCATGATTGGCCTCAGACTAGAGATCCTCCACTGCTTCCTAATGGAAGGTGTGTTACCACTTTACCTCAAAAACCCTGCCCAAGAACTGAAAATCTTTTTTTTTGTTGTTGTTGTTGTTTTTAAGATTTATTATTTTATATATGAGTACACTGTAGCAGTCCTCAGACACCCCAGAAGAGGGCATCAGATCTCATTACAGATGGTTGTAAGCCACCATGTAGTTGCTGGGAATTGAACTTAGGATCTCTGGATAAGCAGTCAGTTCTCTTAAGGTCTGAGCCATCTCTCCAGCCCAAAGTGAAAATCTTGAGGATGATTTGGATTCAGAATGCTGTGACCACATCCTGACTTAAGTTCTGATGATTTTAAGTAAATGACTTTCTAAGCCTCATCTGGTTTCCTTGGCTAAGTAACTTAACCTCTCTGTGACTTCCTTTTCTCATCTGTAAGATTTCATATAGATATATTAATCTTTGTAACATTAGGAAAGGGCATGACTATTTCTGACATAAATGCCAATTTAGAGCTGGGTGTCCTGGTGCCTACCTTAATTCCAGCATTCAGGAAGCAGGTGTTCACAGTGAGTTCTATGACAGCCAGGGATACACACAGAAACCCTGTCTTAAAAAACCAGTAGACAAATTAATGACTTAAGTGCCAACTTGTTAAGGCTAGGACTTGTGTTGTAAATGGGCTCAAAGCCTTGTTCAAGGTAAGCATGTGTTCTAAGACTAAGTTATAGCTCTAGCCCTTGGCTTTCTGACTTGGTCTTTCTGTATTTGCATCTGAGCACTGGGGATAGTTATGACTTATATTTATATTCCTCTTAATTCCTGCCTCAGGTACTACACAAAATACTAGCACTTATGACTCAAAACATGAATAGCTTCTTGTTTAAAAATGTTTTTATTTTTATTTACTTAGGTTTTTACTTGAGACAGGGTTTCTTTATGTAATCCTGGAACTTTCGGTATAGACCAAGCTGGCCTCAAACTTGGAAGATCTAGTTGTCTTTGCCTTCTGAGTGCTGGGATTAAAGGCAAGTGTCAGCACACCCAGCTATTATGTGTATGGTAGTATTTTGTCTGTGTGTATATGTACAAGCATGCCTGGTGCCTGATATCCTAAAACTAGAGTTACAGATGGACGTGAGCCGCCATATGGGTGCTGGGTATCTAACACAAGTTCATCAGAAAAACAGCCAGTGCTCTTAACCACTGAGCCACCTCTCAACTCCAGTAGTTGCCTTTGAAACAAGGTCTGGCTCTATAACCCTAGCTGTGTTGGAACTTACAGGTAAACCAGCCTGGTCTTTAAGTTTACAGAGACTGGCTACCTCTGTTAGGATTAAAGCCATCATGTCTGGCCTATGATTAGATTTGAGGCACTGACCTGTGGAGCTAACCACCTTAAAAGAATTTCCATAGACAAGTTCAAGTAGGTGATAAAGGTCGCAGAGAGTGGGTTCCTGACCGAAGAGGTAGAGATGCTCAAAGAGATACAAAGGCAGCAGAGTTATGACAGTAGGGAGTAAGTTTTTTATTGACTCTTGTTCCCTTTCACTGGTCACTGCTCTTGACTCGAAGGACCACAGGCACAGAACTGCAAGGGATCATGCCCAACTCTGTGATCACCAGATCCACAAGCTCAGGGGGAGTCACATCATAGACCAGATTCAACAACCGGAGTGATGGGTGGTTCTGCCAGTTAGCCAGGGCTACCTGGTCTCCCCGCTTACACTGGAGATCGTCGGGGTCATCTGCAATGAGAAGTGGGTGTAAGCATCCTTTTATCTCGCCTCCCTGTGTCCAGTTTCCTCAGGTCCCTGAAAGTCTCTGTTCTGCTTACCTAGCTCATTGGAGACAAAGGCATCAGTCTGCACGCGTTCACAGAACTTGTATGTTTCACAGCAGACCAGTACTGGAACGTTATGAGCTCGAGCCACCAGGGCCAACTGTGCGGTCCCTACCCGGGACATCACAGATCCATTGGCCAGGAGTGCGTGAGCTCCCAATAGCACCTTAGAAACCTGTTTATTTTAGACAATGGAGAAAAGAATGTCATGTTATATCAGTATAACTGCCCAGAACAGCAACGGTAAGCAACCACAGTGGCTGCTCTTAGAAAATACGCTGCCAGCTTGTATCATCACAGAACAGTGAAACTGCCTAGTCCTATTAATAGCTGCTACTTTACTGTAATGTTCTTGTAAAAGCTAAACTATACTACTGCACTTCATGTAGCAGATGCTTTTCCTTTTTTTAAAAAAAATTTACTTATTGTATGAGTGTTCTGCTGCATATACGTCCAAATACCAGAAGAGAGCATCAGATTGCCTTAAAAGATAGTCATGAGCCCACCATGTGGTTGCTAGGAATTAAACTCAGGATCTCTGGAAGAATAGCTAGTGCTCTTAACTAGCTGAGCTACCTCACCAAACATTTCTGATGGCTTTTTGAGACAGGGTTTCTCTATGTAGCCCTGGCTGCCCTGGAACTTATTCGGTAGACCAGGCTGGTTTTGAACTCAGAGATCCATCTGCCTCAGCCTCCCAAATGTCATACCTAGAAGCTAGTTGCTTTTCCCTATTTTGGGTATGGTGCACAGCTTTGATACCAGTACTTGGGAAACAAAGACAAGCAGAACTCTGTCGGTTCAGGCCAGTCAAGACTACACAATGAGACTTTGACTCTCCTCCTCCCCTCCAAAAAAGGCTACACAGAAAATCCTCTGTCCCAAAACAAACAAATACACAAATAAATAATAGGTAATAGCCACTGAGGTGGCTTATTGGGTAAAGTTACTGTGAAGCCTGGCATTTTGAGTTCTAGCCTCAGGACATAAATGGTAGAAAAAAAGAACTGACTCAGTCTGGTATGATGGCAGGTAGATTTGAGTTCAAGGCCAGCCTAGTCTACAAATTGAGCTCCAGGTCAGCCAGGACTACAGGACTGGTGCACAAAGAAACCTTGTCTCAAAAAAAAATAAAAATAAAAATAAAAAAATAAACTGAGAGACAGAGAGAAAGAACTGACTCTTCTGAATGGTGTCCTGACTTCCACATGGGAACTGGGGCACATGCCTTTGCCTACCCCACCACCACTATTCCCTTACTCCCTGCCACAATAAATAAATGTAAAAAAAAAAAAAAAAACCAAAACAAAAGACAAGACCATTATGCTGGTGTTACTATATCTCTGGTGTTCCTTTTCCTGCGAGAACCCTCACCTCTGGGAGCACATAGGAGGCCGCAGGAATCAGCACATAGGAGGTAGGGACCCCAGCACGGACAAGAGAGTGGAGCATGTGCCTTCCCTCCAGCCGGGGTCGGCTGTCCACCACCACAACCCGAAACCGCCTGCCCTCGACCCAGGCCTCCTGGAGAATTCTCGACACCAGAGATGAGCTAGAATATGGATGGAGAAGAGATGTTATTGACGTGACTGGTAGCCAGCCTGTCTGCAAAGACAAGGGCAGCCTTTTCTTTTGACATTCCCCTCCAAGGTTTCCTGGCCAGGTGTTGACCATACCATCCGTAAACCAGGATCACGTCCCCATCACTGATCTTCTTAGAAGCAAAGCGTGAGATTGCCTGAGATGCAAGCACAATCTTCTCTTGCACATACCGATCGATGGCTTCTCTAAGTTCTGACTTGGCCTAAATGTTCAGAGAACATGGATGCAGGTCACCCTCTGCTTGACATGCCACAAGTGCCAAGCATGGTGGCACACAACTTTGATCCCAGCACTCAGGAAGTATGGGGATCTCTGAATTCAAGGCCAACTTGGCCTAGCTACTGAGCACTAGGTCAGTCAAGACTACATAGACAATCTTAAAACTTGCACGCACGCACGCGCGCACACGCACGCACGCGCGCACACACACACACACACACACACACACACACACACACGACAATGGGTTTGAGTATAAGTGCCTAAGTGCTCCCCTAAGCCATGACTAGGGCCCTGTGGCATGTCTATACATGTATTCTGGGAGTTCAGAACATGCAGCTTATCCTAACCACAGGTGTTTGCCTTTCCCACCCCCAGAATACTTCCTCACCTCCTCTTCCCGCTTGGAGCTGCTCATGCCAGTGACTTCCTTGTTAAGGAACTTGATGGCGTTGCACATGCTTGCTGACATGGGGCGACACTGGGTTAGAAAGCTGCAATAATAATACCTTAGGTTAGGTCAACTGGTTAGGACTTAAAGAGATAGAGAAGAGCAAGATGGAAGTCAAGAAGGGCATTAGAAAGAACCAGGTAAAGTGTAGATGAACCCGAAAGGCTGTGCTCACCTGATGTAGGGTTTTAGTTTATTTACAAGATCCCTGGAGAGTTCCTCACTGGGAGGTGTTGTATAATCCTGAATTACCTATAGAATACAAAATGCCCCTTAAAGAAGGTCTCTAATATGGGACAGGGGCAAGCTTCACTAGGGAAGTGTTCAGATTGTGAGGATCATTGCTTCTTTGTCCCAGAGAGGACCTTGGGGGAGTCATACTGGTGCAGTCTTAGGGAATGGGGCAGGGTCATAGATAATAGAACTGGACGTACCTGCTTCAAGGCGTGAAGCAGCGCAATGCACCGGGCATTAGAGCCACTGACAAGGCCCTGGGAGTACTGCAGACCGAGTCGCACCATGGCTGGGTGGATCACAGAGGATGGGATGCTGATGGGACGGTGGTGTCACATACTTTTTAAGGGAACTTGAGCTCCTCTTGGCCCCTGCCCCTCATGAGAAGGAACTGCCTTCACTAGCAGGGGCTCCCCCATTTCCTGCAGTTTTGCTTTGAGTTTGTACCCCACCCACCCACACATCCTATCTCCAATTTCCAATTAGTTTTAACACACTGAGTTCCTCAATCTCCTCAGACTTACAACACCAAGATCTTACCTCATGTACTGGGTCAAGGAGCTTTGTCTGCTGTACTGGGGTAGGTGGGAGAAGAGACTGACTTTGGATCCATAATCCTTTCGTGTAGGAACCTTGATGAAACAAAGAGATGTAATCAAATGGGACAAGGCGGGAAATAAAGTAAACTCATTTTTTTGACCAATACTCTGTGCTTTTTCCAGACCTTTTCTTTGCCCAGGGAGATTCTGCAGGTATCAAACCTACTTCCTACCTGTTGTCGATCTGGCTTTCTAAGGAGCCTCCTCAGAAGTGTGGGGTCATCAGCCTGGGTGTGCTCAGGGACACGCTTCACTCCTGAAAGTTAAGGAGATTCTACCAAGACTCTATACATCGAGACAGGTGATATGTTCGGTGCATGTGGGACAGCATAGCACACAGGGAACTGGGAAGACGGAGCTGAGGAGACACTACAGGGGCAGGGATGGAGTTCACAGAAAAACTTTAAACTGTCTCCCAAGGTAAAGCCTGTGTGGGCAGGGGAATTGGGGTAACTAGAGTGTGAGCATGAAGAGGAGATAGATACCTGAGGTGGCTTCTCCAGCTGTGCTGGGGCAGGTCTGAGGAGGGGGCCCTCCTTGTTCCCCTTTTCTTGCCTGTTTCAGGGCCCGCTCTGCCTCCTGCTTGGCTCTCCGTTCGGCACGAAGTTCTGCCTTACTCCGGCCAGTTGGAAGTTTCTCTCCAGCAGTGCCTCCCAACTGACTACCGGGTCCTTGAAGTTCTCTGATTGGGTCTATTAAAGCAGAGGGAAGAGTTGCACAAGCCCTAGGAGGGTTAGCTCTTTGACTCAACCAAAGTTTCCTTTTTACCTTATCTAATTTTCCCCCCTTTTTGACAGGGTGGAATTCACCAGAGATCCACCTGCCTCTGCCTCCTTAGTGCTGGGATTAAAGGTGTGCTGTGAAACCACCATCAACTACCACCACCTGTCTTTGCCTTCCAAGTAACCTCTTTTGTACTTTTTTCAAATCAACTTTGTTCTATCTCCCTTTGCAAATCCCTCAACCAGCATCCCACCCCCAGCCTTTTAAAGAGTACCCGCACCTTGACGTTGAGCTGCAGATACAGCAGAGCCAATTTCTTGGTCTGCTCCCTTTTCCTCCTTCCGTTTCTTCTTCTGCTGTTTCTTTTCTTTCCGAAGCTGAAGCTTTTCTTCTTGGGTCAACTCCCGCCCCGCTGCCTGAGACACAGACACGGGAACTGCTCTACCCCAGGCAATTCCAAAAGTGTATCAACAACACTGGATGCTTACTAGATTCCTATAAGGTTAAGTCGCTAACTTTCTCGGACTACTGTTACAAGTCTACATAAATAAAGAAACTTCTTCAGAGCCATAGTCACACACCATTTTGGCTCTGTAAAAATATCCTAGTTCTACTAAGAAATGAACCGAAAAGGGTGGGAGATGGGACCGAATGAAGGTGACACAGCTTTCTGTGTAGCTCTTGACAGGCGACTTGGGAGATCTCTTCCTCACTTACCCCGGGCCGAGGAGAAAGTTCAGTCTTCATCTCGGATCTCGATTCTGCATCAGAAAACAGGGCACAGAGTGAGCCAGAGAGGCTCCGGGAGGACTTGGGGAGACTTGTCAGCGCAGCTGGCTGCTGGGTTGGCATGACCACAGCTCGGCTGCCGGGCGCGAGGCGCTCTGGGATCCGCGTGGGGACGCACTGCGCGGCAGGATCAAAGAACAGGCGGGGGAGGAAAAGGGTCAGTCACCCTTCTGGGAACAGCCCTCAAGCAGCACCCGGCTGCGCCCTAGATCTTGTAAACCAGAGTGCCGCGACCGCGCAGAAACTCGGCGGCAAGGCCCAAAGGCCCTCGGTACCCCGCATCAGCCAGCCAGTGCTCATCTGCTCTTCTATCACTTGGTGGATCTAACCCTTCACTCACCTTCGCGAACGGCCACCGCCACCGCAGCCATGACTGTGGGTCCTAAGCTCCTCCCGCCGAGGTCACTCACACTTACAGCGCCACCTGGGCTGCAGGCTCCCCTGACGCCTCCCGCGGAGTCAGTCCTCAGCGGACTACAACTTCCGGCGTGCACTGGGTTCCGCCCCGGACTACGGGTCGCGGTGAGGACCAAGCACTGTTGAGGTCCCAATTAGGATAGTCTCCGGCCCACGACTACAGCTCCCAGCATGCCGAGGTTGCTGCTCGCAGAGCCGACGTCCTACAGCCTTCCCACCTCGGAGTTCAGGCCCCCCAAAATGGCGAGCTGGGCTGCGGAGACGCGTTGAGTGGCGGAAAAAGCGAGCAGAGCCGCTGCGGCCCTGGTTGTACGGAGCTCTGCCTTAGGGAACATGCACTTTTCCATTCCTGAAACCGAGTCCCGCAGCGGGGATAGCGGCGGCTCCGCCTATGTGGTGAGGAGCTGCTAGAGCTGGGCCGGGGCGGGGATAACGGGCCGGAGCTCTTGGAGCGGCCTCCAGCCTTCGAACCTCACTGGAAGCCATCTCATGTCTCAGCTTCGTACTGAAGTCACCCCAAGCTCCAATAGATTCTTAGGGCAGTTGCCGCCCCCGGCCAGGCCGCGACTGCTCTGGTGGTGGCCATTGCTGTCATCTCTGGGAGGGACACTGCCGCATAAGCTCTTGAGTTTCCTCCGGATTGGGCCTTCTGTTTGGAACCCTGCCCTGGGGAAAAAACAGACTCAATCCCGGGAAGTCTCTGAGCGTCGCGCAGACTGATCTGTCAGTCAGGCAACTTCCGGCCAGGTTTCTGGGGACAAGAGGTGGTTTGGACTTCGACCCTGAGACGTTTGCCTGCTTTTGTGTCCTCAGGCCTATAACATTCACGTGAATGGAGTCCTGCACTGTCGGGTGCGCTACAGCCAGCTCCTGGGGCTGCACGAGCAGGTGGGACTAGCACCCCTGTCTTAGATGCAGCTTCAAGCCCTTCCATACTCGTGAACATTAATCCCCTTTCATTTACATTACCCTTTTATCACTGCTACAGTGGAAAGTGGACTTTGTTAGTGTGACATTTCCGGAAACTCTGAGCAACTTGTCTCTCACAATTCCTGCTCTTTCCTATACTCACATCCTTCCTCCTTTTCTTGCTGTCTTTTCATCCGTTGACCATGCATGGAAAAACTGAACTCTGTTAGCCCAAGCACATCCTTTTGGTCACCTAAGCTATAACTTAGAAGTTCATTCCCCTGCTTAATACAAACCATTCATTGATTTCCTTGTATGTTCTTGGTCCCTTTCAGTGTATAAGATGTCCAGTGGCCATGTACCACTGACGCAGAGTTTCCCTTCCTCGCCAGAGGGTGAGCTCTGTATTTAAGTCTGTAGATAACCCTGGCTCTACTAGCTGTCAGTCCGAAGCAGGATGCCTTATTTCTTCGGGCCTCAGTTTCTCCAGATGAAAAATAGATTATTTGATCAGCAAAGTCCCTTCAACACACTAAGCACACTGTGACTTTATTTGTACACATTAGTGTTCCCTATAAATGTTCACCACTGAACAGTTTTGCTAGGTAAGTCAAAGGGCTCCTGAACCCCATGAAAACCCACCCTATAATGTGAAGGTGCATTATACACATTATTACATACGAGAATTTATACCTAAGATCTTTGGGGGTCCTGACTCTGCCAAAGTCATCTTTTTGTCATGTGACTTAGAGTTGTTACAGAAACCCAGGAGGACTTGGGTTAATCTCAGTTGTCACCTCAGTTCCTGTGTTTGTGTGAAGAATTGTATTTCTTTTTCTACATAGCTTCGGAAGGAGTATGGGGCCAATGTGCTTCCTGCATTCCCCCCAAAGAAGCTTTTCTCTTTGACGCCTGCTGAGGTAGAACAGAGGAGAGAACAGTTAGAGAAGTACATGCAAGCTGGTGAGTGTATGGATGAACTTTAGGCTGTTTTGAGGACCACAGGGAGAGACTTAAATCAGGTGGCTCTATCAAATGCCCCATTTTTTTTTTTTTAATTATTTATTATACATAAGTACACTGTAGCTGTCTTCAGACACACCAGAAGAGGGCATCAGATCCCATTACAGATGGTTGTGAGCCACCATGTGGTTGCTGGAATTGAACTCGGGACCTTTGGAAGAGCAGTCAGTGCTCTTAACCACTGAACCATCTCTCCAGTCTTAATTGCCCCATCTTAATGGTTAGAGTTAGGAAGTCTCTTGTCAGACGTTAATCAGCAAAGTGAATAGCCATCATGGACTTTAAACTTTCCATATTAGTAAAGCATTGTGGAAACTGATCTCTATGAGAAATACTAGAGTTAAGAGTACTTTGTATCTGTGCTTTAGATTAACATCATTGTTATTTCCCTAGTTCTGTAGACTGGACTCAACTAGATGGCAGCCAAGGGTGGGGCAGGTGAAGAATTTATGCAAACAGTATGTGAGGTGAGGCCAGCTGGGGGATGTGGCAGGCCACCATCAGCCCAGGAAATGGGGTTGGGGGAACCACTAAGAACAGGACTCTGGGGAAGCCAAGAATGAGTCTTAAGTTACTAGAATATTGTTCTCTTGACCCCACAGTTCGGCAAGACCCATTGCTTGGGAGCAGTGAGACCTTTAATAGCTTTCTACGTCGGGCCCAACAGGTAAGGCTTAAGAGAAAGACCTGATGGGGAACCATGCCATTTTTGTTTTTTAATGGAACAAAGCTTCTGATGTGCCACTGAAGTCAAGGGAAGGCCAGCCTTTATTTAAGGATGATACCAGAGGAAGTTATGAAAGTGGGGTGCATCTGAGCTGGACCCTAGGCCTACATTAACAAGGCAGCCCCCCCCCAATCTCATTTGTTCATACAGGAGACACAACAGGTCCCCACAGAGGAGGTTTCCTTGGAAGTGCTACTCAGCAATGGACAGAAAGTTCTGGTCAATGTGCTAACTTCTGACCAGACAGAAGATGTCTTAGAGGTGAGGTATTTGTTGAAAATAGCCCAAGTGCCCAGGGCACACTAGGTTCTGCACTAAAATAGCTGGTTGGATAAGTTGTACTTCCTGTTCCCAGGCTGTGGCTGCAAAGCTGGATCTTCCAGATGACTTGATCGGATATTTTAGTCTCTTCCTTGTTCGAGAAAAAGAAGATGGCGCCTTTTCTTGTGAGTGCCATTGGCCCTTACTGCTTACACTTCAGGCAGGGAGTTCCTGATGTCAGAATGGGACATTTCCTCCAAGCGTCCTTGGTCTTCCCTTCCTCTTTAGTCTGAACACTTTCCTTTTTTAATCTGCAGTTGTACGGAAGCTGCAGGAGTTTGAGCTGCCTTACGTATCTGTCACCAGTCTTCGAAGTCAAGAGTATAAGATTGTGCTCAGAAAGAGGTCAGGGCCAAGCCTTAAAGCAGAAGGGAGCGTGGGTTGGATGGCTGGGCCACACACGGAAGTAGCTTTATCTGGCCAAGGGAACAGCACTATTGTACCCACACCTCCCACCCTTCTACTGGCCCACCATGAGTGACTCCATAGTTGCAGTTGTTTGCTTGCCCATTTTACATTCTGCCTTTGCCTAGCCGCCTATTACCCATTTCTACCTCTTGGCCTCACAGCTATTGGGACTCTGCCTATGACGATGATGTCATGGAGAACCGGGTTGGCTTGAACTTGCTTTATGCTCAGGTAAGTTTGGAGCTGTCTCAGAACCCTTGCCCTGAAGTGACTATGGTATTCCACTTTCCCAAGAAAATTCCATGACTGGTTCCCAGTTCATGGGGAAGTTCCTAGTATGGTCAGAGCTCCTGACACTGATTCTGTAAACGGATAAGGTCAAGGTCTCACTGCAGTTAACTGTCAGTTCACGAAGACAGAGCTCATTTTGATCACTTCACTGGAAGTACTAACTGGGAGCCCCAACTTTCCATTCATTGTCTCCACTGTATGTAGACGGTGTCAGACATTGAGCATGGCTGGATCCTGGTCACCAAAGAGCAGCACCGGCAGCTCAAATCTCTGCAAGAGAAGGTCTCCAAAAAGGAGGTGAGCTGGTTTTGCCTTGTCTCCCTGCAAGGGTTACTAGCTTTGAGCTACTCCTTTCTCTTAACTAAGCAAACCTGGTAACCTTCTTTTTCAGTTCTTGCGGCTGGCCCAAACTCTGCGGCACTATGGCTATCTGCGCTTTGATGCCTGTGTGGCTGACTTTCCAGAGAAGGATTGCCCTGTTGTGGTCAGCGCAGGCAACAGTGAGCTCAGTCTCCAGCTGCGACTGCCAGGCCAGCAACTCCGTGAAGGCTCTTTCCGGGTCACTCGAATGCGATGCTGGCGGGTCACCTCCTCTGTGAGTTTTTTTCTTTTCTTCTTTTCTTTCTTTTTTAAAGACAACTCATAATTATGTTCCTATTGCTGACCTGGAACTGTGTAGCTCAATTATTCTCAAACTCATGTCCCTCCTGCTTCAGCTTTCCAGTGGCTGGGATTAGCAATCCTGGCTTTCTTTTGTGAAGAAGACTTCTTCTGAGACTGGAGGCATTCTGGCCATAAGCTTCCAGGCTGCAGAGGTCCACAACTTGTCCAAGATGAATTCAGCCTGAGCCCTATTTCTCTTCTAGGTGCCACTCCCCAGTGGGGGTACAAGCAGTCCAAACCGGGGTCGGGGTGAGGTGCGTCTAGAACTGGCTTTTGAATACCTCATGAGCAAGGACCGGCTACAGTGGGTCACCATCACCAGCCCACAGGTATGAGCCCACCCTCAGAACGCTTATGGAGCCCTCAGGTCCCCGAGTCTAGGTTTCTTGGACCCCATGTGAGTGGGCAGGGCTGGCTTCTCTAGTCAGACTGAGCCCTCACCTTACCCTCAGGCTATTATGATGAGCATCTGCCTGCAGTCCATGGTAGATGAGCTGATGGTGAAGAAATCTGGTGGCAGTATCAGGAAGGTAAGTGGCAGAGACTAAGCAGCCAAGTGGCTGTGCCCTCCTGTTTTGTCCTAGGAATAAGGTCTCTCTCGGGAGGAAGGGGAAGTGGTTGGGTTCAGAAGTGAATTTTCCTGACTGGATCAGCACTTTGGTCTGTCCGCAGATGCTGCGTCGGAGGGTGGGGGGCACCCTGAGACGGTCAGACAGCCAGCAAGCAGTGAAGTCCCCACCATTGCTTGTAAGTTAATGTCAGTGCCTTGGCTCCCAGTTCAGCCTTGTTTTTCCTCTGCTGTTAAATCTAACTGTTCTGCCTTTCCCCCAGGAGTCACCAGATGCCAGCCGGGAATCCATGGTCAAACTCTCAGTGAGTTACAGGGTTGGTGAGGTTGACTGTGGGGGCCTCACAGGCTGCCACCCTCTGACCCACCTCCCACCTCTGTTACAGAGCAAACTTAGCGCTGTGAGCTTGCGGGGAATTGGCAGTCCCAGCACAGATGCCAGTGCCAGTGCCGTCCACGGCAATTTCGCCTTCGAGGGCATTGGAGATGAGGATCTGTAATCTCAGCTGCCTGGATGTCTGCCCTCTACCCGAGAGGAGATTTATACAAACTTGCCCTGTGCCTATACTCCCAAGTTAGGGGAGTCTTTTCCTACTCCCTTCCTACTTCTGTTCCCTCTTGGCCAGGGGCCTAACGTACCTTCCCTTTCCTGGGCTGGTTACACAAAAGATCACTGTCTCTGTGTCAGAGCTGGCCCTTGATGCCAAATTAGCATTTAGTATTTTGCACAAAGTCCAAGGGACAGTGATAGTGGCTACCTACCTTGGAGAGGAACTAGAGCTCTCCATGGGTTGCTTCTGGCTTTTTAGGGCCAAGCCATGGGCAAAGGGTGGGCAGAGGTCTGTGAATGCTCTAAGCAGCTCCCCATCATTAAACTTAGCCTGATTGCTGCCTACCTTTGGTTCCCTCTCACTGCCCCCGTCACAACAAGGGGTAAGGCCTAAATATTTGCCATTGCCAATTCAGCATAGACATGGCTCTGTTAGTGTTTCCTTTATTATAAAGCACTGAAATAAGTTAAAACAGTAAAAGGTTGGGCAGTTCCCAACCAGTTCATCCATGGCCCCTGGGAGCAGTGGCGGTGAATCCAAGGTCCTAATCACTTAGCTCATCAGGTACATGAGCCAAGACAAGGCCCCCTGGTCTATATGGCCTAGGTTAGTCTGTGTGGAGCCCCTGACCAGCGGGGGAAAAAGGGAAAGGTGGTTTTCTAGTCCATTTGTATAAAATGCAGGAGGTGTAGGGCTAATTCCTAGGGCCCCAGGTAAAAAGAACCTAGTTCAAGGTGAGTCTGTATGAAGAGCCCTGCTACCAGTAGCACCCAGGGCTGCTGGACCCCGAGTGCTCAAGACAGAGGGTGGGCTATGAGGTGGGGCCCAGCCCTCAGGGGCAGAGAGCCCAGGCCCTCCTGCTCCACCGTGGCCATGCACCTTCTGATGACGCTTGTAGTTGTCCCAGTGGCCCGTGGTGTAGGCGCAGGTGGCACAGCGGAAGGGCTTCTCCCCTGTATGTCGCAGCATATGACGTTTGAGGTTCATGCTCTGGTTGCAGCTGTAGTTGCAAAGGCTGCACCGAAAAGGTTTGTCACCAGAGTGGATGCGACCGTGACGCTTGAGGTTGGCCAGGTTGCCACAGGCATACGGACAGAGGGGGCACTTGTAGGGCTTTTCTCCTGTGTGGACACGCTGGTGCCGTTTCAGGTTATCCAGGTGAGCAGAGGCATATGGGCAGCGGGCACAGCGGAAGGGTTTCTCACCACTGTGAGTCTTCATGTGCCGAGCCAGGTGGTTGGGGTAGTGAGTGGCAAAGGGGCATAGACTACAGGCAAAACCTTTGTCACTAGGGCCCTGGGGTCCCCCACTGGCACCCCCTCCAGCCTCTCCTCGCATGCAACGCCCACACATGGCAGTTCCCAACCTGCTTCCCTCACCCTCCTCCAGTTCTTGTCCACAGCCCCGGCAGGTCCAAGGGAACAGTAGCTCTGGCAGTGGTTCTGATCCAGTTCCACACAAACCCTCCCCTTCACCCCGTAGCTGCCCACAGTCTGGCAGGAAACTGGTACCACTTGGTGGCACGTGGAGACTCAAATCTGGAAGGATCAGAGGATCTGTGGAAACAATGAGATATGGGCCATTAATCCAAATATCCCTATTGCTACCTACCCATGTCCCAAGATCTCCAGTGTCTTTTCTACCTTCTGATCGCCGGGGCATTGTCCCCTCCTGCTCTGTGGGACTGGGAGGCCGGGTTGGTCGTGGAGCACAGCATCGAAAGCCACAGGTTGGGCAGGGAGGAGTGGGAGGCCCTGTGTGGGTACGCTGATGCCGCCTCAGGTTGCCCAGGCTGCTGCAGGCAAAGGGGCAGTGGGGACAGCGGTACGGCTTCTCGCCAGTATGGGTGCGGGTATGTCGTGTCAGGTTGACGAGCTGGGCTGAGGCGTAGGGGCAGCGGCCACAGCGGAACGGCTTCTCTCCACTGTGTGTCTGCATGTGCCGCTTCAGGTGGCTCGAGTAGTGGGACACGAAGGCGCAGAGGCGGCATGAGTACAGTAGCCGTGGGGGCAGCGGGGGCCCCCCACCCGGCCCTCCTGCCCCACAACACGGCCCCTCACCTGTCGGCCCCCCACACAGCTGACAGGCTGGGCCTGGCCTCTCACCCCTGGCCTCCCCTGGACCCCTGGCTGGTTCCTCAACTTCACTCTCGGCACTTAGTGCCCGGCCGCCCCCAGACTCGTCGTCACTCAGCCCATAGGGAAGTCCAGGTCTGGCCCCCTGAGAGTCTCCTGGTAAAACAGAAATATGGGAAAAAAAATCAACATGGCTCAAGACCGAGTTCCAAATTCTCATTTCTCACATACAGCCCCACTTACTTACTCTGCCTCAACCTTGACTTTGTTCTACCTCTCGATCACTAGGGTTGACATATTTTCAACAAATGGAAAATATCAAGGGCTTGAAGTGGGGTGCAGGCTGATGTGAAGCAACATTAATCCTTAATATAAGAAAAGTAAAAATATGAAAGACCCTGGGATTATTATTATTTTTTTTTTGTAAGCCCCGTTTGGTAAGACTCCTTTTCATATAAGGCTAACTATGAAAGCCAACTCAAGTAGGCACAATCTGGAGAAAGTGGGAACAATGTAGGGCTAATTACACAGGGGACAGTTTCTTTTATATGGTTTCCTCTAACTTTAAGAATTACCCAAGAAATAAATGAGGAGAGACCTAAGGGTAGAAACTGAAACCTCAGTACAAAAAGGATCTGCTGCTACCGGTCAAAGAGTTTTATGAGTAGCTTATTTACATAATTCCCTTCCATGAACCTCCTGAGGTGCACATAAGAAATGAGACTACCAACTCTTGTATCCACACCACCTTTAGCCCAGACCCAGAACTTCACCTCAGCAAAATGATGCTGTTGAGGGACCTTTGGGGAGGGGTTCCCAGGTTGTAGAAAGAAGTGTTTTAGTTGCTGACACCGCCCTCTAAAGGACTTGAGTTACCAATAGCCATTAATCCTTAACCACGACCCTTAAACACACCTTCAGAGTCTCTCTCAAAACTCATGAGCTGGTCGTTGTGGCCGTCACCTTCCTCCTCCTCTTCTTCAAACTCCAGATCTTGGCCTAGTAGCAAATCACTCTCCAACACCAGGGCTCCAGGTCCTTCGTCGAAGGAATCTTCAGTATCGACTAAAGAGGGGAGGGTGCTTGTGGAATCTCCCTCCCAAGCCGTACCCATAATCGGAACCAGGGAGCCAGCTGTTGTGAACTGCACTTCCCGTACTCGGTGACCCTCAGGTTCCTTTAATACTTTGGTAGGGAGCTAAGATACCACATCATCCGCCCCTAAAACCCTCAGGAATCCCCCTCCACCCTGACCTGAGCCCACTCTACTGACCCCACCCCTGTTCCTCCCCGCTCAAGGCCCCTGACCCCTGACCTTTGACCCCCTCGCATTTCACGGGCTGTGGATGGCTTTGCTTCCTTCGGGGCATCGTGACCGGCTCCAGCCCGACGCGCCTCCGGCCCGAGGCCGCCCGGCCCCGCCCCTCCCAGTTCGGCCCAGCCGTCGGTCCTTGCTCTTAAGGTCCACGAGCCGCCCCCATACACCGGAGCGGGCCCTGGGCAGCCCCTGGCCCTGGCCCCGGAGCCCAGCTCAGGTCGCTCCCGCCGCCGCCGCCGCTTCCATTCATGGAGCCCCCTACCCCCCTCCGAAGACCAGCTGGTACCTCCGTACCCGCTTCCGCTTCCGCCACCGAAGAGCAACTCGGGACGCGTAGTTCATGAGATAGTCAACGGGAGCTCAACCGCAGCATGACCAGGAAATGATTGTGATGCGCTGCTAGCCGACCAATCAGAAGCTAAATGAGTGAGCCGACCAGCCAACCAGGCAAGAGGTACCCTGCCCCCTCCGCTTACGAACTAGGAAGTCATGCCTGAAGGCAAACAGCGCCAGGATGGCCTCCAGTGGGCTGCTTGCTCAAGAGTTAGCTATTACTTCCAGCTTCTGCTCAACACTCACTGCTCCCCCCTCCAGAGGCTCGGGACTCACACACAGGCAAGCATACACCAACAGCTCCCCCAAATGGGGTTAGGGTAGGAGAGGAAAAAAAGGACACTATGGGCACGAATAGCTTTTGTTTGGCCTTTAGTCTGAAAAAGTGTTGCTTGAAAGTGTACAACAGAGAGCGGGTGCAAGCGGCTAGGGGTCACAGAGCCGCCAATAAAAAAGAATGTCCTTAAATAAAGTGTTCACAGAGTAAAAATCAGAACTACCAGTCCTTCCCTCCAACACAACAGAGCACAGGCACAGAACCGATAGTCGATGAGCCCAAGGAGTAATGAGGAGGCTGCAGAGGACAGCAGAGGTTCCCAGGCTGCCGCGTCCAGAGGGAGGACCCTCTTTGGAATGGGCTGAGGGAAGCCACCCAGCCCCCCTCCCCGCACACCTCATACCCACTGCTAAGGCTAAAGGAAAAGGACAAAACTCAGTCTCGGGTCCAAGGGCTCAAAAACAGTCTAGATGGGCAGGGTCCAGTTGACTGTTAGTCCCGCTTGGCCTTCTTCTTGTCACTGTTGCCGTTCTCTTCAGCCTCCTCCAGTTTCCTCTTGCCACTCTCTGGCTGAAGCTCTACTGTGTTTCGGGGCTTGAAGCAAATGATGATGCACGTCATGTTGTCACACCCTGTACCATCCCCAGAAGTGTCTGGTGCCAGGCACTGATCCAGCAACTACAAAAAGGTTGAGGGAGTTTAGCCATGGGGTTTGAACACCTTCCTGGGAACCAAGAATACAAGAAGGCTTGTCCTTGCTGATAAATGGTGGCAGGAGAGAAGGAATGGGCAACAGCTATCACAAAACAGACTTTTTTTTTTTTTTGGTGAATTTTTGAGGCCTAAGGTTACATCAGGGAAATGAAGAAAGGTCCACCTTTTTAATCAAGGTCTTCTAGTGTGTTTCATGATTAATACTACTCCTAGCCTCTGGTCTCATCAAGATGTTTCTGTGTAAACCAGGCACCCTCCTGCAACTTTAGACTCACCTCTTCCACAATGGATGACAATAACCGAAGCTCTCCATTTTCATCACGTTGGCTGATTTTTGATTGAATAAAGTCTACAACTTCCTGGCTGCTCATCACATTCCTGGGTCAAAAAACGACAGTCAGAATCCTTAGTCCTACCAAAGGCATGTAGGCAGTAGTACTGATGCAGGCCAATGCCAATGTGTAAATGCTCCTCAGCTCTGCCTTAGGCTTAGTGGGTGTTTTCAAAATATCATTAAAATATTTATTTATTTTATGTATATGAGTACACTGTAGCTGTCTTCAGACACACCAGAAGAGGTCATCAGGTCCCATTACAGAGGGTTGTGATCCACCAAGTGATTGCTGGGAATTGAACTCAGGACCTCTGGAAGAATAGTCAGTGCTCTTAATTGCTGAGCCCAGGCTCGGTGGTTTTAACTCACCAAGAAGCCATCCTACAAGAAGCTACCCTACTGTAGCTCCAAGGCTCACAGAAGTAAGGTTGCACAAGGGTGTTTAAGGTGTTTCTTCCACCAGTGCTCACCAGATGCCGTCACAAGCAATGACCATGAATTCATGGTCATCAGTGAGAGTCAGCACCTTGATGTCAGGAAGGGCAGAAATCATCTGTTCCTGGGGTGGCAAGTTTTTGTTTCTCTTGTAGAAGTGGTCTCCTGAAAGGTAAGAGCAGTGAGCAGTTTGAATAATTCCAAGACTTGTATAAGAGGTAGGTCAAAGTTCCATCTTATCTAGTTTCAGATCTGCTCTCAGAACGAAGAGCTCATCTGCCATTTTTATCATCCAGAATACAAGGAGAAGACCCCAAGACTTCCCTAGTTTCTTAGTCCTTACCAATGGCCCTGGAGAGGTTGAGGCCGCCATTAACTCGTCCATCCATGGTGACCTTGCCACCAGCATTCTTGATGCGCGCCAGCTCCACTTCATCCTCTGGTTTGTGGTCATAAGACATATCTAAAGCTTTGCCAGCCTCAGACACCACACAGCGAGAGTCCCCTGCATTGGCCACAATCAACTGCTTCCCTCGGATCAGAGCCACCACCGCTGTTGTGCCACTGTCAGAGCCAGGCTTAAAAGGAAGAAACAAAGCCTTATGGAAGCCTCTAGGTATGAGTGCACTCCTGACACAGCTATCTATGGGAGAGCTTTAACCTATAGGAAGAGCTGTCCAGAGACAGCAGCATGTTCCCTTGCCCTTTTCAAAACATTTCTATTCAGACTACCCTTAGAGTTTCTACTGTAGAATTCTCCTGATCATGAATTAAAGACTGAAACACCAAGGGGATATACTTCCTAAAATCAAATCCAGGGGACTTGTTCCTTGTCACTTCCCAAGCCATTCCTTCCCTCCCACACACACCTCTTCTTTGCCTTCCATTCCAGGGACCATCATCTCTTCATCATCATCCTCTTCGGCCTCCTCCGTGTCATCCTCATCTTCCTCATTCTCTGCCTCCTCACTGCTGTAGCCGTCCTCATCCTCACTACATTCCTACCAGAAAGATTCCAAGCTACTGAGACTGGGATATTGAGGCTCCCTGGTGCCCACCTTCCCCAACTTAACACTCAAAAATATAATTAATCTCAATATGAAAATCTGGGGCAGGGGACAAGCTAGGAAAAGCATGAAAAACTCGCATTCTGAACTGGGCTCAGATGTTATCAGCACAGGTGTTTGTGCAATTTTCTCTGGGGAAGATCAAACTAACCAGTTGAAACACCTTCCAGAGAATAAATTGTTGGAAAAAGGAGAACCCCAAATGCCTAAAGTAATTAAAAAAAAAAAAAAAAAAACACCTCCCTGTTCTTCTCTAGGAGTCAGATCCTGAAAGGCCAGAATAAATCACTCTGTTGTGTTAGAGAGATAGCTCCATGGGTAAAGTCTGGTGACCCATTTCTGAGGCTCAACCCTCAGAGCTTCCATGAGAAAGCTATCCCTTTCCAGTTGTCCTCTAAACTCCATAAGCATGCC
Source organism: Micromys minutus (assembly GCF_963924665.1). Classification (NCBI taxonomy): domain Eukaryota; kingdom Metazoa; phylum Chordata; class Mammalia; order Rodentia; family Muridae; genus Micromys; species Micromys minutus. Next base: position 156,197,916 of record NC_137969.1, on the reverse strand, counting down.
CCGACACTCAGGTACATACACAGACAAAACAAAATTGGATAAATGTTTATTTTTAAATTTTAAAGAAAAGCTTTTTCTTTTCTCTGAAACTAAATAAAAAAAGGTAAGAGGGTTAAAGAAACTTGTAATGGTGGAGACAATGCACTCAAAGGCTAAAATTTAGAATACACGAGTCTTGGAAAATGATTTAAGGTATAAGGAAAAAGAGATGAGATGGCCAATTAAGCACTTGCTATAAAGCCCAATAACCCAGGCTCACATGAAGGGAAGTAGAGAACTGACTCATGCAATTTATCTTATCCTCTGACCTCAACAAGCCATGAATCCCACCCCACCCCCCCATGAAATAAAAACCTTCAAGTACCAAAGAGATCCCCACAGCAACCTCAGTCCCGTCTGTCCTCATAGGCCCTTACCTCACTGTCATCTTCTTCCTCTTCCACCTCATCTGATTCATCCTCACTGTCCTCAAAGAACTTGGACTTAGCAACTCGAGGAAGCTTGTCAGAGGCTGAAGAGCAGGAAGGTCCAGCCTCACCAGTAGCAGTACCGGGCTCACCAATTTGGCCTGCCTCAGTCCCATGTTCCGAGTTGGAGGAAAGGCCTGTGTGGCCTTTGGCTGTGGGGCCATTTTCCTGGGAAGGAGTTTCCTTAGATGGGTCCTCAGGTCCAGCCTCCCCATTGAGGCCTGGGGGCCCTGGTTCATCACCTGTCCCAGTTCCAGCTTTGGTATGGGGAGGGCCCTTCTGACAGTTCTGCCCATATCGTGTCAGCAGCTCTTCAATAGTCATAGTAGCCTCTTCATGCAGCAGTGCGGCCTCCTCATTGTCCACTGCAGGGAAGGGCTATGTCAGAGCCCACCCCGGACTCCTCACAGATCAGCATGCCTTTCACTAATGTTTGTAACCCGAGGCTGAACTTCCTCATCACCCCACTATGAGTCAGAACAGTCCCTCACTTTTTTCTCAGTAGGCCTTTTCTGATTTTTTACACCTTTCTTAGTCGGAAGAACAACAGTTATACTTCCCCACTGTACCTCCTCTCCTTTGTATTAAGTTGAAACCTTTACTCTGACTGAGGCCCAGAAAGCCCAAATAATAGCTTAGGAGAAGGGCTAAGTTGGAAGAAAAAGTCAGCATATACATAACAACAGGAACTGGGAAAACCCCATCAGAGTAACAAAATTCATGCAAAAATGCTTAGAGCTATGTACTGAACAAAGGTTACTTTATTCTATCATAATATATACCTATATAGTATAGGTGGAAGGGTTAGGTGTTTTAAAAAGTTTTTCTCTGTGTAACCCTAGCTGTCCTGCAACTCACTCTGTAGACCAAGCTGGCCTTGAACTCACAGAGATCTGCCTGCCTCTGCTTCCCAAGTGCTGGGATTAAGGGCATGCCTCTACCATCTAGCCCACATAGGGTTCTTTTCTTATTTTATTTCTTACATCCCGACTGAAGTTTCCCCTCCCTTCTCTCCTCCCAGTGCCTCCACCTATATCTACTCCTCTGTTTCTCTTCAGACACCTCAAGGCTATCAATCAAACATAAACATGCACGTCTAGTTGCAATAATACTAGGCACCTCCCCTCTTATAAAGGTTGGACAGGGCAATCTGGTGTGAAGAAAAGGGTCCCAAAAGCTGGAAAGAGTCAGAGACAGCCCCTGTTCCCACTGTTTGGAGTCCAGAAGATCAAGGTACACAACATATATGTAGGGGCCTAGGTCAGTCCAATGCAGGCTCCCTGATTGTTGGTTCAGCCTCTGTAGGCCCCCATAAGCCAGTTTAGTTGCTGTGGTGTCCTTTCATGGGACAATTCCTCAGGTCCCTGGGAAGCCATGATTTCTCAGAACTGATAATCAACTGCTCATTTCTTTCTAACACAGACGCCACACTCACCATCATCCTCATCTGCTACTTTTTCTTTATCATCCTCATCTTCAGTGGGTCTCCCCGCAATCTGTGCCAGTTCCTTAATGACTTCCTCAGTGGTCAGTTTGGCATCGATAGCCAAGAAGGCATCTTGTAAAGCCTGAATAGGCAAAGCAGTGTAAGACAACTACAACGCATACAAATCAACTGCCCAGTACACACAGTTGTAGCACACAAGGGAATCCATGGGGGTGAGGAGCAGGTGGTGTCAATCACCAAGTACACAAGCTATAGGCACACCATATAGATTCACATTCAGGGGGAAATCAATCACGCCAAGACACACAAATAGACAAAGTAGTTTAAAGACTTCAGAAAATAAGGTAAGTCTAAAAACTCCCAAGTGGGAAGAAGCCTGTTGGGTGTAACACCCTCTAAAAAGAAATACGATAAGCAAGAGAGCCCTTCAAGTGAAGAATTGACAATGTAGACAGACAGACCTTCTGAAGCTTGCCTTCCTTGTAGGCCTTCTGATCTTTGATAATATCAGGAAGATATTTGGCACAGTACAAGGCGACCTCTTCCCCTAAAAGAAAGGCTTTATTAATATAACAGTGTGTCCCACACAAGGACACAGGTGATGAACACTTTAGCACACCTGAGACCTAGCTATAACCAGTAAAGTGTGACCCTGAAAACATTTCACTATGACTCCTCTAAGTCCATTAATAAATTCCTCGACACTTTCGTATCCGTTATACTTGTTTCAATCCTGAAAAGTGGAAGAACAAAGAATCCCTTTCTTGCCCATTTGTAAGCCTGAGACTGTTTCCAATATGATCTGATAAAGTTACCTCCATGTCCATCGTAAACAGAAAACATGGCTGTCTCATTGTCCAGCTCAGGAATACAGTTGTGAGCATCCTACAAGAAAGAACATAATCAGAATGTTTCACCAAGTTCAAACACTATTTCTCCTATATTTCAGGTCACAAGGTACTTTCATGTTTGTAGCATAACCCTTCTCTGGCTATCCAAACATGGGCTACAAACGAGAAAGGAAGGTTGGGGATATAAGAATACAGGAGAGAAAGGCAAAGAAGGACACAAGAAAGGAATATGAAAAGCAAAATCAGGGGCAAGGGATGGCTCAGTGGCTAAGAGCACTGACTGCTCTTCCAGAGGTCCTGAGTTCAATTCCCAGCAACCACATGGTGGCTCACAGCCATCTGAAATGGGATCTGATGCTCTCTTCTGGTGTGTCTTGAGCCAGATACTGTTTACTCACCTAAGAAAACATATAAATCTTTTTTTTAAGATTATTTATTTATTATATGTAAGTACACTGTAGCTGTTTTCAGATCCCATTACGAATGGTTGTGAGCTACCATATGGTTGCTGGGAATTGAACTCAGGACCTCTGGAAGAGCAGTCAGTGCTCTTAACCACTGAGCCATTGCTCCAGCCCCAAATCTTTTTTTTTTTTTTAAGATAAAGCTATTTCTAGACCCATTCTCTAAATAAATAGTGATATTCAAGGAAAAAAAATGTTAAAGAGCAAGAAAACCTCCTTAGGACCTCACAAACCTGAAAAATCAGAGACTCCTACAGAAGACTTTAACAGTACCAAACAATATTGCACATACTTTCTAAAAAAGCATTGCAACACATTAACAAATTCTTCCTAAAGCTTAACTTCCTAAGGTTTCCTAAAGCCTTAGCTTAGAGAAATTAGATTTACAAAGGAATTCTCTTGATAACAAATTCAATTCCAAAGGCACAACACATCTGAAAGGAAATTAGAAAAGGCCCTGGTCACATTAACATTTTTTTCATTAAAAAATGTTTGTATTCTAACAAATCTCTAATGCCTCAAACTAATATTGCAAAGTAGGGCAAAGTTCAAGCAAGTATGTCAAGTCTCTGGTAGATGTGTACTGCAGCTTATTCTACCACACCCTGGAGACAGTCCGTACTCCCTTCAGACACTCTCTTCAGACAGAGGGTTAAATGCTATTCAGCACTCTACTTTGGTTACTTACCTTGCATGAATTAATTTCAATCATAATTTTCTCTTTCAGGTACCAGCATTTAAAAATGTATATCAATATTTAGAAAATAGTACAACCTGTCAGTTTCACGTTTTCTTGAGTTTAGTAAAGAACAATACTTCTATACTTTAGGCTGATTGTCCCTATAGGTTCTGTCCTCTACTTTAATACTCCCATAAACAGGAACACAGAAGATGCCATTAAAAAAAATGAGTTTCCACCTTCTATCTTCTTTCTTTTAACATTACTAGGTTTACTCATTTTAATTTCTGTGTGTGTTTTGACTGCATGTTTGTGTGTATACCATATGTATGCTTGATGCTCAGAGGTCAGGAGGCACTGGATCCCCTGGAAAGAGGATTACAGATGTTTGTGAACCATCATGTGGATATTAGGAATTGAATCCAAATTCTCCGCAAGAGCAACAAGTATTCTTAACTTCTTAAATCATAGCTTTAGCCCTGGTCTTCTTTCTTCCTGAGGAATTTTAACTGCCCCAGCCAAACCTCATAGCAATTCATATTCACCTTCCTAGCTGCTGTTCATCACAGAGGGCTGCTGAATGATCCATGGTAACTTTCATCACATTGTTCCTGCCTTTGCTTTAAGGCACTCAGTCACCCTTACACATGAGTATAACCCAATCTTCCTACCTCTAAAGCTATTTTCCAACTACTCCCAGCTTAACACAAATGCTCCTTCTACTACCTAGCAAACAATGTCTGTACTCAGTCTTTTCTTCCTAACACTACCTCCCCATACTTATTCCTGTCTGTTATATTCTAAATCTCAGTGACACTAGGAGGCCTTTCCCAACTACACCAGTGCATTGGACACTGAAGAGATACTACCTCATATTGTCATACAATGTTCCAGGAGAAAGAGGAGTCCTATGTCCAAAGCCAGATTTTAAACCAGCATGCAAAAGCAAAGGCTGTCTTAAATTTCCTTATTGCTCTGGGGTCTAATGCTACCACATATGGGAGATCCTCCATGTCTGCTTAGGATAGTGCTATGGTTTAGATATGGTTTGCTATTCCAGAGAAGCATGCATATGCTCTATAGAGACCAGGCCCCCAGTGTGGTATTGTTGAAGTAACAGAGCCTTAAAGTAAGACCTAGTAGAAGAGATTTAGGTAAAGACCCCAACCTCATGAACAGAATAATGTTGGCTTTCAGGAATGGGTCAAGTCTGGCAGGGTGTATTACTCCCACTAGATTGCTTATCATAAAGAGAGAGACAGAGAGAGCCTGAGTCATCCCTAGTCTCTTGCTTCCTACGTCTTAACAACAAATGATTTCTTCTACATGTACTCCTAACATTTGCCACATGGTTCTCAAAAGAGTGAAGCAAACTGTGCTTGAACCTCCAAATTGTGAGCTGAAACATTTCTTTATAAAGTACATGGCTTTAGGTATTTTGTCACAGCAATGCAAAATAGATTCAACAAAGATGAAGTGTTCCCAAATGTCTCAGGGACAACTACCATAAAGATAATTTCTTCATTTGCTGCATGACACCCAGAAATATAATAATTATTGTGATGTCTAGGAGAGATGACTCAGAATACACACAGCATGAGTCACCTGAGTAAGGCTATTAGGCCTTGGTCTTTGACATTCTAAACAATGGGTTCATCCACATTAATAAAAGGTTAGGTAATTCTCTGATGCCAATCTCCTGACAGCTGTTGCTTTCAAATCAACCACTTAAGATTTATGAGATTAATATATATATAAATATATAAAATGTATATATCATATATATTATACATATATATCCTTGTAAGTAAAGATAAAAGACTCAATGGCAGAAAAGGAATTAATTATCTTTTTAATTAAAAAGCCAGTTGTAGTGGCATACGCCTATAATTCCAGAATATGGGAGGTGAAATCTGGCGAATCAACAATTAGAAGATTAGTTGGGCATTGGCGGCACACGCCTTTAATTCCAGTACTTGGGAGGCAGAGCCAGGCACATCTCTGTGAATATGAGGCCAACCTGGTCTACACAGTGAGTTCCAGATCAGTCAGAGCCACACAGAGAAATCCTGTCAAAAAAAAAAAAAAAAAACAAAACAAAACAAAAAACTAAGACCAAACAAAAGACCAGATTAGACAACACCAGACCCTGCCTCAAATAACCAAACAAAAGGACTGGTGATAGGGCTCAGCAGTAAAGATGCCTGCCATCAAACCTGATACCTGCCAGTTATCCTCTGACCTTCACACATGCACTATGGCATGTGAATGGCTCTCCCCACACATACACATAAGAAATAAATGTAATAATAATAAGCCAAACAGCCCTAAGAGATAATATAATATCATATAACTTTAAAAATTAGGTGCATTCAGGCTGGAGAGATGGCTCAGTTGGTAAAATGCCTACCATGCAATTATGTTTTGATTCCCAGCACTCAGATAAAAGCCAAATAGCGAAACAAGAGACCCTGGTCTTGGAAAACAAACAAACAAACCAAGCTGGACTGCACCACACGTCTGTGAACCTATACCTGGTTGTGTGAGCTCATCAGTGACATCTCAAAAAATGTCAGATTCAACAAGACACAGGAAACCACCCGATGCCAATTTCTGGCTGTCACTCAAGCACATGCACACAAGCACACAGCAAATACATTATATGCATGTATTTGTTGAAGAATAAACATTAAATCAGGCATGGTTGGTACATACCTGTAATCTCAGTAGTTGGAAGGCACAGACATAAAGATAGCTCAATTTATGTAAATAATTCTAGGCCTACATTAGGGCTACATGATGAGATCCTGCCTCAGTTCCTCTACAATCAAAAGAAGGAAAGAGAAGGAAGAGGAGGAAGAGGTAGAGGGGGAGAGAGAAGGGGGAAGAGGAGGAGGAGGAGAGGAAAAAGTAGTAGCAGCAACAGCAGCAGCTGTCATCATGCAAGTAGAGTTCTAGTTTTCCAAAGTAAAGAGTGCTAAAATTTAGTTACACAGTGAATATGCTCAACACTACAAAACCGCATTTCCATTTTCATTTTGAAATAGGGTTTTGTGTAGCATAGGGAATCACTGAACTCCTTCCTGCCCGACCTCCCAAGTTCTGGGATTACAGATGTACTACCACATTCAGCTTTCAATTGTACACAGGTAGTTAACATGTAAAGTTTATGGAGTGGTAACACACACCAGTGCATTGCAATATTTGGGAGGCTTGGGAGGTATGAGCACCGCTGTGAGTTAGAGGCCAGTTTGGGCCAACCAGCGAGCACTGTCTCAGAGGTCTGAGAACAACCCACAACTTTCCACACCAGTAAGCCCAAGCTAAGATGGCTGCATCGGTAAATTCTACCAATAGAAATATTAATAAAATTGGTCCTATTGGATAACATAAGTAATCTAGAGATGATTTAATATGACACTACTATTATTAATAATAATTTGGTTTTTGAGACAGGGTCTTACTATATATATATATCCTTGGCTAGCCTGGAACTCACTATAAAAATCAGGCTGGCCTGATATCCAACTGCCTCTACTTCCAGAGTGCTGGCATTAAAGGCATTCAACATCATACCTTCATCATTTCATATAAGGGGCTTGATAATCTTATCAACAGGGTGACTTGAATTACCAGGGCCTTTGTGAATTCCAAGAAACACTTGTACCAATTCTTCACAAATTCTCCAAAACATAGATTAAGAGGCAATATTTCTTAACTCATTCTATGAGGCTCTATTATTCTCATACTAACACCAAACAAACTAGTCACTTGGTGATAGTACATGCTGTTAATCTCAGAGGCAGGTGGATCTCTGTGAGTTCAAAGCTAGCCTGATCTACAAATTGAGTTCCAAGACTGCCAGGGCTCTGTAGAAAAACCCGATCTCAAAAAAACAAAAAACAAAAACAAAACAAACATCAACTAAATAGTAGCCAACCAAATCTAGCAACTCCTCAAAAGGGTTATTTCTACTTAATGACCAAAAAAATTCATATGCTGAATATAGCTAAGCTTAGCATTCAAAATTAATGCAGTATGCCAAAGCCACATGGTTAGCTTAATAGATTTAAAAACAAATAAAAGCATTTGACAAAGGTGAAGAGAAAACTCAGCCATTAAGATCACTTACTGCTCTATCAGGACCAGAGTTCAAATCTTAGCACCCATACACATTAGGCAGCTTACCAATACCCAAAACTTTACCTCCAAGTGATTCTACAATCCCTCCTGGACTCTGTGGACAACTGTACATACACATAAACAGACATAAAATAAAATCCTTATTTTTTTAAAAAAGACAGTACTAAACAAAGCCTAGGACTTAACCAAACTAGGGGGAAAAAACACTGGTGAGCTTATCTGTAAGGGATGGAGACATACCTCAGTGGCAGTATTCTCCAAATACACAAACTTCTGTGGCCACAGGTCTCTTTCCTTACACACAGGCAGTGCACAGGAAGTTCCTGAAACTCCTTCCTTGTGTTCAATTAGTTTGCTAGTGCAAATCTCTAAATTCAGGAAAGCATTTAGTGAGTCTAGGATTGGGCATCACTGAATCTTCTCAGCAGACTAAGGCTCAGTTCTGGTGATCACATTTTTCTATTTTCTTTTTTTTTTAAAGATTTATTTATTTATTATATATAAGTGTGGCTGTCTTCAGACACACCAGAAGAGGGCATTGGATCCCATTACAGATGTTGTGAGCCAACATGTTGCTGGGATTTGAACTCAGGACCTCTGGAAGAGCAGTCAGTGGTCTTAATCACTGAGTCATCTTTCCAGCCTGGTCACATTTTTCAAGAATCTTCATACATTCTATTGCAGGCCCCCTGAAACTCCTTTGGTGTTACATAGGCACTGATTAATTAAATTACTGGTCATTAACTGATCAGCCCCCCTACTGTCCGGGAGGTTGAGGATGTGTGCTGAAAAGTCCTAACTATCTACTGCACATCACTTTTCCTTGTGACAAGTCCTCATCCTAGACACACACAGGAGCTAACAGCTATCACTCAGTTCATTAGCATAAAAAAGACAGTATTTGATGAATTCAAGGATTTTAATGACAGAAAATATGGGAAAAGAGCAAATATCTACTTCCTAATATCACTCATAGCAATTCTATTCTTAGGTATATACCCAAGATATATTTCCACACACAAAGTTGTATACATGTGTAGACAAATGTGCAAATCTTAACATCTATCAGCAATGAAGAAACAAAATTAAGAGAAACGTTATTCAGCTATTAAAAAAATGATGGAATGAGTTGGTGTCACTGATACTATCCAGGAGGCTGAGGAAAGAGCTCACTGGTTAAAAGCATTGGTTATTTTTACTGAACCAAAACCTGGATTTCATTCCCAGCACCAACATGATGACTCAATGATCTGAAACTCCAGTTCCAGAGGATCCAACACCCTCTTCTAACTTCTATGGGCACCAGATAAGACATTCCTGTGAGTTCAAGGTCATCTTCAATAAGTTTGAGGTTATATAAGACCATTTAAATCAAAACAAATAAATCATACAATGCATCCTGAGTTTTCTGTTCAGCGTGATATTTAATTCAAGATGTTCTTTAAAAAATTTGTAACATGTATTTTTATTTTATGTATACAGGCATTCTGCCTGAATTATCTGTGCATTACATGTGTACCTGGTACCTAAGGAGGCCTGGCAAAGGTGTAAAGTCCTCTGGAACTGGAGTTTCAGAAGGCTGTTGTTACCCTCCACACCAGGGTCCTTTGCAAGACCATCAAGTTGCTCTTATCTGCAGAGACACATCTATTCAGCCCTTCAATAATCTTTTATAAAAACTACTCAAAACATACCAATACCAAATAGGGGATGGTGATCCAAACCTGTAATCCTAGCACGGAGACAGAGACAGGAGGGTAACTGCAAGTTCCAGAACAGACAGGGCTACATCGGAAATCCCTGTCTCCTCCTCTCAGCCTCTCAAAAAACGCTACAGAAGTAACAGTAGGTAAAGGCACTTGCCACCAAGTCTGAGCAACCTGAGCTCAATCCGTAGGACCTCCATGGTAGGAACAGAAATGAAATTTCCACAAGCTGTCCTTTGAACTCTACATGTGTACTATGACACATTCATACCCACACACAAACAATGTTTAAAAAAAATAATAAGACAGAGTTTTAAAAAGAAAGTAGTGGGCTGGAGAGATGGCTCAGCAGTTAAGAGCACTGGCTGCTCTTCCAGAGGTCTTGAGTTCAATTTCTAGCAACAACATGGTGGCTCACAATCATCTATAAAGGGATCTGATGCCCTCAAAAGAATAAATAAATAATTTAAATGGAGAGTGTTTACTGAATTTTGTAAAATCTCAACTCTCCAAACTGTTTTGCTGCTGTCAGAGGAACCTCTTTTAACAATACATTGTGTTTTAATTGAACTTCATCAGCCACCAAAACATCCCAATTTTGTTTCTCAGCACACCCCAACTCCACAGGATAGCTCAGTAAGTTGGAGGATCCCTCCAAACCACAAAGAAGGTGAACATAACTTCAACATTTTGACACCCCTGCCCTCCAATTCTAGTTCCACAGCAAGAGGGTAGCAAAGAGGCAAAAGGCATAAAATGCCAGCTACCTTCCCATCCACCCTTGGATCAAGAGAGGGAATAAAACAGATCTAAGGCTGAGTCAGGATTTTTAGTAACTTCTGTAAGGTACATTAATATAACCTTACCTGAACCCAGTCTTTAGAACCAAGCCAACAATGTAAATGGGCTTCATTAATTCGTAGAACCAAGCCTGTTCCTTAGGAAAATAGGAACAGAGACACAGAATAACCCTTCACTACCTTTTTGGCCTATTGAGATATATTAACACTCTTAGGTCAAGATCTTACTTTCCTAAAGATTCTTAAAGAGACTAGAAACTATATTATCTAGTAACTTTCTTACAATAGCAAAGATACTATGTAATATAATACTTTCAGGGAGGAAACACACCTAGAAAGAAGTATCCACGAAGCAGAAAAGGATATGAAATAGTACTTCAAGATTAGGCATATTTACTCAAACAAAAGTAAATCCAGGAATAGCACAACAGGAAGGCTTTAATGCTTTAATAGATAGCCTTTTAGAATGAAGGCTATGGTCTCAAGAACAGTTGAGCAAAATTCTCCATACCAAGAAGCCCTAAACTCAAAATGAAGTCGATCTCTAATCACCAATGGAGGAACCAACAATCAAAGGGAAATGCTTAGCAGAGAAGTAAAATCACGTAATTCCTAGATCTGAAAACACTCAAGCAACTCAATTCATAAAGAAAACTGGAAAGAGTTCTCCCATAAGTAGAAAAAACATTTCACTCTACATCAATGGAAATTAAGAAACAAGAAACTTGAAAAGTCTATGAGATGAGACTAAAAACACCATAGCCTAAAGAAAACACCAGCCAGACTAACATTATGGCTCCCCCACATACCCCCTTCTGAGAAAATGAGGTATCAGCAGAGGCCAGGAGAGCAATGGGTTTGGTGGAGCTGAACTCAAAGGTGGTTGTGACCTCCTTGACATGGTCACTGAAAATTGTACCCTGGCCCCCTGTAAGAACAGCAAGTGCTCTTAGCTACTGAGCCATCCCCAAGGCTTTCCTTCTGAAGCTATCTTCAGGTATCTCTAACTTTACCCAGTCAGTTCTACAGCATGTCACTGAGAAACATGAAAGCCGTGCTTTAGTTTGACACCTATAAGAACAGCACTTACTGTCTTGAACAACTTAATACAATTCTTTGTATCAAGGTACAAGCACCCTAATCTCTCTAGGCCTCAATTTCCAAGCTGTCAAATGTGGGTAACTGAGCCAGATGAATAGGACCCTCTCCTTGCTGAAACTGTCCATCTAGATACTACATCTAGATAATGCTAGAGCCATCATCAAAAGCTGGTGTGAATAAATTTTGAGTCCGAGAACAAACCATTTAGGTCTGCATTGTCATTCCAGAGCTAACCACAGGGAGGAGCGAGGGAATTTGAGAAAAATCCCCAAGGGAAACTATTTGGCTGTTACCTGTAGCCCATTTACTAAATGGATAAATCCTCGATTCCAGACATAATTAGAACATTTGACTAGTCCCTCCACCTAGACTTTACACAAAATTTCTCAAAGACACACTGTCCATCTTTTCCATCCTAACACCAGCTTCCCTGCTCATTGTAGTTTCACATCCATTTGCTCAACGCTAATCCACATGGCTATTTTCCCTTTCATCCAAAGTGAATTCTTCTTCTTCTAAAAAAAAGTTACTGGTACATGGTGACGAAAAAGATTGATAAAAAGGCTGAAAAATCGAGTAAACTAAATTATATGCATAGGAAAATGACAACTCAGTAAGTTTTAAAGAAATTGAGTAAGAAAAAAATTACAAGCATATTTTTAAAATAAAAGCAAGCCTAGTGACAGACACAGTTCTTTTCCTAACGGTAGTAAAAAGGTTTCGGGAAAAAAAATACGAACGAGGGACAATTCTCGAAGGTCAAGCGGGGCTTCTGAAATTAACACGAGGTGTCTAAGGCCAAAAGCAACTGAGGGTTAAGAATAGGAAGCACATTATTATCCGGGCTCCTTCTTGCCATTAAGTTTGTAGCCCCAAGAGGCCTGCCACATCACATATTTGAAGAATAAAAACGAGCCAGATATTCATATCTATTCGACCAATAAGCGAACAAATAGCGAGTCTTCCCCTCTTCACTCTGACAACTACACCCCATGCCGCCTGTAAACCTGGAGGGCTGGGCTGCCACCAGAGGATGGCGCGAAGGTACGGAGACGGCGGCCAGTGGGCGGAAGGTGCCTCTTCTCACATGGCAGGGCTCCCGCAGCCACTAGCCATCAGGCCGCGGTCCCCAAGCTCCAGCCGCTCCTTCTCCGCCCGAATCCCGCGCTCGCCGCCGCCTCCCGCACCGTAGCTGCAGGCACTCGTCAGGGACCCTTGCTCGGGAGAACCCCATCCCCCTCGCTCCCTTTCTCTGTCAGGTTCCTGTCATGCAGTGGCCAGCCTCTGGGGCCCTGTCTCACCTCCATGGAGACGCGCCAGCCTTGCATGGCGGAGAAGCCGTAGGGCAGCGGGAGCCGCGGGGCGCCAACCCCGTCCCCGGAGCACTTCACCGTGTTGGGCTGAGAGAGGTAGGCACCCATGGCGGTGGATGGCTGGCTGCTTGTGGGGCAAGTGAGCGGGACGCGACCCTTGCCGGCGCCGGAGCCGGAGCCCCCCCGGGCGCGCGTGGCAAGGAACGGGCCCGGCTGCGCAGCCGACGCAAGGTGCCGGCGAAAGGCGCGAGGCCGGCTAGGAGGCGGTAACGGGACGGGAGCGGGGAGAGGGCGGAAGCGGAAACCGCGCTGCTCAAGGCCCCGCCCTACTGGCGCGGTGAGCCGCTGCGGGCAGTCATTTCCTTAGCAACTCGCCCCGCCCTCGGGGACAACGGCCCGCCCAACCGCCGCTCCCGCGAGACTGATTGCCACGCCCACCAACGGCCCAGGCCGGAGGGAGCGGCGGCAATGTGCGGCTATCTCCTCTCTTGCCGTGCTTTACTCCCGGGCTTTGGGCTCAGTATTTTCTTTTTTCACCCCGAAGTCTCTTTTGTGTGGGACCCGGGACTTCCAGTTGCGTCCTGCGGTTCTGTCACTCCTGTCCCTCCCTCCACACGCCCTCCGATTCCGACAAACCCCGCCGGATTCGGTTCTATTAAAGTTGACGAGCGTTTGTTCTGCGCTTCCGCGGTATTTGGCCCAGGCTTTGTGAGGCCTGTACTGACAAAGGAAAACGGAGACCTAGGTCTGTGAAAAGAATTCGAACTAATCCAGGGTAAAAACTGCTTGGTGCAGTGCTGGGTGAGACGAGAGTAAAGAGGCGGGAACGAGCTGCTTCTTCCCGAGTGTAGATTTAAGACCCTCGGAGAAGGTGCCGAGGGTGGTGTTAAGCCACGGGAGAAGGGAATACGGTTTCAATGCTGGAGGACTGAGGAAAGTATAAGCTAGATTGGGGAGACTTATTGAGGAAGAAAGGTTCTAAGTAGGAACAGATCTAGCTGTGGCCTTAAGCATCGAGATGGGTAATGTGGACGTCATTACACTAGTGCGGCCTTTTTTGCGTTGTTAGTCTGATTTTGTGTGTGCACTGTACAGCAGAGAAAGTCTGGCGGGTACTGTAACTGGTTAGAATGCTCTTAATCTGAACGTGATGAACTAAAACTGGGGTGCTGGCCACGGGTAGTAGCCAGAGGGGAGAAATCCAGCAGATTGTTTTCATTGTATAGATTGTATATAACGGAAGGGAGTAATTCTCGGAAAGTTTTTAAAAAAATCAACTCATTGGAAACATAACTGGGGATTAGACAGCTGGCTCAGAGGTTAAAAGCACTGACTGCTCTTTCACATTAGCCGAGTTCAATTCTAGCACCCACAAGATTGTCCTTAACTCTGGTGCCAGGGAACCAGACGCCCTCTTCTGGCACCAGGCATACAAGTGTTGCACAGACCTGCATGCAGGCAAAACACACATAAATTAAAAAACAAAAACTAAGCCCAGCATTATAGCTCATGCCAGTAATTCCAGCACTTAGGCTGAGGCAAGAAGATCACAAATTTCAGGTTTCAACCCAACCTGGGCTATAGAATTAGACCCTCAACTCAAAAGCAAATCCCAGAATTAGTTATAGTTCTTCGGTCCAAATTTTTTGTTTTAAATATTAATTAATGTATATGAGTACACTGTTGATGTCTTCAGACACATCAGAAGAGAGCATCTGATCACATTACAGATGGTCTTGAGCTTCCATGTGGTTGCTGGGAATTGAACTCAGGACCTCTGGAAGAGCAGTCAGTGCTCTGAGCCATCTCTTCAGCACAAATTTCTTAATTATCAGAAATCACTAAAAAAGAAAAAAAGAAATCACTAAAGTTGGTCTCCTCTCCACAACTCTCTCCTTCTGTGGGTTCTAGAACTCTCCTGCATTTCCCTAATAACTCATAGTTCAGCATTTAGCCTTATTGGGCCTTCAGAGCCATGTTTTCACCCACAAATTACAACTCTCTACCTACCTTACTTGAATGGAACTTCTCCAGGCTCTCTCTATCCCTTGCAGTAGTTTGGATCCCCATCAATCTTTCCTGTTCCTCATTGTCCCTAGCATACTGTGTGTGCTAAATCTTAAATTTTGTTGAATTTATAAATAGCACCAAGGTTTTGACTTATGATGGCAAAATTTGATGGGCACATCAACAAAAAATGATGCTGTTTGGTATCTGCACAAGTTGGAGAGAAAGTGTCCCATTTAAGGTGAGAGTTCCCTATAAAAGAGTGAAAGTTCTGGGTAGATTTGAATGGGGCTTGCAAGTTGCTGTGAACCTCAATGAGATCTCTGAAAATGTGGTACTTGGGGAAGCATGAAATTACTCTGCTGCTAATCTTAGGTTTGGCTTTTTTCCCTAAAACTGGTGAGAGCCATGTGATATATAATCCTAGCACTTGAAAGGTGCAGATAGGCTCAGGAGCTCAAGGTCAGCCTTGGCTACATACTAAGTTCTAGTCTTGCCTGGCCTGCGTTAGACTCCATATGAAAATAAACACAGACAAAGGCCTTGTGAGAGGATCATGGTTTTGCTGTGTATTATATGTATGTATGTGTATATATATAACTGTTTTCTTACAAGTTATTCAGCTTGATTTCTTCATCTGTAAGAAACAAAAATTTAATATTCAAGGTTGTTTTTAAGACAGAATTTGTCTGTTTAGCCCTGGCTGTCCTAGAAATCAGATCTACTTGCCTCTGCCTCCTGGTGATAAAGGTGTGTGCCACCACTGCCCAGCTCAAGACTGATTTTAAAATAAGAAAAGATAATCTATCCCAAGTACTCCAGGGATGGAGGTAGAGGGTGGCAAGGCCAGCCTGGTTTACTTATATAGTACCTCCAGAGTTCCAGACCAAGCCTGAGCTACACAGAAAGACTGTCTGCAAATCAAAACTCAAAAACCAAAAGAAGTGCCAGCTTTTCTGCACAAATATTAAAAGAAAAACCCCTGCATCTATTACGTGAGGGGCTAGCCTGAAGGATAAAGTAGTCTCAACAGTACACAGTTTGTTTAAAAGCAAAGGATTAAGAAGCAGAAACAGCAAAAATAAAAGACGTGGATTTGGTGGTTGTGAATAGACCTTGTACTTGACAGCTCCTACAACAACATATCTAAGGATCAATAGGTTGTTTAAGATTTTCTTGACCATTTTCAGATTGGTTGAATACTAAAAAAATGCTTCCAAATGTCATCTTTAAAAGTTTATTTTCATTTGGCTCTCCTGAAAAAAAGTGCTTGAAAAGACAAGTTGCTTTAGGCCATGGCTTTTCAAACACAAGAAATAGGGACTAGGAGTGCAGCTGAGGGAGAGTGCTTACCTACAAAACACGAGGCCCAGGTCAATGCTCAGCACTGACAAGAAAAAAGGAAGCATGTGGGGAGGGGTAATATGAACTCCTTACATACACTTGCAGATCTTTGGAATTCAAGGGACCCCAGTGCAGACAATATTGCTTCAAAAGCCAAATGCTCTAATTCTGAGACCAACTCAGTTGTAAATGGAAACACAAGACTACTCAAAAAATGTTAGTCCATATGATGCAAAATATGCTGTTTGTATTTCATATATTTCATATATTCATTTTTAAATACATTTTCTGACAGTGCCTTGGAAACATATGATCATCAAAAGCCAACATGAGAAAATAATTTGAACAGGAAATACGTTAATGAGTGTGCTTTGGGAAAGGGCAAAGAGCAGCAAGCAGGCCTTCCAGGCCTTTTATCTTTAAGGCTTTTGGGGGGCTCCAAAATCCAGCTTTGATCCCTTTTTGTATATTTCACACTGAAGACTCATAAAAGTGTTAGTATAAAAACCTAGCAGCATTGTTTCCAGTGTTGGGGACTGAACCAATGGCTAAACATGCATGCAAAGCACTCGATCTGTTAGGTCTTAAAACATGATTGGTTAAAAAAATTAATACTTGTTTCTCAAGAGAGTAGCACTTTTATTAGTATGTTCCTTCCCAGAGTGAATAAAGGTGAAAGACTGGTTCAGGGAAGAACACCTCAGTGACAAGATACTGGTAGAGTGCTTCCATAAGTACACAAAGCCATGGCAAACATAAACCTGGGCATGCTGGGCCCCAGGAAGGTGGAAGTAGGATGGTCAGAAGTTCAAGTTATCCTTGGATACCTATAACAAGTCTCTGCCCCACAAGCATTAGGACCTAAGTACAGATATGCAGACTCAACATAAATAAAAAACCAGACACAGCGGTGGGAGTGTCTAATGCCAGCCATGGTGGGATGCGAGGTAGAGATAGATCTCTGGAGGTTTGCTGACTACTTAGCCTGGTCTAGTGGTTACACACACACACAAACAGACAGACACAGAGACACAGAGTGAGACATTGGAAGCCGGAGACCAGAGATAGATTATAGATTTAGAGCTAAGAAGGAATACAGAATTTTGAAGTTACTAGAAGAACTAAGGAAGAGTCTGTGTCTGAGCCTCTGTGTTAAGTCTATCTTCCTCTTTGTACTCAAAGTGTGTGTGTGTGTGCTTGAGACAAGGTTTCTCTGTGTAGCACTGGCTGTCTTAGAACTCATTCTGTAGATCAGTTTAGCCTCAAACTCAGAGATACATCTACTTCTGTTTCCTGAGCGCTACCACATCTGCTTTGGTTGTTGAGACATCATCTTGTCATGTAGTCCACACTGGCTTCAAACTCTCCTTCCCAAGTACAAGAATTACAAGCATGTCCCACCAAAGTCAGCTTCCCAACATGGACCTTTTAAGCCAGAGAGGTATAGTTACAGTTGTATTTTTGTTTCTAGGAGGTGAGACACCAATCTTGATGTGGTCTGGTTTCACTCTGAGCAATCACTAGTAGAGTGGGTCTCCTACACATTCGTGCTGGAAATTAATTTGTCCTCAATAAAATTACGAAATGACCATTTATCAATTCAAATTTGTTACTTGAGATGCTGGGGCTTTTCTATTTATTAATAGTATAAAAGATGCCTGTAGCAAGATTGTACCCTTGAAAGGAGAAAAGATAATTTTCTTCCTACCAAATAAGAATGTGCATGGAAGTATCTTGTAAAATCCTTATTTGTTTCTAGGTGCTCTATTTATATATTTTTTTCAAGCCTTTGCTCACAGGAGATCACAAAACTGGGGCCATGCAGAGAAGGTATGAACCTCATCCTCACGCTTCATTCAGAAAGTAGACAGGCCAGAACCACTAGTATCTCACAGGTTGTACCATTTAAAGGTAGATCATACAAATTCTTGATATCACTGGAGACTCCTGATATTGCCAATGGAAGAGGTAAGTGTTTCTCTCTATAAAGGAAAAGTATAATTCTTTTGAAGCCATTTGAGAGCAGAAAAAGAAAGGATCTTTCAGTACTCTTGTCTGTCACTGGCATTAGGATTTTAAGGTATGGCACAGTTTGGAGATTCCTGGGAGGATGAACCTGCAGTATCAAGAATCCAAGCACTCTCTTGCACTCTTGCTCTCTCTCTTGCTCTTCTGTCCCTACCCCTCCTCTTCCCCTCCCCTTCCCCCCCCCCCACGTGCTCATGGCCGGCCTCTACTCCTCTATTCTCCTCTCTCTCTCTCTCTCTTCCCCATGACCTGAATAAACTTTATTCTGTACTAAAAAAAAAAAAAAAAATCCAAGCGTCCACTCCTGTGGCATCTGTGTCGTGTTAAACTGAAGAGTCTGGACAAAGGTCGAGAGATCGTAGCCTTGAGAATAAAAGAGATGGGGGGGCTCAGTGGTAGTGTGTGTGTAATTAACACATGTAAAACCCCAATTCAGTCTCTTGTATCCCACCCCCCAATGAAATAAATTTATGTTCATTGGGATGAGACATGTGAAGAACTTGGAAGAAGGGATAGGTAGAGTCCAGGACAGTAGTGGTCTAGAACAAAAACAGAAGCAAAAATAGGAATAACATGGTGGGGGGCGTGTAGTTAACCTCTCTTTAGGAGAGTCCATGAAAATCCCTGAATAAGAGACTCCTTCACTCTTCTCATTCTTTAGAACAGAGGACTCCTTTATTGGAGGCAGAATGGTTATCTTCCAGGCAATCCTCTGCTCTCTACTTCCCATTTCTCCATGGGAGTGCTGAGGTTGCACCTGGCTTTTAACATGCGGATGCTTCAGGGGATGAATTCAGACCACCAGGCTTGTGCTACAGGTGCTCTTATGCGCTGAGACATCTTGCCAACTCCAGGTGTACTTGTAAGTATGAAGTGGTAACTAATGCAACAGGAAAGCTGTCAGCTGGAATCCTGTGCCATCTGCAAGATGCCTTCTCATGGCGGCTGTGCGTGCCTGTCTCCCGGCTGTCTTGCCACTGCTTGGATTTTTAAACTTAACTGGATCAGATCATCTTTATTACTATGGTTTTGTTTGTTTTGAGGCAGGGTCTTGCAATGTAGCCCACACTGGTTCTCAACTTAAGATCCTCTGGCTTTAGCTTTCCAAGTGCTAGGACTTTAGGTGTGCACCACCAGCCTGCATTATATTGTAAAGTCATTTTATTCAGTATGCAGCTAGACTTTTAGAAAGTCCAAGGTGAGTTTTCTTTCTGTTGCTAAGACTGGAGCATGTGTCAGTGCTGATTCCTGGGATACTCAGATCTATCCCTGCTGTCTTACTGCTTACTCTCCCGTTTAACTTTTGCTTTTGCCCCCTTACCATTTCTTGCCTTTCATTGGATTGCATTAACAATGTTTCCTAAATTCTCCCTTTGTTTTCTTTTGTCATTGGAAGCTTTGTGTTTTGGGATGGGAGCCCTTGTCTTTAATGTTCTAACATTTAAGCTTACTATAAATATTTATTATAAAAATCTAAAACTGGGCATGGTAAATCACACCTGTAATCCCAGCACTAAAGAGGCTGAGGCAGGAAGATCATCTTGAATTTGAGGCCAACCTGAGCTACATCTTGAATGATAGACTAGCATGGGCTACAGAGCGAGATTCTTTCTCAAACAAACAAAATGGCTGGGAATTAGTAAACTGCTCGCCTAGCCTTCTCAAAGCACTGGGTCTGAACCTCAGCACTGGTGGTTGGTATGAGCTTATAATCCTAAAGCTCTGGAAGTGGAAGCAAGAGGATCAGAATGTCAAGTTCACCCATAACCACAGATCGGAGTCTCAAGCCAGTGTGGGATACAGGAGTCTCCAAACAGAAAAGGCTCTGTGAGAAGGACATGGGTTCAGATTCTCAGCATCCACCTAAAAAGCCACATGGGTCACATGGACCTGGGCAATGGGGCAGGGTAGAGACAGGAGGATCACTAGGACTTGATGGCTGCTAGCATAGCTGAAAAATAGTGAGCTCCAGGTTCTGTGAAGACCGTGTGTCTAGGGAGGAAGTCAGAGAGCAATAGAGGAGGGCGCCTGTCATCTTTGACTTCTGTAGACATATGAGTGGATGCTTGCACACATACACACACCAAAAATAATAAAATCTAGAGGTATTTAGTATTCTATCCTTTTAAAAAGATACAAGCAAATTTTAAATACCTTGCGAGCACTTTCAATTTTATGATTATCTAAAGTTGTAGTTTCAGTTTATTTTACATTTTTAAAATTATTTATTTTATTTATTGGTGTGTGTGTGTGTGTGTGTGTGTGTGAGAGAGAGAGAGAGAGAGAGAGAGAGAGAGAGAGAGAGAGAGAGAGAGAGAGACATCATAAATGTAGAAGTCACAAGGCAGTGTAATATCCAGGTTGGAACTCAGGTCATCAGGCTTGATGGCAAATGCCTAACCTGCCAGCCATCCTGCAAGCTCCTCAATTTATATAAGCTTCCTTAAAAAATATATTGTGGTAAAATACACATAGCAAAATGTTGCTATCTTAGTCATTTTGAGTACACAGTTCAGAAACAATCAATATGCCTCAAAAAGCAGCAGCCATCATTGCCTTCCTTAAAAGTTTATCATCTCAAGCTCAATTCTCTCTTTGTAACTTTGTTTCTTCCACTTTCAAAATACTACTACCATTGTGGTTTCTATGTTACTTTTTTCTTCTCATTTCTGTTTTTTGGGTTTTTTTGTTTTGTTTTGTTTTTGCAGTGCTAGGGACTGAGCCCAGGGTATTGTCTCATGCATGTCAGGCAAATACTTAACCATTAAATTACTTCCCCAGTCCAGCTATATTTTCAGTCTCTGTAAATTTGATAATTCTGGGTTCCTTGTGTAACTAGAATTATACAGTTTCTCCTTCTGTGTCTGCCTAATTTCACTTAGCATATACCTTCAGAACTCCATTCCTTTTTAAAACTGAATAATATTCTAGTGTGAAGGGCTGGAGAGATGGCTCAGTGGCTGGGAGCACTGACTGCTCTAACAGAAGTCCTGAGTTCAATTTTCAGCAACCACATGGTGGCCCACAACTATCTGGAATGGGATCTGATGCCCTCTTCTGGTGTGTCTGAAGACAGCGACAGTACTGTCTTTAGAAAAAATATTTCTTTAAAAAAAATTGTAGTGTGAAGCCAGGTGGTGGTGGTGCACGCTTTTAATTCCAGCACTTAACTGACAGAAGCCGGTAGATCTCAGCCTGGCCTACAAGAGTACGTTCCAGGACAGCCAGGGCATCACAAAGAGAAACCCTGCCTCCAAAACCAAACAATTTTAGTGTGAGCACTCTTCCCAACTCCCTCATCTTATGTACACATATCTACTTACACATATTTTATCTTTTTTGTTGTTCTGAGTCTTTCGATGTGGCCAAGGGTGGCCTTCAGTTCACTACATAGCTTCTTATACTATTTCTCCCTTGGCTTCCACAGTGCTATGATTACAGGTATGGACCATCATACTTGGCTCTGCTTACCCATTATTATCACATTTTGTCTAGTCATTTAAAAAGAATTTTCACATGTGCAATGTACATGAGTGTGTGTATACTTGTATGTGTACTTGCATGTGTATGTACATGTGGAGGCCAGAGATTGATGTAGGTGTCTTCCTCAGTCACTCTCCACCTTACACACTTGGCAGGCTCTGTCACTTGAGCCTAGAGCTCACCTATTTGGCTAGCCTAGCTAGCCAGCTTACCTGTCTCGGCCTCCAGAGCTCTGGAATTGCAGGGGGGCCAGTATACCTACCAGCATTTATACAGATTTTGGGGACTCAACTGTGGTCCTCACACATGTGCACAAGTGCTTTGCCCACTGGACTATCTCCCTAGCCCTACCTCCTCATCTCTCAGTGGTCATTTGGGATGTTTCTACTCTCGGCATAACGCTAGTGGTACACATTTTGAGTCTCTGCTTCCATGTTGTCTGAGTTACATACTAGAGTGTAAATGCCCAGGTCATATGCTATTTCTGTTTAACTTTTGTAGAAACTTGCTTTCAAGCTAGGTACAGTGGTGCACACCTTTAATCACAGTACTCAGGAAGCAGGCAGATCTCTGTGAGTTCAAGGCCAGCCAGGGCTACAAAATGTCTCAAAACAAAATGATTTTGTTTACCCATGTTTATGATCTATATATGTTAATATATTTTATCAGTCTTTATACTCTTAATTTGAAAAAAGTCACATTAAAAATTTTATTATTTTAAATTACGTGTGTGTGTGTGGTATGTATACAAGAGTGCTGGTACCCATGAAGGCCAGAGGCATCTGATCCTTCTGGAGCTGGTTACCAGTAGTTGTGAGTCATCAGTTGTAGCAAGAATCTCACCTGCCAAGCCATCTCTCTAGCCCCCACTCACAATTACTTTACACTTTACATCCTCATTCACACCTTCTAATAGGTTTCTTTCATTGACATGGGTGTGGCAAGTTGGTATTTTGAGCCAGAGTCTTCTGTATTCCTAGCTAGCCTAGAACTTGCTATGTAGTCAAGGATGATGAGTTTCTTTCTTATCCTTCTGCTTCCATTTCTCACATGCTGGGATTACATGAGAGCATCCTCATGCCTGGTTTATGTGGTGCTAGTGTTTGATCCTTGAGTTTTGTGTATGCTGGGAAAGCATTCTTTTGAGTTACATCCCTAGCCCTCTAGTCACCTCTTAAAGGTCCTCTCTTAGTCTTTTTATTATATTTTATTTATTTATTTATTGTGTGTGTGTGATATACATATACCCACACATACATATATAACACTGTAAATTTGTGGAAGTCAAGGGACAACTTGTGGCCTCTCATTCTACTATTTGGAGCCTGGGGATTGAACTCAGGTTGTTAGGATTGGTGGAAAGGGCTTTACTCACTGAGCAATCTTGCTGGTCTGAAAATGCACTTAGCATACCAAGCATCGAAGCTGAGCAGCACAGTATGTGGTAAGTACAGTATGGGATATAGTGCCTGTCCTATCTCAGGAGAGATGGCTCACTAAGAGCCACTTAGCATCCCGAGTATCATGTAACATATCTCTTACCCGGGAAATATCACAGTCAGAACATAAATGTCATAGTTTGAATCTGAAGTCTTGTTCCCACAGGTTCATGTTTTGATCACTTACCTCCAGCTTGTATGGCACCACTCTTCCCTCCCTCTCCCTCTTCCCTCCCTCCTGTGTGTGTGTGTGTGTGTGTGTGTGTGTGTGTGAAATGGAGGTTAGGACCTGTCCACCTTACTTTTTGAGACAGGGTCTCTCACTAGGACCTATGGTTCACTGATTATGTTAGTCTCTACCTCCTCAGCACTGTGCCATCACACCTGGCATTTGTCTGTCTGTTTGTTTAGACCAAACTTGGGTCCTCAGAAATAAGAAAAAAATGTTGAAGAAGAAGAGGAAGAAGAAGAGGAGGAGGAGGAGGAAGAGGAAGAAGAGTAGCAGCAGCAGCCAAAAGAGGGAAAGGAAGAGGAAGAACAAATAGAAGGAGATTCATTATCCCAAACACCAGCAGGCAATTCAATCACTGGGAACACACCAGCCTAGCAGAACACAGGGACTAGCCCTCAACTCCAGCAGACACAAGCGAACCACAAGCCATACCTGTCATAAAACCAGATAGGCTGCCTACAATTGTTCTCTCCCCTTGTTCCCAAGATCCAGTCCTTCAGTCTCATCCCCAGCTCTGCAACAGAACACCCTTGGTAACATGCCCTTGTCTCTCTGACCCCATCTCCTGTGGATCCCACAGATCTTTCCCTTCTAACTTCTTGCCCCCTTTCCCAGCCCTCACCTCTCCCAGGCACCATCTCTCTATTCCTCCAGCTACCCAGTCTCATCTCCAGTTCTACTGAAGAACACTCCATCTCCTGTGGCTCTCACAATCTTCCCCCTTATAATCTTTCTCCCTCCACTTGTTTCTCTATCCTAGACCCCAACCCCAGCAGGCACCCCCTACTAATCCAAGGACTGCTCCTTTCAAGATACCAAGTAGGCTGAAGGCAAACTACTACTCTTGCTCCTGAGATCTAGTCCCTCAGTTTCATCCCAAACTCTGTAGCAGGTAATTTGCTGTGGTCTCCCTTTCCTCTCTGACACCATTCCCAAGGAATCACAAAGACTTTCTCCAACCTTCCTTCTGTCAACTCTTCTAAGTATCCCAGCCTTCAACACCAGCAGGTATTCCCTGTAAACACACCAGCTGCATTAACAGGAAATTAGGCAACATATAGCCACCAGATTTTAGAAATCCAGGGAGGAATCAGAAACCAAGGAACAAAACACCCTCCCAACAAAGACAAATCAAAAAGTCAGCACCTAGACCTATAATCATCCCAAACCCAGGTTCTTAGAAGAGAACACAATAACAGCCAGAAATGTGTCTCCACAAGAGTCCAGCCATCCTATCAAAGCAGATCCTAAACATGCCAAAATAGCAAAAGCACAGGAAAAAAAACCTTAAAAACAGCTATATGAAGATGATAGCAGTTCTTGAAGAGGATGTAAATAAATCCCTTAAACAAACAAACCAAAACCATAAACAGTTAAAGGAAACAAAGCTGTTTCAAGACCTGAAATGGAAATAGAATCAATAAAGAAAATAAAAACAGAGAGAAATCTGGAAATGAAAAATGTAGGAATTTGAATAGAAACTATAGAGGAAGTTTCACTGATAGAATACAGGGGTGGAAGTGAGAGTCTCAGGTGTTGAACTACAGAGGAAGTTTCACTGACAAAGGAAAGAAAATTTTCCTAACCTAAAGGAGATGCCTATAAAGGTACAGGAAGCTTACAGAACACCAAATAGATTGGACCAGAAAAGAAAGTTCCCCAGCACATAATAATTAAACACTCAATAAAGAACAAAGAGAGGATATTAAAAGTTTCAAGAGAAAAAGACTAAGTAACATAAAAGCAGACATATTAGAATTACACCTGATCTCTCAATGGAGACTCTAAAAGCCAGAAGGGCCTGGACAGATGTGCTGTAGACTCTGAGAAAAACCACAGATGCCAGCCCAGGCTACAATACCCAGCAAAACTTTCAATCACCATAGATAGAGAAAATGAGATAGTTCATGATAAAATCAAATTTAAACAATATTTATCTACAAATTCAACCTAACAGTGCTAAAAGAAAACTCCAATCTAAGAAGATTAACTATACCCATGAAAACAAAAGAAATTAATAATCTTACACCAGCAAAATCAAAAGAAGGTAAAGACACATACACAGACCACCAACCACCACCAAAACAAAACAACAGGAATCAATAAGCACCATTAATTGATCTCTGTCAATATCAATGGTCTCAATGCCCCAATACAAAGACACAGCCTAACAGAATGGAAGAAAAAAAAAATCCATCCTTCAGCTGAATCCAAGAAACATCAAATATAAACATTAGCTTAGGGTAAAGAGTCGGAAAAAGATATTCACACACACCAGAAGAGGGCATCAGGTCTCATTACAAATGGTTGTGAGCCAACATGTGGTTGCTGGGTTTTGAACTCAGGACCTCTGGAAGAGCAGTCAATGCTCTTAACCACTGAGCTATCTCTCTAGCCCAATAAATTTTTAAAAAAGACTATCATGAAACTTGCAGGCTTCTGATTGTACGGAACTAGAAAGAAAAATCCTGAGTGAGGTACCCAGACTGAGAAAGATAAGTATGTCATGTAAATATTAGCCCTTAAGTAAAACATAACCAAGCTGTTATCTTGATCTACAGATAAACAATGTGTAGACCTAGAAAAGTTAAAGTGGACAGACTAGGGGGGAACACCTGGATCTCTCTGAGAAGGAGAAATAGATTTTATGGGCAGACTGGGAGCCATTGTGGATTGGTGTGGGGAAGGATACAGGGATCAGGATTTAGAGAGATGAGTGTAGGTAGATGAGGAGAGAGTGCAGCAAAAAAGGTTGGAGTTGGTAGGCCATTGGGGTGGGGTGGAAACCTAGTGCATGGGAAATCTGCCTAGAATCTATGAAGGTGATCCCAATGAGGACTCCTAGCAATGAGCGATATGGATTCTCAACTAGCCATCTCTTGTTGCCAAGAAAGGCTTACGGTGGAAGGACTGATTTGCATTCAGCCGAATCACTGGTTGAGGGGGGTCCCATGAAAATTCCCAAACAACCCAGGCTGTTGGGTTGCTATCTACAAACTGATAGTGGGGCCCCATTGAACTCACTGAACACAGAGAAGTCAAGCTGGTACCTACATGGAGCCATCGCCCTAGTGAAGTGTCTTTGGTATACTTCAGAAGTACTGCAAAAGGTACTCTGCAGGCTACTGTGAGAGACATGTTGACACCAACCGAACGGCAAAACCTTTATCTACAGTCTGTCCTGCCTGCAAACCATACCAGGACAATGGTGGCACAGAAGTTGTGTGATTAACCAACCAATGTCTGATTTGACCTAAGTCCCCTCCATAAGAAGGAATCCACACCAAGCACTATGAGAGACTTGCCAAGCACAGTGATGCAGGCCTTTAGTCCCCACACTCAGGAGGCAGAGGCAGGAGGATCTCTGAAAGTCTGAGGCCAGGTTGTTGACAAAGCAAGTTTCAGGACAACCAGGGCTGCTAAAAAAAGAAATCGTGTTAAAAAAATTACCGTATGCCTAATGATATTTTGCTATACTTGTAGATTAGCACCTTGTCAAGTCATCATCAGAGAGGCTTCCTCCAGTAACATACAGAAACAGAGGCAGAGAACCACAGCAGAGAGTCTAAATTATGAGATGTCTCCATGAAATCTCTCCCTTTAGAGATTTCAAGAGCCAGAGGGGATGGAGGACACCAGGAGAATAAGTTCCTCCAAATCAACTGGGCAAGGCCCTATTGAGTTCATAGTCACTGAAGCACCAAGCACAGGGCCTACATGGTACAGCACCAGGTCCTCTGCACATATATTATAGCTATTTAGTATTTTTATAGAACTCCTGACTGTGAGAGCCAATAGTCTCTGACTGTTATACCTGCTTTTGGGACCCTTTTTCTGATGGGTTGCTGTGTCCAACTTCAATATGATAGTTTCTGCTTCATCTTGTATTTATTTTATCGCCTTTGGTTAATTTTTTAAAAATATATTTTGATCATATTATTTGTCTTCCACCAACTCCACCTAGAGCTTCTTCACCTCCCTACCCACCTAATAAGAGTAGATTTTTAAAAAAGATTTATTTATTATATATAAGCACACTGTAGCTGTCTTCAGACACACCACAAGAGGGCATCAGATCTCATTACAGATGGTTGTGAGCCACCATGTGGTTGTTGGGATTTGAACTCAGAACCTCTGGACGAGTTCAGCCATCTCTCAGCCCATAATAGTAGATTTTAAGTGGTTCCCCCACACACACACCACAGAGTAACTGTAAGGTGATGGATGATCCAGATAGCATGGCGGTGGTGATGATTAAGGTGATTAATAAACACATGTAGCAGAACACCCAGGTGAGGCTGGAGAGGGCTATTGCACTTGGGAGACTGAGGTATGATAATAGTAAGTTTAAGCCCAGTCTTGGCATGGTGATATACATCTTTCACCCCAGCCCTTGGGAGGAATAGGTAGGTGGATCTCTGTGTATTCCAGGCCAACCTGATCTACATGGTGAGCCTCTATCTAACAAACAAACGAAAACAAACATATTGCAGACAACAAGTTTTTCTTTTTGTACTGGGAATTGAACCCAGGGTGTTGAGTATGCTAAGCAAAACACTCTATTGCTGATCTGCTATACAACCTCTAACCATTCAGTAAAGTGCCCCTTTATTAACTAGCTCCTTTCTCCCCTCCAATTTTTTCTTCCTCCCTTTCCTTTCTCCCTCCATTACCCCCATCCTCATTTTTTCCATGATAGAGATCAAACACAGTCTTACACATTTTAGGTATGCGTTTTACTAGTGAGCCACTCCTATTTTATTTAGTAAGTACAGATATATAAATGGCATAACGTTCAAGCAGGCAGGAGTGGATATGGAGCACATATTCTTCCATATTATCACCCAGCCAGCAGAACCTCAATAAACCTTCTCTATAAAACCTAACACATTAGTACAATACCTGTGTTTATTTCTCCAATTAATCATTTTGGAGACAGACAAGATACAACAAAAACTATTAACTAACTATAAACTAATATTGTAATAGTGAATACTGGAATTCTTGGAATTCATTCTATTGTCCAGTGGTGGTGTTTATCTATTAAATGTGGATACATTTGGGAAATGTAACACTTTATTGAGAAGGTAAAATAAAAATTTTATAGGCAATATGGTATAGGGATTGGAGAGATGATTTAGTAATCAAGACTACATCCTGCAGCCAGGAGTGATTGTATAAATCCTTAATCCCAGAGTGCTGGGATTAAAGGCATGCACAACCATCGTCTGGCTAGGATTTATCCCTTTTGTAAGCAGGAAACATAAGCGAAGTGGTAAAGATGTAGGTAGTGGTTGACCATTTTAGGTACACACGAGAAAAATGACAGGAAATGAGGCTGCCACAGAACCCTCTACGCACATTTGAAATAGCTAGTTGGAATGCAAAGGTTGATTGTGCTGACAGGAAATAATGGAAACTAAAGCAGCATGAACAGATATGTAATGAATGCTTGCCATGGTTCAGGAGTTCCGATTACATTGGTGCCCAGGAGGCCAAAAGGTTAATCTGGAGAGGATGAGCACTCCTCTTTGAGACTAGAACAAACTTTGAAATGGTGCGCTATACATTTTAGGTAACTGCATCTTTTAACCCAACATCAGAATTCTATTTTGCCTTGACACAGTGTTTTGATATTGCTCGGGTTGACCTTGAACTCACAGCATTAGCTTATGGAGTGATAGGGTTACAGGTATTCATCACTATGCTGGGTGAAAAAAAAAAGTTTGGCTTTTGTTTTTGAGACAGGGTCCCACTATGTAGCCCTGGTTGGCCTCGAATTCACAGAGATCTGCCTGGCATGCTTGTTGAAATTTCAGTTTTTAAAGCAAGCATTTTAAAGTGAAGAGATGAGAAAAAATGAGTCTCTACAGAATTTCGGTCTGAACCGGTGAACTAGGATTAATTAGTCTCTTTAAGGACAGTAAAATTGTTGACTGTGAAAATCTCAGATTCAGATGATTCATCCTTCTTCCTTGATAATACATGTATAATGGCAGCATGAATTTTCATCCCAGGCCTTTAAGTTCCCAAGACCAATGGCTTACCCAGTATCTATTGTAATTCTAACTCACAGTCAAATGTAAATACTTTCCAATTACCTTTTCAAAAACAGTTTTGATGGGTCTTCTTACTTCGGATTCTATTTTGGGCTCATGTCAATTAAATTTGAGTAACTTTTTTTGTTTGTTTCATTTTCGCATTCGCCAACTACCACTGGATAATTTCAATGAGTTCTCCCTTATGAGAGTTGAATCAGGTTAAGTTTGGGTAAATAATGTTATACAAATCAGCGGCTATTAGTTTTCAGGCTAAGCGATTAAACAAACAAACAAAGAAAAAAAGCTTTCTGAAAATTTGATGACCTGTCTCTTTCCCAAATGGGGAATGTGGGTGGGTTCGTCCCTTGGATTGAGGCTACGTCTTCCGTTCCTTTTGTCTTTTCGGAGGATTAGAACTGTCATGGCGCTTTCAAGGAGAGAGAAGGCCTTCCTTTCGTCCGGCAGAATTACTTGGGGGGCACCTCGACTGGGCGGAGGATGGACAGAGAGGCAAGACAACGCTGGCAGGCTGTCCTCCAGAGCCCCGCAAGGGGAGGAGACTGCCCTGAGAGCGCCTGTCTGTGGGAACCGCCCCCCGCTGCCCTGTCCAATGGAAACCTGGCGGCGGTGCGGCACCGCCCACTGTTGGTCCGGACGCCGCGAGGGCGGGGCCCGCAGTTCGGTTGCGCTGCGGAGCGCAGCTGTGAGGGAGTCGCTGCGATCCGAGGCCCCGGAATCCGAGCTGGAGCTGAAGCGCAGGCTGCGGGCGCGGAGTCGGGAGGTGAGCTCCGGAGAAAGAGGCCCTGGAGGGAGGGGCTCGCGGGAGGGCGGCAGGATCACCCCGAGTCGCGGGCCGGCGGGACGCGGCCGACGGGTGCTGTCGGACGGCCGTGTTCTCTCGGGAGTCAGGCCCGACCTGGCCCGGCCCGTCGCAGCTGAGGGGCCACCTTGGCCCCAGGGCGCCGCCCGCCCTCCTGGTGTCTCCGGCGTGGCCGCGGCGGCCCGGAATTCTGCGGGCGCGGGTCGGGGGGCCCCGGCGTTCTCTTGGAACTCCGGCCGCGAGAGGCGGGGCAGGCGGCGCGGGCGGGGGCGGGGCGGGGGCCCTGGCCCGAGGGCCTGCGGAAGGAAGCGCGGCGTCCGGGCCGGGCCTGCTCGCGGGGCGGTGCGCCGAGCGCGGGGGCGTGGTCTGCGGCCTGACGGCGCGGCTGGGCTGGCCTTTGATGAGGTGGCTGTGCTGCTCTCTCGCCTGGCGGTCCACTGGCCGCCGCCGCCGCCGCTTCCTTCCAGATACTGGCCGGGCGACCTGTTGGAGTGTTGACGTGCTGAGGGCCTCCTGCCTCCGAGCCTGCTTTCTCTCCGACTATGCAGGTCTGCTGACCTGGGTTTCCTCAGAGCGGCCTGTGGCTGCGAGATATGCGGGATGGGCTTCCAACTAATAAAGGAAGCCGGGAGAACCACTTTGCGAGTTGACAGACAATGCCCTGGAGTGAATGTACTATGCGCCCGCAGGGTAGCTAGAGGCTCCGAGGAGATAGCCCTCACTTATGTCAATGAGTTTCTCCACGTGTGATCCCTGTTAAAACTGCCAGTAGCTCTAAGGCATAACCCCCAGTGTTGCACAAGTTTCTGCATCTGTTGAGGGAGTGCTTGGAGATCTTTAGGCACTGCTCTTATTTTACCCCCTGGGACATGATTGGGGAGGGCAGTGTACCTTCTGGACGTTTGTCTCTGATGACAGTTCATCCTCTCTCCAAGTGCCCTGTGAAGGGGCTGTCTCTGTCCTTGGTCCAGTAGTTTTAGATTCCATAGACTACAGCTTTGACATTGTAGAGTATTTTCTGTTATATCTTGGTAGAATTTCACTTAAACAGTTCAGATTGGAGGCACTTCGTATGAATGTAACTGAAACAGACTATTATTTTCTTAGCTCCTTGCCGTAGGAGAAGGAGGAAAAAGTGATCCTTAACTCATCGATTTTTTTTATTGGTTTAAAAGAGACTTTCTAGGCTAGCACTTTCTTTACACATTTAAAGTGGGGACGTATCCTACCAGATTTACCCCCACCCCCGTAGTGATGTGTTCGTTGAGTTTACTCTAACGTTAGTACAAATCTACTGATTCAGGTAAAACAGTATAGGCTGGAGAGAGATGTGTAGAAAGGGGTGTCAGAGAGTTGTATGGCCATAGTGGTGTTGGTTGCAGGTTTCAGGTATTCTGAACTGACTTTGCAGTTAAGTTTACTCTCCAGGGTATTGATTTCTTACTAGGCAGCTCTTCCTTGAGCTAATTACACACAGGTTTCAGGGTTTTGTTTTTTGTTTTTTTCAGTCTCTGTTTATTTGATTGTTCTATTATTATTGTTGTTGTTGTTGTTTTGGTATGGGTTAATTAGAAACTTGGTTTTTCTTAAAGCAATTCTGCCCCTGCAGAAATGTTATTGTTTTGCCTACAAAAGCTATAGCTTGAATTATTTGTTCTGAAAGGAAGTAACTGGTATCAGAGCTAGTGCCTCAGATCTTGAAAAAGTTAGAGCCTTTGAGCAATGTAAATGAAAGGAAAGGTGTAAATTTAAGGTCTTTGCTTTTCTTTTGAATTTATGCTTAATTAAGTGCAGGCATTTCATTTAATTCACTGATCTATCTCAAGCACCCTCCCAGTGTGTGACCTACAATAACCTACAAATGTTACTAAACATCTAAGTGAGTAAATGAAAAAAAATGCTGTTAGACAGTACCCAATTGTCACACTCACACATCATAAGGAAGGTGAGGTCATGCCTGCCAGTCACCTGACCCAAAGGCAGCTTCTACCTATGTATAGGAAAAATGGGTAATGTCACTGTTAGTAGTATACATCACCCTTGGGAGTTTTTGCTATTTGGTTAAGTATGGTATAGGCCCATAGGGCTGTCTGTTCGAGTGGAACATTAGGGTTAGAGTCCAGAGCCATCTGCTCTGAGCAATGCCTGTATGCCCTAGTTTGTGAGCACAGTGAGAATTGTGGCCCATGGAGAGCCAATGGAAAATATATTAGTTGCAACACTATTTGCTGAGAAGGAATGGGGTACCAGATTTTACTGTATTTTTGGGTTTGATTAAAGTGGACTGTATTGTCATTAGTCTCCTGTGTGGCACTGCTGGGTGATCTTCAACCAAGGTAACTCCTCTTCTAGAAGCTGGAGAGTCATTCACATTTCAGTATTTAGGTAGGAGTAAATCTGAATTTAGATTTAAAGGAAACAAGGGAGATGTATTTTTGAGGCTGAAGATGAAGTTAAGACTATTAAAGTTTTGTACATCTGTTTCTGACCTTTGTCTTCTGACTCTGCCTAACAAATGCAGGCTGAGTGTTCATTCCAGCATGTCGGAAGGGGAGTCCCAAACAGTAGTCAGCAGTGGCTCAGACCCAAAGGTAGAATCCTCATCTTCAGCTCCTGGCCTGACTTCTGTGTCACCTCCTGTGACCTCTACAACTTCAGCTGCTTCTCCCGAGGAAGAAGAAGAAAGTGAAGATGAGTCTGAGATCTTGGAAGAGTCACCCTGTGGGCGCTGGCAGAAGAGGCGAGAAGAGGTGAGGTGGTGATGGAGTTCCTAGGAGAGTAAATTGTAAACAGCGAGACCTGGAGCAGCTGTCCCGAAGAGCAGAGCAGACTTGAGTAGGGCAGGGCTGGAAGATGACCATACAGAACACTAAAATGGCAGCTTCTTGAAGTACTTAATTCCACTTGAATTGCTTCTCAGGTGAATCAGCGCAATGTACCAGGTATTGACAGTGCATACCTGGCCATGGATACAGAGGAAGGTGTGGAGGTTGTGTGGAATGAGGTACAGTTCTCTGAACGCAAGAACTACAAACTGCAGGAGGTAGGTGATGAGGCCTGGGGCCTACTTAAGAAGCTATTATGGGAGGTACTGTGAGGAAAGCTTTCATGGTTAGATCATCTATGGGGATGGGTAGGGAATGGCTTTTCATATCATTACAATCATTTGTGAACTCTGTTGTACCTCTGTCTTCCTTGCTCCAGGAAAAGGTCCGTGCAGTGTTTGATAATCTCATTCAGCTGGAACATCTTAACATTGTTAAGTTTCACAAGTATTGGGCTGATGTTAAAGAGAACAAGGCCAGGGTAAGATTTTTTTTTTCTTTTTTCTTTTTTCTTTTTTTGCCTATTGTTTCCTGAACTTGCCAGAGAGCAAGTGCATTTATCGTCCATTTTACATTCAGAGGTTGCAACTAGGCAATTTTGAGACAAGAACTGAAATCTGCTGCTATGGCAGGGAGAATAGGGTTTCTTCTGATACCCATAGCGTTTCCCAGTTAAAGATGGGGAGAAGTAAGTAGACATTTGTTTGCCCCTTTGTTCTCATCATGCTGTTACACCTATGAAAGTAACACTAAAGAAAAGGAAAGTTGAAAAAACAATTTTGTATATGGTGTAAAAGTCATCAGGCTATAGAGAGAATTTCTAGTATTAAACCTTAATAGTAAGTGCTTTGCTTCCCTAGGTGATTTTCATCACAGAATACATGTCCTCTGGGAGTCTTAAGCAGTTTCTGAAGAAGACCAAAAAGAACCACAAGACTATGAATGAAAAGGTACGAAGAGAAGCTAGACATAGGGTTTAAAAAGATGGTGGAAATTGTAAAGCCATTTAGGAGGGATGGCAGGGACTAGTGGGAAGGCTAAGAGAGGAAAGGATCACTAGTTGTGGTGTGGTGTTTGTTGCATGCCTTTGTTTCGGAAGGTAGAGAGTTTGAGGCCAATGTGTCTTTATAGTTTCAGGACACCTAAGGCAATATATATAGTGAAACCATGGAGGAGAGTGGGTAGAGAGGGGAGAAGGAAGAGGGAGAGAGAGAATATTACTTCTGATCCTGGGATCAAACTTTTCCAGGCTTGGAAACGCTGGTGTACACAGATCCTTTCTGCCCTAAGGTAGGTAATATCTGGTTAGTTTTTCCCCAGTCTCTCCTGATTTAGTTCCTTACACACATTACAAGGCACTACTCTGCTTTTCTATTCTGCCTCCCCCTTTTTCTTTGAGTCACATGCTGAAAAGATTAGGCCCCCTTGTGGGGTTCTCCTGATGTCTTAACCATCAGTGTCCCAACCTTTTTTCCTAGTGCTTATCCTGTTTAAGATACCTGGCATAATGGAGGTTCAGAGCATAGGGATTGTCATGATGATGAGGAGAGCTGGTCCTTACTCCTCTTAACCCTTGGGTTCCCCCTGCCCTTAATTTCCTAGTGGCCCCTCTAACAGCCCAGTGCCCCCACAGCTACCTGCACTCCTGTGACCCTCCCATCATCCATGGGAACCTGACCTGTGACACCATCTTCATCCAGCACAACGGACTCATCAAGATTGGCTCTGGTGAGGGGAGGGAGAGATTCTGGGCAGGGGAGCCTCGGGAATTTGGGAACCATGGGGGTAAGAGAAAAGGCATGGGAGAACAGCACATTTTGAGGTATGAGCTGATGATAATAGATAGGCTTTTAGTAGAGGTAATTCATAGGGAGAGACCAATTAGTGGAAATGGGTTAGGTTATCTAATCTTGTACTTCTTGAAGAGAACCTTGGAATAATACAGAGAAGTTGATAGGAGGCTGGGAATGGGCAAAGGATGGATTTGAGGTCTGACTCTAGCCCTTTGGGCCAAACCCTACCAAAGAGGTTCCAGACTATGCCTGCTGTGAGTGTTTTCATTTGCTGTGTATTTGTGTGCAGTGACATTTCTGTGTGCCGTGTCTGTGTGTGGTTACCATTTGTCTGGGGCTTGGCTGCTCCATCGCTCACAACTTTTCTCTGTTTTCCTCCCTCCCGCTTACGGGCTGCTCTGTTCCCAACAGTCTTTCATAGGATTTTTGCTAATGGTGAGAGCTCCCTCTGCCCCATTTGGGGCTCTGTTTGTGCTCCCTTTGCTCCCTCTGCGGCTGCCCAGTGCATGCAGTCGTGGGAGCAAGGCCTGTTCCCTGTTTCCTGTGCTTAATTATGCCTGCTTAGCTTTTGCCCTGCCAGCCCTTCACCTGCTTGCCCCTTTG
Organism: Micromys minutus; assembly: GCF_963924665.1. Classification (NCBI taxonomy): domain Eukaryota; kingdom Metazoa; phylum Chordata; class Mammalia; order Rodentia; family Muridae; genus Micromys; species Micromys minutus. The sequence continues at coordinate 156,162,330 of NC_137969.1, read as the reverse complement.
TAACCTGCTTGTCTCCTGTGGATTCTGCCTGGCTGGACACTTCCTAGGAGTCATATCCCCTTCATCATCAGGCTGGCTCCCTAAATCATTCTGTGCTCCTAGATTCTCTGTGATTTGTAGTCATTGTTACAATCAGAGTGAGTCCAGCTTGGGCCTGGCCCTGGTTCCTCGTTCAGTCTTGTGGTAGGTGTTGTTGAGGAATAAGGTTGCAGACGAGGGTCTAAAGTGTTTTGGTAGATTAAAAAGTGAAACTGATTTTAGGTATTGGTTCACTTCTGAGGTTTTTTGGTTTTTCTTTTTTGTTTGTTTAAGTCTCAGTCATCACAGATGGGTAAGGAAGAGGCTAGCTCCTTGGATCTATGTTATTGCTGCTTTGCCTTTCTCATCCAGGTTCATGAGGTCTCATAGTAGGAAGGGCTGCCTGTATTTTTTTTGTTAATTGCAGGATGGATGAATGAATTAAAACTAGCATTTTTGTGGGGCTGTGGATTTCATAGATCTGGGACTTTGAAAAGATGAGCAGGTCATAAATGAAAGTTTTTTCCTTGACTGTGTTACCTGATGAGCCTAAAGCTCCCACTCAGTGTTTGCCTGCAGAGTGTATAGACTTTGTTGTTCCTGAGTTAAGAGAAATAGAAAGGAGACCTAGGTGGTGTTAATATGTAGTTTATAGCTCAGGATTGGGAAAGTGATAGTTCTTGTCTGTTGAGTATTAGAAAGGAGGCTTCAGGAGAAAAATGGCTTTTGGAGACTCTCTAGAGCAAGATCATGCTTTGGTGGTGGTCAGATTGTGGGTGTCTCCCTACTCCTAGTGGCTCCTGACACTATCAACAATCATGTGAAGACTTGCCGGGAAGAACAGAAGAACCTACACTTTTTTGCACCAGAGTATGGAGGTGAGATAGCTGTGTCTCTCTGCCCCATTCTCAGACTCAGCTTGTTTTGAAAAAGAAGTCCCTCAGACAGATTGTGCTCCTAAACCTACTCCTTCCCTGAAAGGTCAGCCAGAGCCACCCCAAATCTTGATTTTATACTTTATAACCTGAGTGAGATACAGGGATAATACAACAAAAACGTCAGCTTTTGTACTTGCACACATTGTTGTTTTTTTTTAGTATTCCTGTCACTTGTTACCCCCAATCTTTTCTCTCCTAATAACCATTTGTCTTCTCTAGAAGTCACAAACGTGACAACAGCAGTGGACATATATTCCTTTGGCATGTGTGCACTGGAGGTGAGGAGACCTGAGGGAAGGGTGAGAGAACATAAGAAATTAGAACATGGGAAGGGAAATGCTGGTCTTCGGGGAGAGATTGTGGGAACACTGGGTTTGTGCTTTTGTGTCTTAGATCTCAGTTGTTCCTTTGGGTTTTTCCTCACTACAGATGGCAGTGCTGGAGATTCAGGGCAATGGCGAGTCCTCATATGTGCCACAGGAAGCCATCAGTAGTGCCATCCAGCTACTAGAAGACTCATTACAGAGGGTAAGACTCATCAGGGTCAACTTTCCTCCTTAACTGACTTTCTGGCTTGTTATACCTCCCAAGAGGTCCTAAATGTTCTAAGAGCAAAAGAAGAGAAGCAAAATAGAAAAGCCTAAACTACTACCTGTGAGAAAATTTTAATTCTAGGCACAGAGGGTTGAGAAAGGTACTATGGAAGTTAAGAATTGTTTGCTAGTTAAGTGTCTCTACATAGAGGTGAGCTGATTGGGTGGTTACCTTAGGCAGTTGCCACACATTTTTATACAATATCTTGGCACTAAATATCAAACTAGTCATTTGGGATTTTATATTTAATGAGGTAAGTAAGATTTAAAGGATGAAGGAATTATGTATGAATCAGTATGTAACTTAACTATAGTGAGACAGGACAGTCTAAACAAGAAAAACTAACTCAGTTTAGGCATGGAGGCAATGCATCTATAATCCCAAAACTTGGGGAGATAGTAAGATCAGGAGTTCAAGGTCATCCTCCCCTACATAGAAGATTCAAGGCTAGCCTATGCTACATTAGACCCTGTCTCAAAAACAGGGAACAGTTAGTGTTAATCAGAGACAATAGTGAGGAGCAAGAAATAGAGGACTAATAGAAGGGTTAAGAGAGAATTCAGGTTCTAGTTCACACTAGGGTGGGATTATTAGGTGAAAGATGAGGTGTGTGACTTTGTCACCTTTAAAACTGAAATAAGAAAGCATGTTGGTGTGGGATTTGACTAGAGGCAGGAAGGGAGGTAGAATGATTAGAGAGAACTTGGGCAATCAGGAGTTGTAGATGAAGGAAGTTGTGGTAATAGACTTGGGAGACAAAAGAAGATAGTTAACATCACTGACCATAATTGTTTGCTAAGTCTGGGAATGGAAAAACTAAATTTGGCAAAGATCCAAGAAAGGTTGGCTTGGATGAGCTAATAAAAACAAAAACAATAAAAAGATATACTAGGTTTCAACTTTAAAGAAAAAATAATGCTGGACAGTAATGGTGTGTCTCTTAAACCCAGCACTTGGAAGGCAAATCTCTTGAGTTCAAGGCCAGCCTGGTCTACAGAGTGAGGTCCAGGGCAGCCAGGGATATGCAGACAGACCTTGTTTCCAAAAACAATTGTGGTTGGAGAGTAGAGAAATAATACCAAAGCCATGTAATGAGACCCTAGAAAGAAAACCCAGAATGACTTAGAAAGGTAAGTGTATATATACTGCTGTATAGACATAAAGCCGTCAGGAAGTGTATCGATGTCCCCAGTAAGTTTTGAATTCCAAGCATGTAGGAAACATTTTGCTAAATCTTATGAAAGTTATACAGACTTGAGAGTCTTGCCAGATGCCTGTTCCAGGTTCTTATTCTCTTACAGGAATTTATTCAAAAGTGCCTGCAGTCTGAGCCTGCTCGGAGACCAACAGCCAGAGAACTTCTGTTTCACCCAGCACTGTTTGAAGTGCCCTCACTCAAACTTCTTGCTGCTCACTGTATTGTGGGACACCAACGTGAGTCACCTAGACACTACTAGGAATTGGTCCTGGGACTGAGTCCATGCTATGCAAAGATTACTAGGAGTTTTCATCCAGTGCAGGGCTTCCATTACTGGCATGGTGTCTTCAGTTTTCTGTTATCAAAGGGATTCTTTACCCCTATCTTCTCTGCCTAGTGTGAAACAAGCCCGTCTTCACATAATATTCCACCCCATTATACCCACCAGACATGATCCCAGAGAATGCTCTAGAGGAGATCACCAAAAACATGGACACCAGTGCTGTACTAGCTGAAATCCCTGCAGGGCCAGGACGGGAACCAGTTCAGACTTTGTGAGTAATCAACTGAGAGGGTCTGAAAGGCATAGATTGCTCACTACTACCCAAGGCTCTGGAGAGTGATTCTCATGCTGGTTTTCTTTTTCTTCTAGGTACTCTCAGTCACCAGCCCTGGAATTAGACAAATTCCTTGAAGATGTCAGGTGAGAGAGGATGGGCTTCTGGGAGGAAGTAGAGGCAGGTGTTTTGAGGCTTTCACAGAGTCATAAGAGTGACTTATGTCATCTCCCACCAGGAATGGGATCTACCCTCTAACAGCCTTTGGGCTGCCTCGGCCTCAGCAGCCACAGCAGGAGGAGGTGACGTCACCTGTTGTGCCCCCCTCTGTCAAGACTCCAACCCCTGAGCCAGCTGAAGTGGAGACACGAAAGGTGGGGACTCTGGTGGGATTGTATTTTTGGCCATGGGGTAGAGATGTCTTAGCTAAGGCACCGTCTGTCCTGTATGGACTGCATTTCTGCCTGCTGGCCACCACGTTCTTCTGTGGGCTGGGAAGTCTCAGGTGTTGGTATGTCACTGAGCAGTCTCTACCGACGGTCCTCCGTGTCTCTTCTGTTCAGGTGGTGCTGATGCAGTGCAACATCGAGTCAGTGGAGGAGGGAGTCAAACACCATGTAAGCTCAGGGCCAGGGCTGCACAGGGCGGGCCGCAGGGCCTGTGGGAAGGAGCAGCCTCATTCTCGTCATCCTTTTTCTAGCTCACACTGCTGCTGAAGCTGGAGGACAAACTGAACCGGCACCTGAGCTGTGACCTGATGCCAAGTGAGGGTCTCCTTTCTTTTGGAGCGGGAGGATCTGTGAGCCTTATCCTTCGAGGGGACATGTCGGGGACAGGGACACTGATTCACAGTCCCAGACTATACTCAGGCACCTCTCCTGTTTTTCTGTCAGATGAGAACATACCTGACTTGGCAGCTGAGCTGGTGCAGCTGGGCTTCATTAGTGAGGTGAGGTTCCTGCCTTCTGTTCCCTGGGTGCCTCCCTGCCTTCTCAGCCCTGTCTCACTGAGCTTCTTCCCCAGGCTGATCAGAGCCGCTTGACTTCTCTGCTGGAGGAGACGCTCAACAAGTTCAACTTCGCCAGGAACAGCACACTCAACTCAGCCGCTGTCACGGTCTCCTCATAGAGCTCATTTGAGCCAGGCCCCTAGCCAAGCTGTGGCTGCCCCTGGGCATGCTGCAGTCCTCCTGCTCCCTCTCCCCAGTCAGTATTACCCTGTGAAGCCCCTTCTCCCCATATTATTCAGGAGGGTTTTAGGGGCTCCCTGGTTGAGTATCATCCTGCCCTCCCCCCTCTTCCTCCCCTCTGCACTTTGTTTACTTGTTTTGCACAGACGTGGGCCTGGGCCTTCTCAGCAGCCACCTTCTAGCTGGGGGCTAGTAGCTGACCTGCTGGCTCCTGCCCTGCCTGTGTGGACAGGAGGCCCACGGGCACTAGGGGAGCAGAGTTCTACAATCCCGCTGGGGCGCATGGGCGGGAGAGAAAGGTGGTGCTGCAGGGGTGGCCCCGGAGGGCCATTCGAATCGCCTCAGTTGCTGCTGTAATAAAGTCTACTTTTGCTAAAGCATCTTGTGTTGTGCTTGCGGCTCAGTGGGTGGCGCAGCCGCCCCAGTTGGGGCGGGGCAGGCCCAGGTAGGGCGGGTCCTTGGAGGCCGGATCTTAGGGTTGGGGCGGGGCGGGGCGGGCACAGGTGGAGCTGCCTGCGGCGGTGCGGAAGCCGGGGTTCGGGTCGGCGTCTGGGCGAAGACAGGTCCCGGTAGAGCTGACGGACGGAGGGGGCAGAGCGGCCACCATGAGGTGCTGCCGCGTCTGCGCCTTCGGTAAGTTGGGTGGCGTTCATCCGCACCTGTGCTCCCACAGGCCGACGCTGGGCCTGTGGCCCCGCCCTGCACGGCCAACAGCTGCCCCTCCCCCTACTTTGCAGATGCCGCCCGAGGGCCCAGGCGGCTGATGCGCGTGGGACTCGCGCTGATCCTGGTGGGTCATGTGAACCTCCTGGTGGGAGCTGTGCTGCATGGTACTGTCCTGCGGCACGTGGCCAACCCCCGTGGCGCGGTCACTCCTGAATACACCACAGCCAATGTCATTTCTGTGGGTTCGGGACTACTGGTGAGCGTCGCAGGAGGGTGGACAGGCAAGGCGGGTTGGGCTGGGCGCTGAGAGCCAGTAAGTCATAGGCTTGTTGCTTCCACAGAGCATTTCCGTGGGACTTGTGGCCCTCTTGGCATCCAGGAACCTTCTTCGCCCACGACTGGTGAGAGGGGTGGAGGAGGTGTCTCAGCAGACTGCCTGGGCAGGAGCCTCATAGAGAAACTGAAGTAACACGGGGAAACTTAACAGGCTGTTGACCCAGGTCTTCTACCCCACTAGCACTGGGCCCTGCTGACCTTGGCCTTGGTGAACCTGCTCTTGTCTGCTGCCTGCTCCATGGGCCTCCTCCTGGCTGTATCGCTCACTGTTGCCAATGGTGGCCGCCGTCTTATTGCTGATTGCCATCCAGGACTGATGGATCCTTCCATACCGCTGGACCAGGGGTCTGGACACACCGACTGCCCCTTTGATCCCACAAGAATTTATGTGAGCTTATTCTTGCTGTTCGAGAAACTCTGGTCCTCACCTTTGCCCCGTGAGCTGCTCCTGCCTCTTTCCAAGGCCTAGTCCTTTTTGTTACTTTGGGTTTTAGGATACAGCCTTGGCTCTCTGGATCCCTTCTCTGTTCATGTCTGCAGCTGAGGCTGCTCTTTCTGGTTACTGTTGTGTGGCTGCACTCACGCTACGGGGAATTGGGCCCTGCAGGAAGGAAGGGTTGCAGGGACAGGTAAGGAAGAGGAACAGGAAGGGCTCATTCCATACCCTGGTTGTGTTGAAAAGGGGGTGGAGTGTCATTTAAAGCCATTTACCGAACTCTTCCTCTCCTGCAGCTGGAGGAGCTGATGGAGCTTGAGCATCCCGAGTGGAAAAGGCAGGAAAATGTGCAGCTGCTCCACCAGCAGGACTCCCAGGCCTTCCAGAAAACCTGGGTTTAGTACAGGTGAAGGCCCTGGGGTGGGATGCATTCTTGGGGACTGGGGCTAGCCTTTGCTACTTTACTTGCTCTCTGACTCAGGTTGTCTCTCTTTCTTTGTCAGGCAGGTGCTCTTCAGAGGTGCAGTCCACAGGTGTTTTCTACTACGCACGGGACCCTGACCCTAGGGTGGTGTAAATAACTTTAATAAAAGAACTTGGTTTTTTGTCTTCTGCCTGATTCAGTTAGAGGGCAATGTGCCGTGGTGGAGAGATGTTGAGCAAAGAATGCACGGTCTCCACGACTCGAAGAGCTTTAATGAGGAACAGCTCTAAACTTCTCAGCTGCACCAGTCACTGAAAGGAAAAGCTGGTGCTGGGGAGCCCGCCACACCACTGGCTGATGAATTTGAGCACATCCTGGCACACTGGGCTGTGGGAGGTCTGTGAGCAAAGTAGAGAACAGGAGAGGAATCATCAGCTCCTGGCCTTTATGAGGAGCAGGTTTTTGAGAACCCTATTTGCAGCGCCCCACCCACCACTGTTTACTTTGCCTTTAAGACTCCTTCTCTAACCTTGATGGCCATAAGAAATTTGTTCCAGTTGTCTTTGTTAGCAGCCTTCCCAGGCCGCTTAAATTCGATTTTGTTCCTCAGAATGGGGTAACCTGTGGTAGAAGGTGAAAAGGTGGCGTTTGCAAGAGAACGGGAAGTGTAATAGGCGCCTGGGAGTAGGGAGGGGTGGCCCTGACACTGAGATGAAGTTTGGATGCTGCTGTGTTTCCCTCCTTTTTACTTTATTATGGGGCAATGTGGGCTTCTGTACCTGTAATGAGGCAGGGCAGTGCCCGGACTCCAGTGCTCGCTGCTACTAGGGAAGCCTCATAGACACCACGCTCATCCCGGGGCAGAACCTGCTCCAGCCTCTGATCCATTGAGACTGTGAGCACCCAGTCTCGAACCTCTTCTCTCTGGGCCTCCTGGGGAAAGAGAGGTAGCGCTGGCTTCATATGGGGTGAGGACAGCGCCTTCCTAAGCCCTCAGCCAAGGGACACAGTCACACTGCCTCTGCTTTCCCTGAATAGTTGTGAGGGCTGAGGTCACTGAACGATCACAACCCAGAGCCACTCTCCCTTTTCAGTGCCAGCCCACCGGTAACACCTTTCCCTTACCGGGACATGCTGCTTGGCTGGAAGTGGGACCTCGAAGGGAATGTCTGTATCCTGAAAATCCGAGTGGTCCAGGGCATCCAGAGTCCCTTCTTCGATTGCCTGAGGGCATAGCAGTCAACCATGAGATAGGCACAGCCTGTGACAGGCAAGGCCTCCCCATCTCTGGACAGTTTCCCTACTTACATCAGTCAGATCCAAAAATCGGTTGAGGAAAATGAAAGCCATGTTCTCCCAGCCAACTTCCTGTAACAGAAAAGTTGCGAATGGCCATGAGCTTGAGCACTCTGGGCATTAGGACACTCCAGGAAGAGACAGACTACTCTCAGCATCAGCCCCATACTCAGCTTTGCTCAAGGGAGTCTCCATCTTCCCACTTTAGATTTCCTTGTTTCTTCAGCCCCACCCCTCCCTTGTCCCAGCTCACCTTGGCAGCAATGCCTGCTTCATAAAAGGCCTTGTCTGCAGGTAGTAACTGGGTGTGGCGTAGGAGTGAAACAGAAAGCCTGGCAGCTACAGTTTCCTGTGGATTAAAGGCAGTTTATGATCCCAGGCCTATGGTGACTGAGCCTATTAACTGAGGTAGCATGGAGCTAGAAAACGGGTTCTGAACCACTCAAGATCTCAGGCTCTTCCGGTCTTAGTTCTTTTCATCAGCACAATGTAACTGGGCCCAGGTTACGTACAGGGTTCCTTCTAGAATTTGACTAAGTACATGAAATGTACACATAGTTACAACCAAGTAAGTCAGAAGTTTGTGTACTTGTAGGAGGTACATGAAAACTACTATGACATCCAAATGTTTCAATATATTGAGGGTGGTAGGGCTATGGGCACAGAGCCCTACATCAGAGCAGTATGTGAAGAAACTCAGCAAGTGTTGCAGACTGATTAGGTCGAGGAGCACAGAGGGAAACATGGCAGTCTAAGTGCCTAAGCTCCAAGATCCAGAACTGGGCCTTGTTTAGTTTCATAGCTTTGAACATGCATCCTTGTGACTGAGGGCTCTATGGATCTCCCTGGCTGCATCTTACCAGCTGTTTGATACTCTGGGCTGCAGATCGTGTAGCATAGTAATGAGCAATCAGCAGCATCATCTCAAACTCCTCATGAGCTGCGGAGTTTGCCTCGCTGGACTTCACCAGGTTTTCACACTAGGAAAGGGAGAGCAAGAGAGCACAGCTAGGCTCTGGGGTGTGAGGAAAGCCATACAGGGTTGCACAGTGGTTACTGCTGGCCATCTATACTGAGACCAGGATGGGAACAGAAGAAGGAACCCTGCTATTTCATCGCTGACCCTCCTTCCTTACCAGGTTGAAGAGGACATCCCGAAGATCAGCCCAGCTATGGTAGGCCTCAGCATTGTTGGTGCCAGGAGAGCTAACCATGTCAGTGAAGATCCTTTTGTATATGTTGAAATTCTAGAGGTCAAGGGGGAGGGGACCTGAGTGAGCCAGCTGTTTGTAGAGGAGCCAAGCTTAGACTGATGGAGAAGGTGTTAAGAAAATTATTTTAGGGCTGGAGAGATGGCTCAGCTGTTAAGAGCACTGGCTGCTCTTCAGCGGTCTTAAGTTCAATTCCCAGCAACCACATGATGGTTCACAACCATCTGTAATGGAATCCAGTGTCCTCTTCTGGTGTGTCTGAAGAAAGTGACACTGTACTCACATACATAAATAAATAATTTTTTAAAAAGAAAAAAAAAAAGGCTATTTTGGCAGGAAGACCAGAATCTCAAGGTTATCCTAGGCTCTGCAGTGAGTTTCAGGCTAGCCTGGCCTGCATGAGATCTGTCTTAGGGTGTCCACTCTTGGACAGACAAGTCTGTGTGTTTTTAGTAAGAGCACGAACGGCTGCTTGAGTAACCTCTTCAAAGGGTAAATCCTCCAAGGAGTCCGTGTGTCTCAGGACAGGATTCTGGGCTTGTTGCTCTCTAAGGACAGGGTCCTTACAGATGACTGAAAGGATGGCTGCTTTTAGAGGCTGCAGAATGCATTCCTTAGTGGAAACATTCTTCCCAAGAAGGCTGTACCTGTGGGTTAGCAGGGGCTCCATGTTGCACATAGAGGGCCAGCGCCTGGGCATAGCCACCTTCTCGGATCAGATGAGTTGCATACAAAGCCACATACTTGTGCAGAATCTTGTAGTTCTGTGTGGGGGTGGGGGAACACAGACAAGGCTCAGATCAGTAAGAACTGGCAGCGACAAGAGACTTGGGTTTTGTTTAGTGAGTAAAGGGCACGTACAATTCTGACCATAGTAACAGTACTGATGGCTGATGTTCATTAGGGGCCTTTGCAAGTTAGCCGCTGGTGGAGTTAAGAGTTGGGATGCTCAGAAGCAAGGAGGGAATCAGATGGGATGGAAAGGAGCCACAGTACCTGCTTGGTCGCTGTTTCAATGCACTTATCCCACTGGCCCTGCTCCACATACAGGTCCAAGGCAGCTACCACATCCACACCTACCAGCTGTGGAGCAAGAAAAAGATGAGCTGAGGGGACAGGGAGGGTCTCTGGTACATCTTCAGGAATTTGGTGTTACTCTTCTCCTTCCTGTGTTGCTGGGGACTGAACCCAGTGCCTTATATATGCTAGGCTTGAGCTCAGCCTCCTGGTGAGACTCTTCCCACATTCTGCCTCCTAATTTGAGAGCCTTACCGAATCTACTTTGCCCTGGTTCTTGAGGAACTCCTTATAATGCTGATCCACATAGTCTTCATACCTGGGGAGATATACAGAGATTGCTAATCTGGGACACCACACTCTCCCCATAAGAGCTTCCCCCCACCCCAACCCCGGTGTTTACAAAAGGAACTAAAAAAGCGAAGCTCCTAGCAGTTACCGGGGATCCAGCTCTTTGGCCACACGCTTGGCCTTGTTCCACTCTTCTCCCTCAATGAAAGCATCAATTGCTTCTTTGACAAGGTCCAGGTTCAGATAGAGTTCTGCAGCCTGCATAATGAGATATCAGAGAGAAAACTATCCATCTGATGCAAGGGTTTCCTTCCACTTGGTGAACTCCACCCTCCCTCTTTCCAGAACACTGCCACACCTGCCGCGGGGCCCAGTCCCACACACCCGGGCGATAGGTCATCCTTCCACCATGCATGTGATATTGGGTCAGTCCCCACTCACGGCACTGTGCTTTCCAATTCCAATCAGCTGGGGACCTACAACCCGAACGACTTCCAGGCTGCGCTGGGGAGGCAAGAACTTGATGGACAGTTCAGCCGCCTGGGTGGTTGGACAGAGATTGGAAGTGAGCAGAAGAAACAAAGTGTGCCAAGGCTTAGGGGGTGGGGAGGCTTCATGCTGTCCTCCAGCTTCCAGCGTCCTTGGGATCCTTCCTCAACTTCCACCTCCGGCCCCCACCCCCAGCTAAGCCTGGCCGGAGGGTCTTCTGGCTGAGCACCACTGAACCTAGCTCTGTTCCATCTGGCTCACTGGAGCTCTTCAGACGCTTCCTTTGCTACCTGAGGCCACCACATTTTCTCTGTTAAAGATAGAATCTTGGTAGCAAAGTATAGAGAAAACTGAGACAAGAGCTGCGGAGACCTTGCAACTATTTGTGAGCCTCAGACTATTCATGTTCACTGGTACAAAAAAAGAATGGCAAATACTAATAATATTAAGTTCAATGGGAATTATGTTGAAATGTCAGCATTTTAAAGATTTTACTTATTTTAAGTTATGTGTATGGGTGTTTTGACTGCATTTTTGTCTGTGTGTCTGGTGCCCATAGAGGTTAAAAACAGGCAATGGAGCCTCTAAGAACTAGGCTTCCATATGGTTGTGAGCTGTCATGTGGGTGCTGGGAACATAATCTGAGTCCTCTGGGAGAATAGCAAGTGCCGTAGTCACTGAACCATCTCTCCAGTATAAGATGTCAATTTTTAAATGTTCAGTTAAGGGGCTGAGAGATGGCTCAGTGGTTAGAGCACCGGCTGCTCTTCCACAGGTCCTGAGTTCAATTCCCAGCAACTACATGGTGGCTCACAACCATCTATAATGGGATCTGATGCCCTCTTCTGGTGTGTCTGAAGACAGCAACAGTGTACTCACATAAAATAAATAAATCTTAAAAACAAAAAAGGAAAGAACACATTTGTACCTTGCATTATGTTTCTAGCAGGCAGGGGTGGTCTGGATGGTTTCGACAGCTTTGCTTAACTCTGTTTCCACTGGATGTCTACATCCTCACTGATTTCATCTTCCACGTGATCCAGTTTAACTATAGTCTACATTAATTCCCCTGCCCTTTCCCTTTTCTTTTTTTTTTTGGCCTGTGAAACTCTGCAAGGCTTAAGGCATGCTTTCCCTCCATCCTGAGAGCCATCCTGTGAGCAATCTGAAAGCACATCTTTGCGCAGACTTTAGTAAACAGCACAGAAGGTATCCAGTGCTTGCAGATTAAAGTCTCAAATCTGACAACCATACACCAGCCCCTTTACTTTTGTCCCATCTCCTGGGACCTAGTCAAGGACCCCAGATATGTAAAGGTATCAACACAACAATATTTAATTTAGAAAGCCAGTCCCCTCAGCCTCTCAGATTCCCAGTAGCACATTTCCCGGCACCTGAGGTTCATCATTTAAACCATATAGGCATGCCCAACTGCAAAGATAATAAATGGGCTGACTTATTGCTTAGTTCTTTGTAATGATGGAGATACATGGAAAATAGGTAATGTTCAAACACTTTGGGTGTTCTTTGAGGATGTACTTGGATGAGGTTAGTGTTTAAATTGTAAAGCAGATGGACCTTCCCAATGCAGATGGGCTTTATCCAATCAGCTAAGAATTTGAACCAAACATAAGGTTTATTTTACCCTGAGTAAAGGAAAACTCTTCCTGCCCAAATGTTGTCTAGATTGGAACACTGGCTTTTTCCTGCCCTCACTCTGGAACTAAAATGCTAGCTCTTCTTGGGTCTCCAGCCTTCAAACAGGAAGTACATCACTTTCTGTCCCAGGGTTTCCTGCTTTCCAGTTTCCATGCAGATCTTAGAACTTGCCTACTTAGGTAACTGTTTGAGCCAATTTCTCATCTCAGGCATATACACACACTATCAGTTCTGTGTCCCTGACTAATAATCTGTGTTAGAATTGGTGAAGTGCATTGGGTTTGCTTAGTCTGCTGCAGGGGTGGTTTCTTTGAAGGAGCTGGCTGTTGTGTGGAGGTGTGAAGAGGAGCCCATGTTTGTCATGGCCTTCACCTATGGCCTGGGTGTGGAGCTGCCCTTCTAGCTACTGTTCAAGCTCTCCTTCCCTCCTCAGCCCATAGGGAGCTCAGTGTCTCTGCACTTCACTTTATCCACCTCCATCTGTACTCAGACTTGGTAATTAAGTCCCTAATCCTGCCTGTCTTACATCTCATCTAGTCTTCAGATATCTTGGCTCTAGCACACACAGTAGGTACTTAGTAGACATCTACTTGAACTGGAGTCACTGGGGGATCAAGATGAGTATTTGTAAAGGTAGCCATGTGGAAATGGGCTTAAGGGAATCAGGGCAGGAGCCTGGAGCCTCACCTTCATCCAGCATTTCTCTGTCAGGCCACTGCTTCCTGAGTCTCGAACTTTGAGATAGCAGTCCACTGCACGGCTGTACTCTCCAGCCTGTTCCCACTGCCGTGCCTGTTCTACAAGTCCCTCCACGCCTCTGTGGGGATCAGGGCATTTAATGACCAGGACTGGGGAGGGGGAGGGGCCATTGTGTGCATACCTTGTGTTCCATCCCGAGTCCTGATAACAAAGGGCACAGGGCTTCTTACCTGCCCCCCTTCTTGGTAGCTTCTCTCTCATACTCTTCCTGTAGGGCCTCTAGCTGGCCAGGCACATAGTCCTTGCAGATCCTCAGAGCATCGCTCCAGAGTCCTGCCTCCTGCTCAGATTTTCAGGTATCAGAAGGGCACAGTGAGGGCTTGAACACTTCCTGCCACTCACTACAGACTCCTCGGGCCTGACTGCTGTCTTCTTAGACATTCCCGTCCCTCCTCTCAACTGTCCTTCCCCTCCCCTGCCTTTTACATCATACCAATTCATCTGTCCTCTGTGGCACAAACATAGCACTTACCTTATAATAATTGAGGGCCAGGCCTGGTCTCTGGGCCCGAAGAAGCAACCCTTCAGCCTTCTGAAAGTCCTTTTCCTCCAAGGCCCCACGGGCCTGACCTACAAGAACCTCAGCAACGCTGTCAGGATCATGGGCCTCAGCCACACGCTGAGCTGCTTCCCAATCCTGGTTATGGACAAACCTGCCCAAGATGGAGGACATAGGAGATGTTGAGTACAGGACTGAAGCCTCAGTAGTGGGAGCAGACAGTCATATAGCTGAGGACTTACTAGGTCTATTTATACTAGGTTTGAAAGTAAATGACCAGGAAAGGTCCAGGAGCACTATCTTTATCCTACTATAAAGGGACAGGGGCTGGAATGGGTAGGTACTTGCCACAACAACTGATAACTTGATCAAATCCTAGAAGCACGTGGCAAGAGAGACAACTCCAGAAGGTTGTCATCTGACTTCCATACGGTGCCTGTATCTGACTTCCATATAGTGCATGCATATCTGACTTCCATACGGTGCCTGCATATCTGACTTCCATACGGTGTATGACTATCTGACTTCCATAGGGTGTATGACTATCTGACTTCCATATGGTACATGAATATCTGACTTCCATACAGTGCATGCATATCTGACTTCTATACAGTGCCTGCATATCTGACTTCTATATAGTGCTTGCATATCTGACATCCATATGGTGCATGAATATCTGACTTCCATATAGTGCATGCATTTCTATACCCATAAATAAATGGGAAAAAAAAAGGAAGTGAGAAAACTCACATGAGGACTGCCTCTTTGGGTTTACCAGCCCGGATGAATTCAGCTTCAGCGTCTTCAAATTTGCCCTAGACAGAAGGACAGTCACATGTGGTGAGAAAGAGCCTAGTATTACAAGCAACTAGGAGACAGGGGTTTGAACTGGTCACTGTGGTCTGCAGTGTTTCTCAACCTCCCTAATGCTGCAGCCCTTTAATACAGTTCCTCATGTTCTGGTGACCCCATGCCATAGAATTATTTTCATTGCTACTTCCTAACTGTAATTTTGCTACTGTTATGGCTCCTAATGTAAATATCTGATATGCAGATATTCAATACCACCCCTAAAGGGATCATGACCCACAGGTTGAGAACCTCCACGTTAGGGGTATACCTCATCTTCCAGGTACATGGCGTATCTGAGATGAATCTCTGGGGTTTTGTGCTTGAGGGCTAGCCGAGAGAGTTCAAAGGCAAACTCAAAGGAGCTGAAATGGACAATTTGGAATAGTTGGTACTTAATACTTACAGAAGGAAGGAGAAAATAGAGGGGGAAGAACAGGGCAGATTTAAAGATACCAGATGGAAGGGGTCAGGCCAATCCTGTACTTTCCTGAGGCCAGCAGGAGGGCTCCTGCACCTCCTATCCCTGCTCCCCAGGTGCTACCAGGTCCCAGCCCCTGACTCGCTCCTGGTCTTTGTGATATTTGCTCAAGAAATCCAGACAATGCACTGATGGCTGCCTGTGCTGCAGTAACGAATCCCCACCCACAGTAATACAGGCAATGCTAATTAAACACAGTGGGTCACAGACAATCTCTGTCAGAAGTGGGGACACTAGCTGTGAATAAGAAGGGGGCCAGCAGAAGCAGAGGATAAACAGGTGCTGGAGAGACATGATCGCAGTGCACCGCAGGTAGAAATGAAACTGTCCGACTATGCTTTGATGACCCAGCAGTGTTGCTGACTTAGCATAGTCCTAGCTTTTCAAGCTGTTCCTGCTCAACCCTTCTCTTCAGAACCATGGACAAAACACCTTCCTTCCAAAGATCTCTACTATGTCTGTCCTTCCTTCCTTCCTTCTCCATTTTTCCTTTCCTTCCTCCCTTCCTCTCTTCCTTCCTTTTCTTCATCCCTCCCTTCCTTCCCCCTTCCTCTCTTCCTTTTCTTCTTTCCTCCATTCCTCCCTCCCTCCCTCCCTCCCTCCCTCCCTCCCTTACTTCTCTTTTGAGATGGGGTTTTAAATTTAACTGAGGCTGGCTCACCTGGGACCTGCTGTGTAGACCACACTGCCTTGAATTTGCCTTGAATCTGCCTGCCTCTGTCTCTTGATTAAAGTGTACATTGTCATGTCTGGTCAATTTTTCTCTCTTTGTCTGTCTGTTTTAGTTGGAGCATGGTATCAGGTAGTCTAGGCTGGCCTCAAACTCACTATGTAGGTAAAGCTGGCCTTGAACTCTCCTTCTGCTTCCACCCCCAAATGCCAGAATTATAGGCTGGCCACCATGCCTGGCTCACGGGTCTTCACTTTTGCCTCAGCTTTTGGGATTATTTTATATTTGCAGGTCAGTTTTCTTTCTCTGTGTAGAAGATGCTCTGGGAGGGATAGAGAGGAAACGTCATCCAGGACCCACCAGTTGTCAGCAGCATGGTCAATGGCAGCCTCTAGAAGCCCCAGCTTGTTAAGCAGTCTAACTGCGGCCTCTCCGCCCAGGCTCTTCGCCCACAAATAGGCCACGTGTTTGTGGGCACTGGCTCCTCCGTGGGCTTTGGCCACCTGTAAAGCAAAGCGGCTGGAGCACTGCTCACTGCACAGCTGCCTCTTGTCAACACTGGCCTCCTGCCTCAGCCATGATGAGGGTCAGCACTAGAGAGGGCCAAGCATCAGGTCTCTTAACTTAGGTCACGGTGTTTAAGGACAGAGGATGGGTTTCAGAAAATCTGTAAGCCCTTACAATTTTAAGTAAAATTTTGTTTATACAGGTGTGGCCATGCTTCTGACAAAAATACTCTTTAGTTGAAATTAGTCATGTGGGAACAGGAAAGAGGGATGCATGAACTTCTTACCCGGTAGGCCTCCTCCCAGAGCCCGCTGGACCGGTACATGTTCACGGTTGCCTTCCATTCCTGGGCCTCAAGGTAGTGGTACTCAGCCTCTTGCAGTCGGCCCTCCGCCTCCAGCTCCTGTAGGGTGGTGTGTCAGGATGGGAGGGTGATGGACTCTGGCCGGGAGGATGGGGTGGGCAGGGGGAAGGCTCACCTTGCCCAGGTGCAGGTGTGTGTCGCTGAGGAGGTCTGGATGGTGCTTCCCCACCAGGCGAATCATGTCGTCATACAGCTTGTGCTTCTTGAACATGGTGATGGCAAGGTCAGGCTCATCCACTGTCACATACAGCCTGAGGACAGGGAAGGCACCTGGAGCGGCCTACACCCAGAGCCCCGCTGCGACTGCTTCGGGGTAGAGGCCACACATCCTCCAGCCCACCCCTTCTCCACACTCTGGTGCCTCAGCATCTCCGCACACTCACCTCTCGGCTTCTCGGTACTTGCCCTGCTTCTCCATTTCCTGAGCCTGTGTGATGTAGAGCACTGACACGTCTTCCGGTCGCATGCACTTCATGGCCAGCTGTGAACACGGAACCCAGGTGGGTTCCCACCAAGCGAGACTCGTCAGCTCAGGGACTCGATTCTCCCAACAACCACTGGTGTTTCGTTCCTACAGCTCTACGAGGAGCCGACAAAGAACTATTCTGCTGAGGTTTGATCTAGACTGTGAGGCCCTGAGTGCAGGGCACACTCTGCGTCACCACACTCCCACTTATTCCACTGAGATCTTCAGTGCAGGGGAGAGGACAGAGTTATCAAGTAACCAGGGGTGCCTAAGGAATGGGGACCTCTCTTCATCTTGTCCCCAGTTGCTAGGGATCCATGTTGTCTTGGGTATATTTCAGTAGTCTTTCTGAGCTCTCAGGGAATCAGAAAAGGAGAGGTATTGAAGATCAAGGACTGCAGCAACAGGGCCACTAATGCAGAGTTCTTTCCTCATGGACACTACCATTTTCTACCTTGTGGGCTTGCTCCCAGCGGCCAGCCTGGGTGTACATGTCTATAGCGTCTTTGGTCCGGTCTCCTTTGGTGTAGAGCTCCTCAGCAATCTGAAATCGAAAGGGTTCAGGTGAGATGGTGCAGAGCCTGACACAGCACTTTGTAGCGATGCTGAAAAAGGTGTGTACAAGTGAGTGTGTCTCCAGGAAAAAAGACTCTATCAAAGTGTGTGTGTGTGTGTGTGTGTGTGTGCTTGTGTGGTGTATATGAGATATGTGTGATATATATAGTGTGTGTACGGTTTGTTTGTATGTGGTATATATGGTATGTGTATGGTGTATGTGTGGTGTGTGTATGGTATATGTGTGTGATATGTGTGGTGTGGTGTATGTGGTCTGTGTATGCTGTATTTGGTGTGTGTATTGAATATGGTGTGTATGTTGTATATGGTATGTGTGTATTGTATATGGTGTGTATGTGTGGTAAATATGGTGTGTGTGATGTATATGGTGTGTATATGGTGTATATATGTAGTATTGTGTATATGTGTGTGTGTATTGTATATGTCTGGTGCATATGGTGTGTGTGTCTGTGATGTATGTGGTGTGCATCTGATGTATGTATATGGTGTGTGTGTGTATGTGTGGTATATATGGTGTTTGTGTGGTATATATGGCATGTGTGTGATATGTGTGTGTGCTGTGTCAGTGTTCATGTGTGTGCTTGTGTAAGTGTGTTAGGTACACACATGGACACAGAAGTAAGGAGAGAGTGTTATTCTTCTATCACCTCTGCCTTATTTCTTTGAGGCAGGGTCTCTGTCTGAAGCAGGAGTTTGTAATGTTTAGTTGGGCTGGTACCCATGAAGCCCCAGGCTTTACCCTGCAGCTCTGTGGCTACAGGTGTGTACAAGGACATGTGGGTGCTGGGATCTGAACTTAGGTTCTCTTAACTGCTGGGGCATCTGTCTCGTCCAGTGGGACTGAGAGGGCCTCCCGTCTCTGCCATGGAGGAAGCACTATGCTAGCTATGCTGAAGCTATTCATGAAGGATCACCTGAACTGACTGGGATGGCAGCTTGGAAGTGAGCCTCCTCATTCGCAGTGATGTTGTTTGAGCTCCAGCAAGAGGGGCTGGATGAGCCGCCCCCACATCTTGTTCTAGGGGACCTCCTTATCACTCTGCACTGCTCTGCTTCAAAGCTGCAGAAAGGGACTTTTCCTCACCTCATACTCCTGCAGAGAAGCATAGTGTTGGGCCACTCGAGGGTAGTATTTAGACGCAGTGTTTCTATCCTGGAGATCTAATATGTAGATTGCCTTCTTCCACTGGCGGGCACCCAGGGCAGCCTCAATTGCTTTAATGGAGCACCTGGCACAGGCAGGAAGGACAGTGAATATGTATGAGGAAGGGGAGGGTGAGATGGAGTAAAGAAACCCCCCTGCACATTCTACCCCATATCCCAAGATCCCTCTCAGGCTACGGTGCCCTCCTTTGCGCAGAATCCCACTTCATGCCCAAATCCCCATTCTGTCCCTGTACCACCATACCTAGCTTCGATATAGTGGTTGATGGCCGCATCCAGCTGCTTTTGCTGTACCAAGTGGTCCCCCCAGGCCTCCTCTAGCTTCACCACCTCCACTGGGAAGGCCAGTCGAGCCAGCTCAACAGCTACCGGGGAGAGAAGAGGCACTTGGCTCAGGAAAACAGGGCAGGGATGAAGCATGGCCGATGGGCGAGGAGCAGAGGAAAGCAGATGTCCCAGGGAGGAGCTAGATGGCAGCAGTATGCAGGGTCAAGGATGCTGGCTTGCTCGTGGCCAGTACCTTTCATGAAGGCATTGCCTTTGCAGTAGCACTCGAGGGCCCTCTGTGGATTCCGAATCTTCTCGAAGAGATCCCCTGCCTATCAATACATATATGGCTACAGTGAATGAAACCCACAGAACACAAACAATCAAGAATCAGCTCCCCGAGGAAGGGATGTGTACAGTCAGTTATGTGTCCCTCCCCAAGCTTCCTTTGGGTGGGAGAGGGATTCAGGTCCTGGAGAAGAGCCAGGAAACAGAAATCAGCATACCCTTTCATAGAGTTCTCCCTTGATGAGGGCTGTGGTGATATGTTCTACCAGATCTGTGTTGGCCAGCAGCTCCTCTCGAGTCAGCACCAGCCGCGCAGCCTTGGCAGGGAGCCCAGCTTTGAGGTAGAGGCTGATGGCTGCCAGCCCATCCCCTTGACTCTCCTGAAGTTCACCTGCTCGTTCCTCTTGCTGGGTGTCCATTAACCACTGATAGTAATCTCTGCGTAGCTTCTCCAGGGCTGGGTGTCCCTGGACATGCAGAGGGAACTGGGAATCCCATCCTGCCTCCCTCTCCTACTTTTCATTTCTCTTGGTTCCTCTGTGACAGTGTGGCTCCTCCCATGGTCCAGTATGTTAATTCCGAATCATATGAGACAGCCCCAAATCCATTCCGGATCCCATGGCTTCCTTAGAAAGATTTCTGGAATTGGTGATGCCTAATTCTGAACAGTTGTGGAGAGAGGACAGAAACGATACCTTGGCCTCAGCCACAGCAATGCATTCATCCCAGCGGTGCAGCTCCTGGTACATGTCCATGGCCTCCTCAACAGCATTCTAGGGTACCACATGGAAGAAAAGGATGCCCAGAAGGCAGGGTCAAATACTAGCGAGCCCTGCTCAGCCTGGCTAAGGTGTGTGTGTGTGTGTGTGTGTGTCTGTGTCTGTGTCTGTGTGTCTGTCTGTATGTGTGTGTGTCTATGTGTGTGTATGTGTCTATGTCTGTGTGTGTATGTGTGTATATATGTGTGTCTGTGTGTGTATGTATGTGTGTATGTGTATGTGTGTATATATGTGTGTCTGTGTGTGTATGTATGTGTGTATGTGTCTGTGTGTATATATGTGTGTCTGTGTGTATATATGTGTGTCTGTGTGTGTATGTATGTGTGTCTGTGTATGTGTATGTGTGCATATATGTGTGTCTGTGTGTGTATGTATGTGTGTATATGTGTGTATGTATGTGTGTCTGTGTGTATGTATGTGTCTGTGTGTATGTGTGTGTACATATGCTCATGCTTTCACTGAAAGTTTAATTGACTGCCTTGCACATGTTAAGCCCATGCTCAACCACTGGGCTACACTCCTGGCTCCAGTGATGGATTTACTATAAAGAAGCTTAAAGGTTTCTCAGACTATGTAAGTTTGGGGCTCTACAAAAATTTGGATTTTATTCTATACACAATTCTATACACAAGAATTACAGAGAGAAGCTAAGACATCATTCTGAAAAGAAAAAAAAGTTAAAGTCCAAAGGAGGATGCTCGCCTAGATAAAGAGTAACACAGAGGAGGAACCTAAGGAAGGCATAGGCTAAGCGCTCTAAGCTTATGTTCTCCCCAGGCTTTTGGAGGACTCACTGAGTAGTGCTCTTTCATTCTCTTCCCCGCCCAGGAGCATGTCTTCTGTCTGGACCCCTTTCTCCCGTTACCTGTTCCAAAAAGATCATTTCAGCCAGTTTGTAGTTCTTCTCCAGCATAGCTAGGCGGGCTCGGACCTGGTAGTAGTCTGTGCCTTCTCCACCCTGCAGGGAAAGGGAGCTTTGGTCACTCGGCACAGGCAGACCCAGGAAGACCAGGGGACATGGAGGCTAAGAGACTTGGAAAGCTGAGGATCTTTAAGGCACTTAGCAGCCTGAGGTTTCATGGGCAATTCCAAGGTGGTCCAACTTTAGAGATGGGGGTGGGCAGGGTAGAGAAGGTAGGGAGGCTGTAAACTAGGAATCATGGAACTAAAAACTACCAGACGTTACAGCTTGGGAGGCTGAAGGAGTCAAGAGGTGATACTTGCATATTCCCTGGACACCTGATCTGCAATCTCATTGGTCTCATGCAGGAACCGAGCTTTGGCCACATGACCCAGAGCAGAGAAGCACCTACAGCAGAAAAGCAATAACACAACAGTCACCTTATCGCAGGACCGTCATTACACCATCGGTCCAACATACATGTCACAAGTATCTTCTGTGTCCCCATCCACCCTGCGCTGATAGGGTCTCAGAGAGCCCTGAGGACAAGGAAGAGGAAAGCCTGTGGATGACAAGGAGAGAATACAGCTGGGGAGGCACTGGCAACAAAGAGCAGCTCCTCACTGGCCAGGAAAAATATGCTCACTGCTACAAAGTGGAACTCTGTTAAGGGGGTAACCAGGAACTTTCTCGTTGGATTTCACGGCTGTTCTACAACAGGGAACCCAAATGTGAGGCTGTAAACCTGGTCCAAAGTCTGTGTTGGGGAAGTCACAGGCCCCAGTGGGGAAGCCACTGCTGTTATTTTTGTTAAATGGACATGCTTTATCATCTGATTGCCTTCTAAATAATGTGGCTAGGCCCGCCAACCAGCGCTGCTGTCAGTGTTAGTCAGGAAGCTGCTTTGTGTAGTGGGCAGATGTTAACTGCAGAGCCAGAACTGCAGAGGTCTGAGTGCTGGGGATAAGTGACTACTGGGCCCTTGGCCATAAACGGGTGCATGTGCACCCCACTACAGCCCAGGGAACATCTCAGGAGAGGGACTGGGAAGAATGTAAGAGAGGGAAGAAAGCATAGTGTGGAGGAATGCTTTCTTCCAGGCCAGAATGGCTGTGGCATGTGGGGACCATCAATATCCCATTATGGGGACAGAGACACTCACAAGGCCCCGCCCTTCCCTTGGGATCTATGAGCATTTATTTAATGGTTGGTGCAGGGGTCAGGGGAGGAGATATTTTTTCAGTGGTGTATAACCACTGGTAAGGTACCCATGCTCCTGTAAGCAACTCTAGAGAAACTCACTGAATCATTAACAAGAGAGATTAAGGTAGAAGGGGACTGGCTGGGAAGAAGGGGATCAGAGAGAGTGAGAGACAAGACAGGGAGAAGAGGTGAATATGGAAAAGCACATTGCTATACCACAAGGAAACCCATTAGTATGTATAGTATGGTTAATATATGCAAATAGAAACATTTTTAACAGAGTTTGTCTTGGCAAGATGGGATGCAGGGAATGGCCATGTAACACTCTGAGCAAGGATGAGTAGGGCATGCTCAGAGTCAAAGGAGACATTGTGGCTAGAGACGGATGGGCAAGCAGATAAAGGGAATAAGAAAGAAACAGAAGCAAATACTTGCAGGGCCACTGGCCAAGGCAAGCAGTTAGATTTTATACTGAATAAACACTAAGCTATTGGAATATTCTGGGCAAAACCAATTATATAATATAATGGATTTTGTTGTTTTATAAACAGGGCCTCATGTAGCCCAGGCTGGTCTTGAACACATTATATAGTCAAGGATAACTTTGAACTTCTGATCCTCCTGCCTCCACCTCCCGAGTGCTGAAATTACAGACGTGCTACAATGGCTGGTATATGTGGTGCTGGAGATCAAACCCAGGGCCTCAAGCATGTCAGGCAAGTGTCTACTGACTGAGCTACATCTCTAGCCTTCTCATTGATGATTTCAAGAAAGTTTTTGCCAGATGTTGGTGGCACACATCACCCAGTACTGCTTAAACAGGGTGTGGTAGCACAAGGCTGTAATCTTAGCACCAAAAAGGAGAGGCAGGAGGATCAGAATTCCAAGGTTACCCATAGTTACATATGAAATTTAGGCCAGCCTAGGCTATAAAAAAAAATCAATGGCTTAGCAGTTAAGAGCACTTGCTGCTCTTGACTAGAGTTTGGTTCCCAGCACCTACAAGGTGGTTCATAACTATCTGTAAATCCAGTTCCAGGAGACCTGATGCCACCTTCTGACCTCTATGTTTACCAGATACACAAAATATATATGCAAGCATACCATACAGATAAAAATAAGTACACCTAAAAAAGTAAACAGTAAACAGGTAAGATGGAATCCTTAGGACTTGCTGCTAGTCTGTGTGAATGCAAGAGGGGAGGGGGAGAGGATGGGAAAGCTCAAGGCAATAAGCAGCTGATATGTGCTGAGAATTTAACAGTCCCATAATCCTTTTGGAATAATTCTCTTAATGTTCTTCATCACCATCACCACTGCCACACCTAATTATAATGCTATATGGTGATGACATCATCACTGCTGGGAAGTGGAGCCAAGGTCTGAAGGACTCTGAAGTCACAAACCTGTCTATTACATGTATACTGTGACCATGACAGACATGGAAGGCATGATAGAAACTCTTGGGCAGGCTGGAGAGATGGCTCAGTGGTTAGGAGTGTATACTGCTCTTACAGATAACCTGAGTTCAATTCCCAATACCTTCATCAAGAGGCTCACGATTGCCTGTAACTCTAGCTCTTGGGGAAGCTATACTTTCAGGCCTCTGCAGGAACCAGCACTCATGTGGACAGACCCACACACATGCACACTGTGGTGGTTTGGATAAGAATGCCTCCCACAGGCTCAGATGCTTGAAGACTTGGTCACTAGTTGGTGGAACTGTTTTGGAAGGATTAAAAGGTGTGACCTTGTTGGAGAAGGTGTGTCATTGGGGGTGGAGCCTTGAGGTTTCAAAGCTTTCTGCCAACTTCAGTGCTCTCTGCTTGCTGGTTCTAAAATGTGAGCTCTCAGCTGTCTAGGCCACCATGATTTCACTCTATCATCATGGAGTCTAACCCCCTGGAACTATAAGCCTATTTTATGCTTTCTTTTATGAGCTGCCTTGGTCATGGTGTTTTATCATAGCAATACAAAAGTGACTAATACAGACACCCTTAGGAGTAACTAGCCAGGTGGTGGTGGCAACACATGCCTTTAATCCAAGCACTTGGGATTCTTTTGGGTTTTGGGGGTGGGGTAGAAACAGGGTTTCTCTGTATAGTCCTGGTTGTCTTGGAACTTGTTCTATGGACCCAGGGTGGCCTAGAGCTCAGAGATCCTTCAGCCTCTGTCTCCTGAGTGCTGAGATTAAACCACTCTCCAGCTGACAAACAGCCTCTAAAAAAGGAACCATGCAAAGAAAGGGAAGAAAAAATATTAAGGCATAGTCAAAGCTAGGTAGATGATTCTGCAGTTAAGAATGTGTAGAGCTCTTGTAGAGGACTGGTGTTTGATTTCTAGCACCTCCATCAAGGCAGCTCACAACCACCTGAACCTCCAGCTCCAGGGGATTTGATACTCTTCTAACCTTGGTGGGTACCTGCAGTCAGGTGCACAGACCCACACACTAACATTTTATATATAAAATTTTAAACTATTTTTAAAAAGATATATTCTTCAAATCTAGGGTGGGTGGGTGTTTGTCAGTGCATCAGGGAGTGCTGATAGTGTTGTAGTGGGGGTGGGGTAGGGCCTGCACCCGGTAGAGGAGTAGCACAGATGAGCACTCAGAGGCCTCCTAGCTGCCAGCATCTTGGATCCACACTGTAGGTTTATGTTAAAGCAATACATGACTGGACAGTGGAGAGGTAGGCGGGGAAAGAAGCTGGAGGAGTGGAAGAGAGGGAGAGGAGGAGGAGATTGACAGAGGCAAGCTGGAAGCCAATGTGTATGTTCCTCTTAGCACATCTCTACCTTGATGAGGTTGTCATGATCATTTCTAAGCGTTTCTATGGGTCTAATTTATCTCATATAGATGGGCAGTTTATAGCTTTGTCCATTGGTTGTAAGCTTATTGTGTAGAGGGTTTGTGGAATGAGAATTTAACATATAAACCTATTTGATAAGTTAATGGATATGGAGTCATGTTTGTACTGGGTGGTGGAGGAAAGGAATACATCGGGAGGTTGTATCCACTTGGGACAGAAACAGTAGGGGCAGTGGAGTGAACCAAGCCTGAATTCTTAGAGGCGACATGGAACGTGAAGCTTGAAATCCCCGCAGTGCCAGAGTGCCTCTGGGTGACTCTAGTGTGCAGGATAAAAAGTTAAGCCACATTTTAATATTTACTGCAACACCACATCACTCTCACCTCTCAGCAGTGTGAAGCTGTCTTGCCTCCAGGGCCAGTTTGCTCAAGGTTTTCCACATTGCCTCTGTTTCCGGGGTCATCTCCAAGGTCTCCAAGAAGGCTGTTGCCCTGGAGAGGAAGAAAAGCAAAGTGCAGGAGTGAAGCCAGATCTGGAAAGACAGTGGAACACTGGTGCTGGGCAGGAAGAGGGGAGGAACAAAGGCCAAAAGTATTTGTCCTTCTTGTCTAGGTTCTTCCTAGGATCACAAGACCCTGTTAGTTATGGCAGTTTAACGGGTCACTGCAGGTGTTCCACACTTGCTCTGCACCACATTGGCTGTTAGCAGCCTCTCACCGGGTGTAGTTGCCGTCATCGATGGCTGTTCCAAACTCAATCAGGCCCTCGTCCAGGGTGTAGGACACAGTAGTCACACCTTCTGTCACCATGACCTCCGTCTTCCCACCACCTCGCTCCAGACCGACAACATCACCCTGAAACAGTCCACCCCCCACCCAATTCCAGGTTAGTGCTTCCACGCCCCCAGTGGCTGAGCAGGCCTGCTCTCACCTAACCCAGGGTTCACAGGAGGGAATGACAGTGGCCTTGCTTCTTATTACTGTACTTCTCTCAGGCTTATAAAAATGTCTGAGCTTCCGGAGTATCCCTGGGTTAAAGTTAAGAGATGGCAGCTCCTGCCTGCAGGGACACTAACAGGGTGGAACCAGTTCTTCAGCAGTGCCACATGACTCCTGTGTGTGTGTGTGTGTGTGTGTGTGTGTGTGTGTACTTGTGTGACTGTGTGCACTTCGTGTGTACACCAGTGAGGAGGCCAGAAGACAAGCTTCTTGAGTCTCATTCCTCAGGGCTCCACCTTTTCTTTCCTGAGCCAGGATCTCTCTTTGGCCTAGGCATTTACCAAATAAGCTGGGCTGAGCCCCAGGGATCTGCTTGTCTCTGCCTCTCCAGGTCTAGAACTCTTAAGTGTGAATAATGCCTCATGTTTTTGGTGTATGTTCTACAAAATAAGCAATTTGCCAAATGAGTTATCCTCAACTCCCAGACTAAGTATTCTTTTAAAATATCTTACTTTTTTTTTTTTTTTTTTTTTTTACATTTATTTGTTTAGGGCATGTGTGTTTATCCATGTGGGCCTCGGAGACTAAACTCAGGTCAGGCTTGGCAGCAAGCACCCGTATCCACTGAACCATCTCACCAGGCCCCAGACTATCCTTGAGGGTCCTCCTTTTAAATTACAACTTGAACCCGAAACCAGAACACACCTTTCCTTTTCATGGCTGCTGAGTTCACGTGAAGCTAAGAATGCTATCCATCCCTCTTAAAAACATAAAAGCGAAAGAGAGCAGACAGACAGAGGAGCAAAGGCCAAGAAGCAAGGAAGATGGAAAGTGAGTGGGTGACAGCGGCAGAGCTGCCCTGAAGCAGCCACACGATCAGGGAGATGAGCGTCCAGAATTCACCAGGGGGAGAGGCTGAGGCGCAGACCATCTCAGAAAACCTGGGCTCAAAGCATGTGGAACTCATCCTTAGCACCCTGACTGCCACAGAAGCAAACAAACACCTACTGTAGACAGTAGTTTATAAAGTCTATAGTAGGTTCTAAAGTTAGATCTGAAGACTGCATGGAGAGTAACAGGAGTGTGATCTGCGCACACACACACACACACACACACACACACACACACACACACACAATACAACCAGTATGAAAGGGTTATTTGTAACTGTAAGCAACTTTAGAGTTTTAAGAATTTTAGGTATTAAGAACAGCAGTTAGGGGGTTTGGAGAGATGGCTCCGTGGTTAAGAGCACTGACTACTCTTCCAGAGGACCCGAGTTCAATTCCCAGCAACCACATGTTAGTTCACAATCATTCGTAATGGGATCCAATTCTTCTAGTGTGTATGAAGACAGAGCACCTACTGTATACATAAAATACATGAATAAATAAATCTTTAAAAAAAGCATAAGCAATCCATTGCTATACGATTACGTATGAAATCTTTAGAGCTACAGAGATGACATGGAAAAGTTATGCAGTGGTCGGGAAACTGGAAAAAGAATCAAATCAAAATTTATCTGTGATGTTGAACATGGGCGAGTTCCCAGCCCAGATTTAACTTCTGGAGTAAAACCTCAATGGCGGCTTGGGTAACAGGCAAGCATGAAGCCTGAATGGTTGGACTGAGGAATGGAGCTAAAGATCATCCAGAATGTTCTCGGGCAAGAAGAAGGAAACAGAGAAGAGGCTGAAAAGGCAAACAAGACACAAGGAGAAGTGCAGCCTACACCTGCTGAGAATCTTGGGAGAGGATGGCTGACAAGGTCCCAAGACCGAGGAGGCATTTGAGTTCACAATTACAGGAAACACAACGTATGCCAAATGGAATAACATGGAATAACATTTACTCTGTGTGTGTGTGTGTGTGTGTGTGTGTGTGTGTGTATATAAAGGCTAGAGATACAGCTCGGTACTAGAGATTTTACTTCCAATGCATAGGTTCCATTGCTAGCCATCCACTAGATAAACCCCACACCTCTAACCTGAAGTGACTTGTGCCTGTAGCCCCCTACTCTCAGGCGGCTAGGGCAGGGTTGCCTGAGCCCAGTCCGTCCTTTATAGCAAGAAGCCATGACAAAGAAAAATAAATTCTATGTAGAAGAATTATAATATAGTGTCAAAACATCTAAGTCATTTGAAAAGCAATCAAAGAAGCCTTGAGTAGAAGACTTGGAGTGTGTACCATTCCAGCAGAAGACCTGAGTTCGGTTCCCAGAAACTAAATTGGGAGGCTCAGGGCAGCCTGTAATTCCAGCTTAGGGAATCTGATGCCCTCTTTTGGCCTCAGCAGGTACCTGCCCTCATTTGTGTATACATGTATATGCGCGCGCGCACACACACACACACACACACACACACACACACAAACAGAATTAGAAATTTAAAAAAAGGAAAGGCCATCCAGAGACTGCCCCACTTGGGGATCCAGCCCATATATAGCCACCAAACCCAGACACTATTGCTGATGCCAAGAAGTGCATGCTTACAGGAGCCTGATGTAGCTGTCTCCTGAGAGGCTCTGCCAGAGCACGACACAACAGAGGTGGATGCTTACATCCAACCATTGAACTGAGAACGGGGTCCTTAATGGAGGAGTTGGAGAGAGAACTGAAGGAGTTGAAGGTGTTTCCAACCCCATAAGAACAACAATACGAACCAACCAGAGCTCCCAGGGACTAAACCACTATCCAAAGAGTAGAAATGGATGGACCCATAGCTCTAGCTGCACATGTAACAGAGGATGGGCTTGTTGGGCATCAATGGTCCTGCCAAGGCTCAATGCCTCAGTGTAGGGGAACGTCAGGGTGGGGAGGAAGGAGGGGTTGGGTGGGTGAACACCCCCATAGAAGCGGGGGAAGGAGGTATGGGGATAGGATAGGAAGTATGGAGGGGAAACCAGGAAAGGGGATAACATTTGAAATGTAAATAAATATATCCAATAAAAAAAGAGAAAAAATAAAAACAAAAACAAAACAAAAAAAATCTTCAAAGAAAAAAGAGCTGCTAATACATTTCTCAGAACATGAAAGTGAATTATTGGGATCACATGTTACAAAACACTAAGAAAAGTTAGCTGTTGGTCTAAGCTTAGGTACTGAGCCCAAGAGTGTTTATAGAACAAAAGCTAAACAGAAACATGTTCAGATCATCAAAAACTGTGAGATTATAATTTTCCACTAATGAGACTCTCACCTAAGGGATTTCTAAGTGATTCTCCAAGAAGAAAAGTCATTCCTGAGGGAAGAGCAACATTTCAGGAAGAAAAGGTGGAAACACACACGGTGGTGGTGAATCCAAGTTCTGTCCAAAAAAATTATAAAGCTGTGAACCGTGTGTAACCCATGCTTGTGGTGCCAGCAGAAGGCCAGCCTGAGCTCTAGGTCTTTGGGTGGAGATGGGAGAAAGAGCTAGAAAATGAATATGAATGACGATTATTGTGGGAGTTATGAGACCCTGGGGAGGAAAGGCAGGAGGACAGAAAGTTCAAGACTAGTATGGGCTTGCCGCCAGGCTATGTACTGAAAGACTCAAAGCTCACTGATTTGCTAGTTCTAGGGGACCCAACCCCTTTTTCTGGTTTCCACAGGCACCAGGCGTGCATGTGGTACACAGACATACATGTAGGTAAAACAAACATACACATAAGAATAAATAAATCTTTTCTTTTTAAAAAAGGACTAAACTAAAGGTTCACTTCTAGAAACCCACTGCACATAATCTAAAAGCACAGTGGTAAATACCTGCACACTGTACCTAAAGCCATGGGTCTGATCCCAGCACAATAGCAGCAGCAGCAACAATGAAGATTAGAACTAAGAGCTAGAGAAATGGCTCATCAAGTAAAGGCACTTAATGGCCTGCATTCAACGCCAGTTCCCGCATGGTGGAAGGAGAGCCGACTCCCACAAGTTGTCCTCTGACCTCCACATGCATGTCACGGTATCTATGACTTGTGTGTGTGTGTGTGTGTATAAATAAATCTAATTAAAAAATTTAAACGTTTGATTTAAAATACTGGACAATAAATGAAAAAGGGAGGTAATCCAAAGACTTTAAAGGCTCTTGTATTTTGTAGGGGAGAGAAGGTTACAGGTCGGCTAACTTGAGCCTTTAAGTACTTAGTTGAGCTTTCAAGGATACCTCTAACAGGATGCTGCTCCTGCTGCTGCTGCTGCTGCTGCTGCTGCTGCTGCTGTGTGTGTGTGTGTGTGTGTGTGTGTGTGTGTGAGATGTTGGGATGGAACAGTGGTGTGAAGAAGGAAAAATTTTGAATGGCCTATAACAGTGACAGGTACAAGGTTCCACTGGTGAAGGCATGGGACCATCCCTCCCACTGGATCTATCTTCTAGCCTAGAGAGAACTGCACACAGTGATGTCATAGTGTCAGGGTCACTGCAATGTGAGATAATCTCTAGGAATCTAATACAAGGTCAGGAAACCTAATGGAGGATGCCTGTGGAGGCCAGGCCACTAATGGGGAGGGGTGCAGGGTGCACTTGTCAATTTCATCATAGAGATTATGGGTGGTACAAAGAGAAAGCCAAGCAGCCTGCGCAGTCTTCTCAGGGTTGTAATCAATTAGACTGACACATGTCTGGGGTCTCCTGGTATCAACATACCCTGATAGAGGACATGGTGACTCTCTCAGGAGCTTCAATATTGTACCAGACACATAAGCTGTTTCGGTTCTGGGCTACCAGCACATCACTCCCGGGAACCCACTGCACGTAGGAGCAGAAGTTGAGGATCATTGTCTTAGAGCAGCTTTCAATGTCGTACAGATGCAACTGGAGAAGGAGGGAGACGGCACAGTTAAACAGGGTGTGATGACATCATCTGGATTTCCCAATTTCTTCAGCGATAAAATGAGTTTACAGCCCCTGGAGTTTAGTCTAAGTTGGTAAATCCTAATTCTGGTGAAGGATGAGATGACCAAACGAGCTAAGACCTACAGTCAAGGTGTTGTTAGGAGAAGGTGGTCAGACTTTCATTCTCGGAGTGAGCCTGGACCAGACTAAAGAGGCTGCCAAACAAAACTCAATGAGTGGGCAATGCACAGGGTTAATTCACTGAGATGGACAATCACAAGAAAGGCTAAATCTCTTTGGTGACACTATGCTGAGAAAATATGTAAGGTTTGGGAGTGACGACTCAAGCCTCCATGCCTTGAGCTAAGTGTGGCAAAGGTCAGCCAGACACGAGGACAACTCTCAAACGCCCTTCCTGACTTTGCTCTGTCATGGTACAGTGTCCTTTGTTCCTTCTGCTATGCTAACTTAGTTCTGCATCGCCCATCACAGGCCTGGGAACAGTTTAATTCACACCCGTGGACCAACCTATGCCTAAGACCCGAATAACCCTTCTCACTCGAAGTTTCCGGTCCCGGAAGAGAAGCTTGTGTCCAGTCTCGTTAAGTTCCAGCCAATCCACACGGCTTTCATGACTGATAGTACCAATGTTGTAGCCACCAACCAGATCCACTGCAAAGAAGATAGGAGAAGGTGGTTCCAGCCATGTGTACGGCAGCAGCTGATCTGTACAACTCTCATCTTATGATCATGCCCAGGGATCAGTGGGGATGGCAAAAACCAAAACAGAACAGGTTTTTGAGGATGCTTCCAAAACTGGGTCTTGTCACACCGTATTCCGTGTCTATAGTCCCAGAACTTAGGAGGTGAAGGCAGAAGAATCAGTTCAAAGCCAGTCATAGTGCAAATTTGAGTCCAACCCAGGCTAGATGCAGCCACAGACACAAAGACACACACAAGAAGGCTAAGGAACTCGTCTAGAATTACAGATGGTTTTACTTGACCTTGGAGCTAACTAAAAGGTCGTATGGAGAAATGGTGATACATGGCTATCAACCCAGCCCTCAGAAAACTGAGGCACAAAGAGGAGTTTGAGGCCAGTCCCTTCTATGGAGGTCAGCTCCAGTACCTAGTCTGACCCTGTTCTGATACAAGTCGAAAATGGGTGATTGTGTCACTGAGTCCTAGAGATAACTGGTAACTAAAATGACCTTGGGGATGTCGTACTCCAAGGAACCACCTGAGCTCAAATGCACTCAAGGTGAGACAGCATGGGCCAGGGCAGAGGAAGTCTCTGAGTCAGCCAGGCTCAGTGAACTCAGTGGCTCACACCAGGAGGCCAGCAAAGGCAGGAAGGCCTAGTCGGGGAGGTGACCAACTAGAGGCCAGCCAGCATGCAGACTGGTAGTGTGCTAGAGTACTTTGGAGACACAGATTATGACAGCAGGCATTGTGACTCCTATCTGTAATCCCAGGACTCAAGGGTCTAAGGCAGGAGGATCAGGCACTCAAAGCAAATCTGGGCTACATGATACACTGTCTTAAAACACCAAACTATAAAACAAAACAGCAACCAAAACTAAGCCAAACCAAACTATGTTAGAGCAGCAAGGGCCACATGAACCCTGAAACTACATGCAAAATTTTATGTATATGCACTTTTTTTCCTGGGAAAATGTTGATAATTTTCATTATATTTAAAGGGACTAGCAACTCGGAAAATTGACAAACACACACACACACACACACACACACACACACACACACACACACACACACACTGAATTTGTCTAAAGTTTCATAGTTTGGCATTGCCTCTTGGCCTACGTATCATTTCCACTGCAGATACCTGCATTTCTGAGCTCAGAATTGAAATGTAATATTCATGAAATATGAAACTATCTTAAGAAGAGGCCCATATGTCCATGAAAGCTTCACTTATGACAGGGATGGCAGAACAAACCAGTGGGTAAATGGTTAGACAGGTGGAAGAAATAAAGTTAAAACCCTACCCACAATCAAATACAAAAATAAAGTTCAGGTGAAAAGCTAAACTTATGGATGTAGAAGTATAGGAGGGCATCTAAACGAGACCTTAAAATCGGCAACACTGTGGCTTTCATGTTGGCAGTACTGGTGCCAGGTCCCTGCCTGCCCCTCTCCACCACTGAGCTACATCCGAACCTCAGTGGTTTTTTAATTAAAATTGTTTTCCAGCCTAGTCAACAGAGTGAGTTCCAGGACAGCCAAGGTTACACAGAGAGACCCTGTCTCAAAAAACAAAAACAAACCCAACATTTAATCACTGTTATTTACTTATTTTTAATTTGCAAGGAGCATAGGCAGAAGTCAGGAGACAGCTTACAGGAGACAGTTCCCTCCTTCTCAAGCTCTCCGGCGTGGTGCCAAGCACCTCGAGATGTAAGTCAACTCCCTGGCCCTACATTAAGTAAAGGTGCTGATGCAGGGCTGGAGTTTGATCCCTAGGTTGCCCTTTGACCTCCACTTGAGTGTCATGTGCACATGCTTCCCCCAAGCCCAGTGCAGAAATAAGCGTGACATTCTAAATGTCTGAATACTAAAGACGCTAAAAAGAGAAAATCAAACCAAAGACTGAGAAAAAAAATCTGCAATGTAAGTAACCATCAGAGACTCCAAATATGTACTCACGAATGTACACACACACACAGACACATACACACATAAAGACTTTCACATCTCTAACAGAGACAACTTGACTTTCACAATGTGTCCGGGGTGAGAACTGCAATTCACAGAAGACACGAGTGACGACAAGAAATTCGGGAGCATTTCACACACACCAGACAATCAAGACCCAGAGAGGGCGTGAGAGGACCGGAAGCTGGTCAAGCTCTATGGCGATCAGCCGGGAACCCCTTAGTGAAGTGGGAAACACAGCTCTTACACCATACAGCAATTCTACTCTCAGCATTACCGCCAAGAGCATCAGCATGCACATGGTACACACACTCGAGTACGAGCAAAACAGCCATACATATAAAAAAAAGATAAATCTTTTAAAATTTAACACTTTAAATGCCATGAGTCAGATATGAAGCAAATACTCAACATAAAAGGACACAATGTTATGGTCCGGCAGAACTAGGCATGGTAAGCAAGTTTTAATAGTATGTCATGACGATCGACAGCTGGGATTTACTAAGCAATTTTGCATCAGGCCAGGATCTAAGCGCCTCCATCTGAGGTAGGTAGTGTCTTTGTTCCCACAGGGTGAGAAAGACTAAAGAACTTCGGTGAACTCACACAGCAGCAAGTGCTCACGGGGTGGCGGGCTGACCAGAGTCCCGTTCTTACAGCCATAGCTGCGCGTGTTTTCTCATGCCTATACTTTCTGGAGGCTGCTATGCTATTCTTGATGCCTGTAACATTGGGGGGTAAAGTGATAAAGATTTATAAATGAAATACTTGCAGAATGCAAATTAAGTTTCTATTGTTACTAGTTACTAAGGAGGGATTTAAAAACTGATGGCCCTTCTGGTTCTAAAGCATCTGTGATTAGATGATATCCAAGAAGGAAAATTCCTGCAGCTGCTGATGGTTCTCTACTGTTCACGACTTGCTGGACCTGAGATACATGACCAGAGAATGTGGTAATGATATGGACCGGCCTGTTTATCTGTATCCGCAGTTAAGGAGTTACATAGAGGAACATCCACAGGGACGTAAACATTCAGTTTCTTAGATTCTTCACTGGTGATCACACAAGAGCATCTTACCTATAGCAATCGTCTTAATGTCAACAAGATACGCCAATTTCTTATTGTCCTCCATCCCCCGCTGGCACCGCTCATTGATCCGGACACTGAAATGTAAAGGACATTGGTGAGGTAAAGGCTCAGCCTGGGGTCTTGGTGAGGGTTCTGGGGACCGAATGGAAGTTTCAGATCATCTGGGGGCAATCTAAACATAGTTTAGAAGTTCAAAAGGAATTCTTTTGGCTTTCGGGGGTTCAGAGAACCTTGGAAGGTTACCTGATGAGGTGAGGGTTCATGAATTCAGTGCGCACAGAACCCAAGGAGTCATTACTCCCATATTCCACCAGGGTCAGCTCTCCCGCATTGAAGATCATGCATACCTGGGGAGAACGGGAGGGAAGCACAGAAAAACAGTGGAAGAGGTAGTGTACTTTAGGGTGATCTCTCTCCTCATGCTTCCTGTTTGACCCCTACCCTCTCTCTCCCTGCTGCCTCCCGCCCCTCCCACTCAACCTCCTGACTAGGAGCTGGAAAATGGGGTTTACGGAAATGTTGGCGGGGGCTGAGTTCTACTTACATTCTCATTTTCAAAGAAATATTTCTCATTGCCACCAGATCCCTGCCAGGCTATCTGCAAAGTAAGGGGACACCAGAGACAATGGAGACAATTACACAAGACGAGGCTGGAAGGATGTCACTGGGGAGGACGAGGGACCTCGTCAGGAAGGCTTCATATCACACCAACAATGATGCTCTGTATCAGATTCTTGCCCTGATTCCTACACTTCCAAGAGAAGGCAGCATGAAGACAGCCCAGCTATGGGAATTCATACTCCAGGATTCTACACCCCTCACTCCTTGAAACAAGGTCACCAACATCAGAATGCCAGGGTCTCTTTTGGGGATCTTACTTACTGGGGTCCTGGTCCCCAGAATTTATTCAACTGATCCCATTACCCAGTCTTCCATCCTTGGTTCCCACCTCACTGAGGCGGTTTGTGTTCAGGTCTCCCAGCAGCAGTGTGTCTGATGTGTGAGCCACCAAGTAACGTTCCTTTCCCAGGATCTTCACCTCTTCTACTTCGTAGCCATAGTGTGACTTGAGCACTACCCTGGTCCCCGAAGACAGGTTCTTCACAATCACCTGGTAAGGACAAGTCGGAACCCTCAGGCTTTTCCAGCACAGAGGAAGAGCAAAGGTGTGTGTCCCTCATACACCTCCATGATGCTGAACACAGCTAATGCCTGCATCCGCACATGGCCTGGGATGCTCTTGAATAGCAATACCTTACACTTACATGGGGATTGCTACTTGGGAGATACTTCCACAGTCCCTGTTCATAATACATTTGATCCCAAAAGTTCTACAGAATCACACAATCTCTCACTTTGTTTCTACAGCTCTTAGTACAAGTCTTTCTACCTATTAAGACAGACTACTATATAATAATAGTAGTAGTAGTAGTAGTAGTAGTAGTAGTAGTAGTAGTAGTAGTAGTAGTAGGTAATTAAACATAATAAATAATAATGATTATTTACTACTATTTTGGGTTTTTAAGACAGTCTCCCTATGTGCCAAAGATGACCTCCAACTGGCCATTCTCCTGCCTCAGCCTCCTGAATTCTAAGATTTTCTTTTCTTTTCTTTTAAGATTTATTTATTTATTATATATAAGTACACTGTAGCTGTCTTCAGACACACCAGAACAGGGCATCAGATCCATGTGGTTGTGAGCCACCATATGGTTGCGGGGAATGAAGGAGCCCCAGATCTCAGCACGATAGGCCATCGGCTGCTCACCTGGCTAGGGCCCACATAGGTCAGCTCGAACTTGTTCTTGTAAATGCTCCTTCGGAGGCAGCAGTCAAACTGTTCCACCCCACCACAGAGTGTTCCCTGAAGGGGAGAGACAGCATGAGAGGCAACCCATGATGCATTGGCACAGGGAAGGTGCGAGATACCCCCAAGACCTCAAACCTCACTGTCACAGTCTAAAGATGAGTGGCTAGCAAAAGGGCAGGTAGGTTTGAGACCTAACAAAATCCAAAAGGTGGCAACCCTAGGACTTACAGAAATCTCATGTGGATTGGATAAAGAGGGAGAAATCAGGCTGGCCTGGAAAACTCTGTCCCTTGGGGCCTCCGATGGTACATAGTTCCCTTTCTCGCTTTTAACAGCAGATTTTTAGGATGAAGTCACAAGGCAATTTGGGCTTCTCTAGTGCCCTGGCATAAGAAGCATTTATTCTAGTTTGATGGCCATCAGCACTACAGAAAGGGGTTACTAATGACACACCGCACAGAGTCGTGAGCCATCCCGTTTCCAGGCCAGGGCGGTGACGGTGTATAAGTTGGCAATCTCCTTGGGCTTCGCCTCTTCCCAGATGCTCCTTCGAGGACTCCAGTTGAACACACGAAGTCTAGAAAGGTTTGTGGCTTTTAGATGAGATAGGGGTGGAGCAAGAGAATGAAGACAAGCACCAGAAGTGAAGCGACAACAAAACAGCCGCCCAGTGAGGCACCCGGAAGGGATGGCAAAACGGCTCAAAGGGAGTTTGCAAAGTCAAGGCAAAAAGAAACGCACACACCTGAAATGCAGACACTTGGGAACACAGGCAGGAGGATCACTGCAAGTTTGAGGCCAGCCTGGTCTACCTAGTGAGTTCCAGCCTATTCAGAGCTACAGAATGAGACACTTTCTCAAAAAAAAAAAAAAACCAAAACCAAAAGCAAACAAACAAAAAAATGACACAAAAGGACAGCCGTGGAGAAAGCAGGACAAACAAGAAAGATGAGCAGCCAGGAATACAGGCAGAGGGAGAGGGAAGCGTGGGAGTCAAGGCAGAGAGGAGCAGAGATGCATGAGACCAAAAGAGACCCAGAGGACTGTCAGAGAGGGGACCCAGACAGCTGCTCATCTGCCGATTCCTTCTTATTCACTCACCAACCAGGGCCTATAATCACATGCCAGATGCCAATGTAGGCACTGGAGGGGAAAAAAATGACTGCTCAGCCTTCTTCTGAAGGACCCCACAAAATATAAGCAACAACTGCTTCTGTGGAATGAACTCAAGGTCTGAAGGAGGCAAGGGGAATATGAAGAATGTGATGAAGTCTGCCATGGAATTGCAGGCGGAGCCAGCACCCTGCACTTTGAAACTGCCCATGCGCCAATGGATGGCAATCTGAGAATCCTTTTCAACAGACATGGCCTACGTCCAGGCTCCCACTGAGGTTCAGAATGACTTGCCTGGCACAGCTCACAGAGGAGGAAGGTAGGAGCTGCAACTGCACAGAGATCTACCTGTCATAGCTTCCCAGCACGACAGACTGGCCTCCAGGACTTGCCGCAGCTGTGGTGAACTCCCGCTCCTGAGGGTCACGGCTGTAGTCGAAAGTCTGTAGCACGTGACCTTCCTTTCCATAAGCCACAATCCTCCGGTCACAGCCAGCAGCCACAATGCTATTGGTGGCCCAGGCCAAGGCATAGGGCGGGCATGGATGGTTAACCAACTTCCCCTGAGACACAACATTCCAGTTTTTACTGTGAGGGTGCCACCCTAGAAACTCCTCAGTCCCAGAGGCTAATCCACACATTCTTGACTGACCATAGGAAAAAAATCCTTCCTACCAACATTTCCCCACACAAACACATCCTAGTTCTAAAGACTTAGCAAATTATGCTCTGTACCGTGAACACACACAAACCATTTTACACATTTGCTGACATTGTACTCTAAAGAAATTGCAACATAGTGGTGTGTTACAGATCTTGGGAATGTTCAAAGTGAGGCCACCCCAAGGGAGACAGCACACAGTAACCAACAATGTCTATATCCAAGAGAGCATATGGCTTCTTTTTCAAGGATGGCCATGTCTAATTAATCATACAGGGAATTCACAATGTAAATGATTAATAAAGTACTGAATTATATAGAGGAAAACATGAAAATTTCCCTTTATACCTATCTTTTTTTTTAAAATAAAAAGTTAAACTCTAACATTTTATTTATTTGTATGAGTTTGTGTGTGTGCATGTTCATAACTGTGTGCACTGCATGTGTGCACTGCATATGTGCACATGGTTGAAGGACAGAGGATAACTTGCAGAAGTCCCTTTTCTTCTTGCACCACGTGGGTCCTGTCAGGTTTGGGACCAGGCACCTTACCTGCCGAGCTATCTTGCTGGCCTGTTTTTCCCCCTATGCATTTGTATATATATGCGTGTTACATAAATATGTATACACATAAATAAATATGCATATTTGTGTATATGTATATATTTACATAAACGGAAATAATTTTCACTTTTTATCCCCCTTAGAGTCTTTATTTTCCCCTCTCTCAAGGTCCCTTCCACCCACACCTCCCTATAAATAGTAAGCTCTAGCCTCCTAAACACAAATCTCTGTGGTGGCATCCAAGTGCTTCTAAGATCATACTCCTCCCCCAATCACTCCGTCATGGTGCTTAGACATGCAGCTCCCCCCCCCCCCACCGCCCCTGAAAGGGCTCCTGGAATGTCCACCCTGACCCTGCAGTATGCTTTAAGCATACCTGTGACTCTCCAGAGCCTTCATCATCGAAGAAATATCTGACAATGGTGCCATCTGCATGACCGGAGAGTATCCCTTTCCCAGAGTAGCTGAAGAGCAAAGGCAGACACAGAAGGAGAGACCGTCACCTCGCTGACAAAGGCTCCTTCCTGTCAAATGCTCTGTGCCTGACAGTTCCAAGTGTTACTTTTGGAACTTACTTGGTTGTCAGCGCTACCACATAAGAATCTGTCCCATAGATAGTAGATGACTTGTTAGTTTTAGTGTTTGCTAATCGAACCTGAAAAAAAAAAACAAAGAATACACACGAGTCCTGCTAGACTACTTTCAAACTTACCTAGGTCCTGAGAAACAAAGAAAAAGCCCCAAAATGTGCAAAACTGGTCCTCATGCATTCTTCTGCAGTGGGGGTTCTAGGGGAAAGGATGAGCCCTGCTGCCCCCACTCCAACCCAGGACCATTCTCCCCACCTAACACCTACCCTCCACCTCCCACTCCACCCCCATTTCCCTCCCCTCCTTTACCTTGCCTTCAGCCAGTCCAAAGACAATGATGTACTCCGCAGGCCACTGCAGACAAGTGACAGCACTCTGTATGTGGAAGGCAAAGGGACAACCGCCTGTGTGGATCAGCACCTCTGTGGCACCCAACACCCACCACCACAGCCAGCACTCTAGTCTTCTACAGGGGAGGTCTGAAAGGGGGGAACACAACTAGTAGGAGACAATGAGCAGCCAGGCAATGCCAGCCTTTAGCAGGTCAACCCAGCTTTAGACACGAGCAAAGGCGACTCCTGCTTGCAGTCACAAGCAGATAAGACTCTGAACTTTACCGTCTGGATAAACTTGTTGCAGATGACCTTCTTGTCACCCCTGCCAAACAAAAGGAAAGGAAGCATGCTTAAAGTCACTGCCCCAAAATGATGGTGATAGAGGAGGGCAAGACAGAAAACCTCTCGTGGCCCAATGGTGTTTCCTATCCTTCTGTGAAAGGTTGATGGAGGTGTGAGAGGGTGCCCAAGAAGCCCTGGAGCTGCATCAAAGACAGCAACACGCTGGCTTTCAGACCTTACACTGGCCTTACATTCATCCTTCCAGGGATGGGACTGACGGACGTACAGAATAGGTAAAGGTATGGGCACAGCATATTCTAGAAAGTCTCTGCCTCCCACACTTGACCCTGGGACCAATCCCGCTCCCACCCTGTTATTGCAGGAATTTCTCATACCCGGCACTAATTCCCCATCCCTACCCTAGCCAGGCATTTCTTTTGCAGGCCACCCCCCGCCCCACATCTATCCTCACCAATCTTCTCCAATCTTGTAGACATAGATGATGTTGTCAGTCTGTCCTATGGCAATTTTTGTGGAATCAGGAGAGAAAGCCATGCCCTTCACCATGTAGCTCTTTCTGCCATACTAGGAATCAAAACAGGTAGTGAGTAGAAATGAAAAAGAGAAGACACACACACATGTCCAGGCATCATACTGAGAAAGGGCTGGACCACTTCCCACAGCCAGAGCTGGAAGACAGATCACAATGTTTCCTAGGGTAATAGGTTAGGGGGCAGGACACAGGGTGCAGGGCACAGGGGTTCTCCCCACCTTCATGTCAGCTGGTTTGGTGGAGAACTTGTCTCTCCGCTCCCCGTGTTCATCGTACAACAGTACCACTCGGTCCACTGTGCAGACAGCAAATTTTGCATTGTTCTGGGACCAGGCCATGCATGTCACCTTTGCAGCTCCATCCTGCAGAGGTAAAGAGTTAATGTAACCACAGTGCTGGTCTACAATGTACAAAGCATTTTCAGTCTCATGCTCACCTAGTGTGGCTTTGCTTTCCATTCTTCTACAGTGTTTCTCTCAAAATGAAACAAAATAGAAGAAATTGTTTGTACAGATGGAATGTAGGAACAATATTCTCTAGGGCTTTGTGTAACTCAGATTAGCCTCAGGTTCATTCTATAGCCAAGGGTGATTTGAACTGATCTCCAGGACCTCCTGAGTGCTAGGATTCAAGGCATGCACCATCACGCCTAGTTTATGCCATGCTGGGGAGGGAACCCAAGGCTTCACTCAAGCTAACCTACCAGCCCATCTCCTGAGCCCCTAATGTGCTTTCTGAGACTCATGATACAAATGTAAGGCATCAGCTGTTCCAAAAGCAACAGCCTCCTTGTTCCCTCATCTCTCAAGTCTGCTACTGGAAAAAAAAATCAATTCATCTGATGAATGTTTGTCTTTATAGCTACTCATTCAATTAACGTTTTCAAGCATTTTATCAAGAAAGGCACTTGGCCAGGAACTGACAGAGAAACAAAGAGCAGAACCTACCCCGAGACCTAATAAGATGCTACAAAATTGGAGAGGCCCCACAAGAAGAAAATGTGCTGAGTGCAGTAATGACTTAGAGAAGCCCAAGACAATGTTTATGCTTACATGACCAAAATCAACCCCTGAAGGAAGGATACTGATGAATGGCGCATTGCTTTAGATGTAGGGATAGCACAATTAATTAAGCCAAGGATCTGCAGCTTAAGAGACCTGCGAGTTTGTACACAAGATGGAAGGAAGGGCGAGAAGCATAGACGGGGCCACTCCAGAGAGAGGCTTTGAAGGGAGAGACAGTGGGGGTCCTGAACAAGGAAGGAGTAGCACAAATTGAGCGGAGACCTGTTCAACTGGGAATAGAAATGAGGCCTCTTTCCCTGCGCAAAAGCCCCCATCGAAAGTCTGGAGTTAAAAGTGACCACCGCAAAGGGGGTTGCATAGCCTGGTTGGAAAAGTACTCGTTTTGCATTCATGAGTCCCCGAGGTTGATCCCTGACACCTCAAAACACTAAGCAAGTAAATAGGCAAAAAGATTCTGGCAGTGTGGTACACGCCTGTAACTCTAGCACCCGGGAGCCAAAGGCAGGAGGATCAGATGTTTAAGGTCTTCCTCAGCTCCACAGCAAGCTTGAAACCAGCCTGGGCTATGTGAGACCCCATCTTTAAAAAAAAAAAATCAAAGGAGAAACTAAGTGACCACCACCCAGTGACATCATTCTTCCTTTTTGTCCCTCACTGCAGCAGCTCTGGTCCCCTCAGGCTCTGCCACTAAAGGTTTCTGTTCTTGAAATAAAGTGTGGCTGCTATTCCTGTCTGATTAGCCACTTGGGCCACTGGAGGTCTGGATTAACACACTTTGACTTTCCAGACCTAACCCAAATACCCCCAAAGGCAGAAGGGGAAAGGATCATTGCACCCAAATCCACAAATCAGAGCCAGAAAACAGCCACACCATCACATTGCCATGCCAACCATTCTCTACAGTAGGTTAGAAGGGTGCAGGTGTTCCATCAGCTTGGCTGATCAGCCTCCTTCCTTCCTGGGCTGAGTCCATCCTGGCAGCTGGCCCGGCGTCTGTTTTTTTATTTTTTTTAAGACACCAAAGGGTTCTATTGCCAATATTCCCATTAGGGTATTTTGAAATTACAGATTACAGTACCAGTTCACCTAGCAGGGAGTACAACTTTTTATTGTTCTATCACTGAGCTTAGGCTCCATCCACTACAGTCAGCATACTCTGCAAACGTTTCTGAGCCCCAGAGTCAGTGAGTTCTCCTTCCTCTACAATAAGTGCCCTGACTGGACTGCCTTGTGGATTGAGTGGAACGAAGCCAGGTGAGCATTTTCATAAATGCTTGACACTCATTAAGTACCACATCTCATAACTCTGAAGTAGAAGCTATCATTATTCCCATCTTACGTACAGAGAAATCGAGGTACTGAAGACTTAAAAGCTTTCTTGGGCTCATATATGCAGTTTTTAGATGGCAGGTGCAATATTTGAATTTATGTATGTCTGACTTCATAAGCTGTAATTCTAATGTCTTTAATTAAGCTGT
Source organism: Micromys minutus (assembly GCF_963924665.1). NCBI lineage: Eukaryota > Metazoa > Chordata > Mammalia > Rodentia > Muridae > Micromys > Micromys minutus. The sequence goes on along the minus strand of NC_137969.1, from coordinate 156,119,495 downwards.
TGTGGCAGATGTATCAATGACTTAATTCTGCCACATATTATTCTCAGAATTATTATTATTATTGTTATTATTATTTCGACAGGGTCTTTCTATGTAGCTCTAGAACTTGCTTTGTAAACCACACTGGCATCGAACTTACAGAAATCTGCCTGCCCCTGCTCCTGAGTGTTCAAACTAAAGGCATGCACCATCATGCCTGGCTACTCTTACTTTTTTAAAAGGAAGGTCTTGCTATGTATTCAAACTGGCTTTGAACTCCCAGCAATCCTTCTGCCTCCACCTCCCAGGTTCTACGATCACAGCATGTAACAGAACAATCAGATAAGGACTTGTTTTTTGAGTGCTAGGGATGAATGCAAGGGCTCACACACGCTAAGTGTGTGCTCTGTCGCTAGCAACATCTCCTGCAAACTGCATACTTGTTCTGAATGTCGATTTGTCTGTCTGTTTGTATGTGTGTTGGGGGTCATATGTACCTGTCTGTGCGTGCACGTGATAGTCAGAAGTCAACATCAAGTGTTTTCACAGTCTCCTCCTTGCTTCTTTGAAGACAGAGTCTCTCACTGAACTGAAAGCTCATACATGTGGCTAGGCTGGAGGTCTAGGACTAGAACTCTAGGGACCTTCCTGTCTGCCTTCGTAGCCCTGAGATTACAGGGGTATCTGGCTTTGAAGGGGATGCTGGAGATGGAACTCAGTTTCTCATGCTGATGATGAGTCATTTCTCCCATAGCCAACCTTCTTATCAGTGTTGTGCTAGCCTGTCCTTTCGATTGAGACTGCCCTCTCTTGTCGGTCGTCCTTCTCATGGCTTTTCCGTTTATAACACTCTTTAATCCTTTTTCTTACATTTACGGTGGGATGGGACATGTGTGGCAGAGGACAACTTGCATGAGCTGGTTCTTTCCTTCCACTGTGTGGGTCACAAGGCTCAAACTCAGGTGGGCAGGCTTAGTGGCAAGTACCTTATCCACTGAGCCCCCTCAGTGGTCTTTTCTTCCTTCCTTCCTTCTGTCCTTTTTTCTTTCTTTTTTCTTCTTTTTAAGAGCCTCATGTAGCCAAGGCTGGCCCTTAACTCTCCATGTAGTCAAGAATGGACTTGCACTGCTGACCCTCCTACCTCCACAATTGATTGCTAAGATTACTCTAGCCTGTGCCACCTAGGTTTATAAGGTTCTGTTCTCTGTAGAACTTTACTTAACATTCTCCTAAGTTGCTTACAGTTTCTCTCACTGCGCCTATTCTTTACCAGATGAAGAAGCCAGTGATAGAAAGACTGCATATGGTGAGGGTTAAAGTCAGAGGTACCGTTTGGTCAAGTCAGTGTTAAAGCTAAGCTAACCCAAACCCAATCTTCCGTTTTTGTTTCTGGGCTTCTCCCCCAGTGCCCAGCCTCTTCTGCATCCGAAGAGACACTTTCTCAATCCAAAAGAGGGTTCAGCTTCCGCTCTACCTTTTTTAGGGTTTATATCTAAAGCGTCTATTTCGTCCTGTGTAGAGTTATGATCGTTGTCTATATATGCGCCTCTCCCTCCAGAAAGCCTTGACGTAATGCGGATGGATTTGGTCCCATAGAGCCTAAGCTTGGGGCCTGGCACTCAACTAACTATTGTATGTGATGCAATGAAAGTTTATAGTCGTTAGCGATGCATATCGCCTGCTGAAAGATCTTTCACAATCTTCTGCGCAAAGTAGACAATCAAAAGTATGAACTTCTTCTGGATCCTAACTTTTTTTTTTTTTTTTGGAACGCCTAGTGGCCGGGAAATGGGAGAGGCTTGGGATTCCTCACCTGAGGGCTCAGCAGGGTCCTCAGGTGCTTCAACTGCATGACGCACACCGCTCTCCGATGCTTGCTGACCGAGACAACTCCCACGGTTACCTGGACAACCCGCCAAGCATCAGCGGTACTAGCGCGGCTGACGCACAGGCGACGTGAATGCGACACACGTCATAAGGTCACGTAGTAGTTCGCGACGGTGCAAACTGGGCGTGCGCAATCGCAGTGAATCCTAGGGCGGGACCATAAGAGGGGTTGTCGAATTCTCTCCACGACCAATCCCGTAGCTGCATGCAAACCTAACGGAAAGCCCCGCCTACAAGTCTTCATCTTTCTCGGGGTTCTACATCTCTAAATCTTTACATTTTCTTTTTGCCATACCTGGCCAGGTGCGCTTTAGTTGCTTAAATTCTGGAGCAAGGCAGAGGCGAAAGACAATTCGCAGAGCTGAAACCTTCACGTCCTCCCCAAACTTACATGACTTACGGGAGGCCACTCAATATTGATGGGTAACAGTGAAAGCTCAAGGATATACCTGGTACCGTGTTTGAATCGAGCAGCGGTACATTTTACACAACAGGAGGCAGATTAAAGGGGTTACTCGCTGAAGTTAAGACAGGTCACAAAGGGTAGAACCGGGATTCAACTCACAGCTAATAAAAAGACTAAATTCTCCTCAACTCAAAGTTTCCGTGCCCAACTTCTCTACCCTGTAACAACAGTCTCAGGAAATGGTCCAGGATTTGGGGGATATATTGGAAGGACTGGCTAGGGAAAGAAAAGGCACCCTGTTTGGTCATTGAGTGAATGATGAGTTTGAGTCTGATTGCTGAAATTCAGATGTCTCTATGGGCCAGTGCAGGAAGCCGACCAGAGCTCGGTTCCCCTTCTAGCTTAGAGCTGCATGACACCTGGGCTTAGTTAAGCAGAAAAGGTAACATCTTCTTTGTTTGATTGGGATCCTTTGAACAATTTTTGGCCTCGTTTCTTGCACCAGATCAAGAGACGGAATAAAATGCAGAAACACTATCTATCCATAGGCCTTCTCTAAATGGTCCAAGGTTGGCAAGCTCTATATCCCCCTAAAAGCATAGCATATGCTCTCCAGGCAAATGCTGGGTCCAAATCCTTGAGCGCAGAGTAGTTGCCAATGGCAACGTGTATTTCTCTTCCTGCCACGACATCCCTCTTGAAAATTAAGAACCAGTAGAGTACAGGTCCCATTTTTTCACAGGTAACAAATAGGTCCCAGAACTCAAATTATAATTTTCTGGATAGGGGCATCCAAACCCCTCAGCTTTATTTCTATAATCCTCTGGATATGTTAGAGTATAAATATAAACTCATTTATGGATTACAATTAGTATTAACTTTGAATGAACAGAGACATAGATGAAAAAGGAAACAAAGAATAGGCACTGATGTGCCCGGGGTGAGGACACATGGCACTAAGGGCACATTAGTGGTGGCTGCTCTCCCTTCAGCCCCCAGGACAGCTCAGCCCTTCTGACCATTTCCCCAAAGTGAGTGGTGGAGTCAAAAGAGTGGGGAAGGAACTGGTTATATAACTCAGTGGTAGGACATTTGCTTAGTATGCACAAGGTCCTGAACAAAGATAAAAAACAAATCTACTGGCCCTTTTATGTGACGTGGCCTGGTTTCCTGGTATAAAAAGTCTGTAACTTCTCATTTTCTCTCTTCTCACTCAGCAAAGACAAAGAAGGGAGGCCTCTGGCTTTCCATCCCCCTTCCCCTTTGTCTTTCTCCGCCCATCTTAGATGTACGCATTGATACACTGGTCAAATGTCTTAGAATGACTCTGTCCTTTCAGGTCGTGGAGCGGTGAGGAGAACTGACAAGGCGTGGACATGTCTTCAGCATACCATACAGTATACCAGTCAGTTCCAGTTTGTCCAAGAACCTTTATTGGAAAAATGTCCCAGGGGTGAGATCACCAGCAGCTGGAGGGACTGCCAGGTGAGGGAGGAGCACCCGAGGCTCCGTGGAAGACATTGGAACAGTGCAGTGCAGCGTCTGCCTCTAGGCCCAGATGGTTCTTCTTACCGGAGGAGGGCAACACCAATAGAAATGAGGCCCAGAGGCAAGCTGTAGGGGCAGCTAGTGGGTGCCAACCGTCCTGATGCAGGTGACGTGGGGCCCCTATCTGGGACCTAGTGGGATAGGGTTGAATAAGCGATTCTCCCCTAGACCTGGGGGATGGGAGGAGATGTTCTATTTGATATCCACTTCCAGGTCCAGGGGTACAGAGTCTACCAGACCTACATTCTGGCCCTGCTCCCAGTGGAAAAGGGATGGGTACCAGCCTGAGATTCTGGGAGCGTACTGCCTCGTGGGAGTCTCAAGCAGATCGCCATCTTAGGTTTTTCCTGACCCGACCCCACCCTCACATGTTCATACAGTGCATCCTTTCTTCTGGTTCTGGTTCTTCGTTCACTCAAACATCAATGGTGTTGATGGATGGAGACTTTTTCTGTAAGAGAAAAATTACCCATCCTGAATTCCAGAAAGGTAAATGTGCTACCCTCGCCTTCTAGACTTCTTTATCCTAGATATCCCATGCACACACACACACACACACACACACACACACACACACAAACAAGCATGCACACACACACACACACACACAAACAAGCATGCACACACACACACTAACAAACATGCACACACACTAACAAGCATGCACACACACACAAACAAGCATACACACACACACACAAACAAGCATGCAAACACACACACTAACAAGCATGCACACACACACACTAACAAGCATGCACACACACACACAAACAAGCATGCACACACACACATACACAAACAAGCATGCACACACACACACTAACAAGCATGCACACACACAAACAAGCATGCACACACACAAACAAGCATGCGCACACACACACACACACAAACAAGCATGTACACACATACCCTATTCTAACTTTCACTGATTATCCCTTTGCACCCAAATCCCCCTTTCTCACACTCACTGGTCCCACATCACCTGTCTGGTCCCAACTGGCCTTCCCTGAGGACTCTGTTCAGGCCCCTTCCCCTTCTCCTTGGGGTTGTTGTTGGAGTCGTTGTCCTTGATGATGTCATACTGGCGGCAGAATAGCCCGATGACAGCTGAAAACACAACACCATCTGAGCATCTGAGCCTCAGTCTCGACTCAAGGTTCTTGAAGCCTTGCAGGGTACTGAGATATCCATGTAGCTAGGGATATCCTTGACTTCTTGGTGCCCAGGCAACCCTCATCTCCGGGCTTGCAGTAGCCGCCCCCGCCCTGATTACCTCCCTCCACCCACCCACCCTGTTTTTGCTCCCCTTTCTCCAGTTTGGATAGATACTTCGCCACTTCCCACTGTCTCAGACCCAAGTCCCTGCTTCCCTATGCAGTACTTACCAGCCCACATGAGCAATACCACCACAATGATGACGACTTCCCCTGTCTGCAGTGGCCGCTCCCCATCCAGACCCTCCACTGTAATATCACCTAAGAAGAGAGCCATTCTCTGTCACATCAGAAGGGAGATGCTGGAGGTTAGAGTCAGGCTGGGTCCATCACTGTACTGAGTCTGAAGTTCTGGGGTAGTCCTGCTCAGGGAGAAGCCTTTGATAGGTAGCATTTAGAGATCAAAGGGTGGTTATAGAACTTGCTCAGATCAGGCTGTGGCGGGTCTGATGTGACTTTGGGTAAAAGAATGCTTAAAAGCCCTTCCCTCAAAGGATTCATTAGCAGCGTCTCTATAGCTGGTCCCCTGCCCACCTGTTTTTCTTTCCTTCCCTGGCAGTAGAAGGAATTAAATCATCCTATTCATCTGAGCTAGACAGTTGTTAGCCCTAAGCAAGTAAACAGGAGGTAAAAGCCAGGTAAAAAGCCACTAACACAGGCTCTTACCTGGGCTGGAGCTGTTGGAGGGCAGTCTGTCGGAACCTTTGAGAGTGCGGAAGTGTACACGGGGCCCTGGGGGGCTCTCTCCCCGGAGGCCGATGCTCCTGACCTGCACTGTGTAGTCACTGTCTTCAGCCAGGCCCCAAAGAGCACAGGCCCTGGTGGTGGTGTTCACTTCCCTGATTACACGCTGCCCGGGGCCATTCTGTCTCTGCAAGGAGATGGAGAGAAAGGAGGGCAGCCTAGCCCCAGTCTCTCGACATCAGGCTTAACTCAGGACTCTGTAACAATCAACCACTCAAAAGGAATAGTGTAGAGAAAACTGGAGGGATGTTCAGAAATCCAAGGGCACAGGTTGGGGAAACGGGGTGATTCATACTTGCTGGGAAATGGAGTAGCCAATGACGATGTTGCCTTCTGGGACGTCCCAGGACACAGTGGCCGAGTTGGCTCTGAGATGAGTGACCGTCACATTGACAGGAGAGGGAGGTCGGTCTGGGGGTGCCCGAATGTTAACAGGTTAAGAGGTTTCACCTCCACACCAGTTCTGACGGACTCCCACTGCGGGCATCCTCTTCACTCACCTGCTCGCACAAAACCCAGGTCACAGCTGACCAGCAGGAGGACCGTGGGACTCAGATATGGGGAAAGAGGCATCAAAGAAGCCATGGTTTCCATCGAGTTCGCTGGAGGAGCCCAGAGGCATCCGTTTGACATCCAGGCGAGGATCCTGGAGGAGGCAGGAGTTGAGGTGGTCAGGAGCTTCCCATAACGCAAATGGGATGCTGCAGCTCTATTAGGCTTCTCGGGGCCCACAGCCCATTTCCCCCGCGCCTTTCCCGCCTCCGCATAACCCCGCTGCCCACCCCAGCCCCCACCCGCGCGGTCTAATCAGCCCACACCCACCTCCCGGGTCCTCGTGGTCGGTCAGGCCTCGGGGGGCTGCTCGGTGTCCAGAGGGCGGCCCATCGCCAGACTGGCGCTGGCCCTACCCCATCCCGACAGGGGCCCGCCAACAGCGACGGCCGAGCTGCGGGCAGAGAGGGCAGAGGCGGGGCGGCGGGTCTGCGGGGGGCCCCCAGCCTTCCCAAGGGCCCCGCGTGGTCTCACTCTGAGCGGGGGGCGTTGCCGGCGAGGCCTGGCAACTGGCCTGCGGCCCGGGTGCAGAGGACAGTGCGGCGGCCGAAGCTGGTCCCCTGCAGCGGGATGTGACCGTCCGGGCCAGCCAGCCGCCGCCTTCTGCAGAGCTGGCCCGGCGCGCTCCGCAGCAGCCGGGCTGGGACGCGCGGGCCCGCCCCACCCAGCTGGGGTTCTCGCCGCCGTCATCCCCCTCCCCCCGCGCCGCCCCAGCCCTGTTCTCCCCGGGCTCCTCCCACGACCCTCCCTATGGCGGCCTGCCGGGGCCCCTGTCTCTCCACCTCCCCTGCTCTAGCAGATGAACTGACTAGGGCACCCGGACAGGCACAGGTGCGAGGGTCTTGGGCACCCGAGAGAGCGCCCCTCCTTCCACGCTTGAAATGAGCCAAGTTGGGAGGAGGCATTCCATCTCCGAATGCAGGAGGGGGCCACGAGCAGAGGATGATGGAGATAATAATTGTTTTAACAACCTCTAGGAGACTGCGTCAGCTTTTAAGTCTCTTTCCCATTCATGATCTGATTTGATTCCGTTCACTTTCTCATTCATTCTTTCATTTATTCAGCAAATGTTTACTGATCATCTTCTATGTGTCTGGCATCGTTTTAAGAACTGGAGAGGACTTAAAAAGAGGGCTGGGCATAGAAATTCTCTCTCTCTCTCTCTCTCTCTCTCTCTCTCTCTCTCTCTCTCGTGAGTGTGTGTGTGTGTGTGTGTGTGTGTAAAACTCATTCATTTGAGAGAAATCCGTTAACCTGCACCTCAGGATTCCTACCCTCAAAGCACAGAAACATGGAACAGTTGTTAGAACATCAAAGATGGAAACACTTGGAATGCCAAACACTGGACGAGGATCTTTTAAGACCTTGCGCCACTATGAATGAGTATTATTCATGTGGACCATCTTGTTAGTTGTTATAGTCATCCAGTAACACGTGTTAGGTCCTTAAATTATTATTTTTTTTTATTTCATATGTTAGCTGAGTCTGAAATCTGATCCTAAATAACCAACCACTCATGTGAGGGTGCTTCCTCATGTAAAAACAATGTAAACGATGACTTCTAAGTGTCTATGTATCCATTGATGCCTACCATTTGGGAGAAAGTACTTGGGTTGGGAGAAACAGAGACTGTATTTAGGGCAGTTTCTTCGGTCCTCCTTGTTCTTACAGTATTTCTATTTCTGTGAAATTTCCTGTGATATCCAGTTCAGTGTTCGCACACCTGGGGCCCAGAAGCTTCTGTTGCTTTTCTTTGAGAGGAGCCGAAAAAATGGGCCAGTGGGGCAGGGAAGGACTGCATGCTGACATGTGATCAAGCCATGACCCGAGTCCTCTGACTTCTACTGACCCTGATCTCTGGCCTTGGGAGGCATTTGGGCCACAGAGTTCTTTTGCTCAGGGATTCTTTCTGACCTGGGTGTTCTGCACACTCAGGCTCTCAGCCTTCCTGAGGGCACTGTGCCTAAAGGGCAAAAGCAAAGAAACTTCTGGTCCTCTTCTCCAAAGGCAAAGCAGAGGCTGGCAAGCCAGAGTATATGCAAAGAGGACCCTCAGGAGCTTGCTTGAGGGCTAGAAGCCAGTGACAGGAAAGGGTGTTGAAAAGAGGGGTGCAGGGGGTGGTGCTCTTAGGTTAATCATCTCCATAGCTCAGATAAGACCCTGCCAACTGGAAGCAAAGTTATTGGGACCATAACGGTTTGTGTGACTGCAGAGGCAGGCAGGTGGGGGAGTCCACAGTGGGACCATGCCAGGCACCAAACGATACCAGCATGTGATTGAGACTCCTGAGCCTGGTGAATGGGAGGTGAGGTCCCTTTTCAATTTCAGCCTTCTGTTCTGATTCCTAAAATACTTTTATTTTGGACTGGCCTCAGCTCTGGACTTCTCCCTCCCTCTTCCTTCTGTTCTTCTTTTTGCCTTTTGATACAGGGTCTAGCCCAGGCTGGCCTCAAACTTGCTCTGTGTCTGAGGATAGCCTTGAACGTCTGATCCCTTTGAGGCAGCTTTCACTTTCCAAATGCCTGAATTGCAGGCACACATCCAGTGATAGGCACCATTTCCTTGTGTTCCCTTATGATCTTCCTTCCCTAATAGGCTGAGAACATCACAAGAAGACTGTTTTTAGTATGTGAATGGTGTATGCCTGTATGTGTGCATGTATATGCACAAGTCGGTGTGTGTGTGTGTATGTGTGTGTGTGAAGGATGTGAATCTAAGCCAAATACTGAGCCTACTGCCACTCCCACCTCCAGTCCAGCAGGCATAAAGCACTTTGGCTTTCTGCCCCTACCCTTGTGTCCCCTTCTCTCTAGTTGTCAGGGTATGAAGCTGCTGTGCCAATCACAGAGAAATCCAACCCACTGACCCGGAACCTGGACAAAGCAGATGCAGAGAAAATTGTTCAACTGCTGGGGCAGTGTGATGCTGAGATATTCCAGGAGGAAGGGCAAATCATGCCCACCTACCAGGTGACTCAGAGTCAAATCTCAGACACTGCAAACAGAGACACCAAGCCAGTCACATCTCAACTTCTACCTTCCTGATACAGGACATCCTCAGTCCTTTCCTCCATCCCAATCCATCATCCTCCATTTCTTTCCCCCCCCCTCATTCCCATTTTTAAAATTTATTTATCTATCTTGTGATGTGGAAGGATTTGTTCCATGGGTAAATGTGTGGAGGTCAGAGGACAACTTTTGGGAATCAGTCTGTCCTTTTACTACGTGGGTCCCAGGGATTGAACTCAGATCTTCAGACTTGGCCACAATTCCCTTAACTTACTGAGCCATCGCATTGCCTTCCTCCCTCCCACCTCTACCCCCCTTTTCTCCATCCTGATTCTTGTCCTCTCTCTACAGCGACTGTACAGCGAGTCGGTTCTGACCACCATGTTGCAAGTGGCTGGCAAAGTCCAGGAAGTTCTGAAGGTACGAACTCTCCTCCTGCTTCTCATTTTCCCAAACACTGATGTTCCCTGTAACTTCCTCTTCTCATTTTTATTCATCTCAATTCTTCATTCTCTTGGCCTTCCCGTTGGATATTAATTGCTGTCTTAGTCATTGGTGACAGTGACGGCAGCTACCAGAGGGATAACACTTTATCAACAGCAGTGCTTTTCCTTTGAAAATATTATTATTTTTTAAAACGCTTATGGATGCTTTGGCTGCATGTATGTCTGTGTACCATACGTGTACCAGGTGCCCATGGAAGGCAGAAGAGGGTGCTACATCAACTGGAACTGGAGTTACAGATGGTTCCGAGCTGCCATGTGGGTTCTGGGAATTAAACCTGGGTCCTCTGGAAGGGCAGCCCGTGTCTTAATGGCTGAGCCATCTCTCCATCCCCAGCAATGAACTTTCACATAGTACATCCACAAAAACCTGGGAAGTTGGTAGTATTATCTTTTTACATTTTTCTCTTCTTGTTCCAGACTGGAAAACAAAGAAAGGCTGATCGCAGTCGCTTGCTCAGATTACCCAGCTAATAACTGCCTGCCGCCATGGCTGCTTTGATTGTTTGCTTTTATTTAATTGACAAAGCTGCTCTCAAGTCCCTTCTGGAATAAGAATTTTAATGAATGGTTAGAGAGGAGAGCCAGGAGGATTTCTTTCTCCTGATCATTGTTCTTTTGGCTGCCTCACGTGGCCTGTGCGCTTCTCAACTTTATGATGAGGAGAAGAGTAAGGAGTTCCAAGTCTTCCTCAGCTGCTGACAGGCAGAAACGGTGCTTTTCTCCTGAACTGGGCTTCTTTCCTTCCTCAGGAGCCAGATGGGGGCCTGGTAGTGCTTAGTGGAGGGGGAACCTCTGGCCGTATGGCATTCCTCATGTCTGTGAGTACCTTAATTTCCTGTTTCTCCCTTTTCTTCCTGGGGATAACCCCCAGAACTAAAAGGCTCATCGGAGATAAGTTCTCTCCTCAGTTCCTCTCCAAAACCTAGAGCCCACGGTGGAGCTGGATTTCTCAGGCCCCACTAGAGCCCAGCACTCTCTGGCTAACATCCCCACATCTCATGTATCACTAAGTAATTAATCATCTTCAAGTTGCATCTTTAAGTGCCAGACTCAAGATAAGTTAGGATTAAGCACTGGCCTAAGAAGAGCACTATCAATCCTCTAGGAACAGAGAATCCATGTTCTGTCCTCTTTTTCACTCCCTCCTCATACTCTCTCCCTGGACAGGTGTCCTTCAACCAGCTGATGAAGGGCCTGGGGCAGAAGCCTCTTTACACCTACCTCATTGCAGGGGGTGACAAGTAAGTTACCCAGACCTGTACACGTGGCCCGAATGTCCTCTCAGAGCCTGAATTTAGTCAACGATCGTATTGGACCTGTCTCAGTCTCCGCCATCTCTGGTCGTCTTGTATCTGACCCTGTCACAGATGTTTAGTGCTGACCCTGCCACTTTCAGTTAGTCAGGTTTCGAAATTCTGTGGCGTGTTTATCTCGGTGCCCGATAAACAGTAGGTGTCCATTCAATGATAGCTTTCTTCCATTTCTTTCTTTCAATATCCCCTTCCCTAACCAGCTAAGGCATCTGCCTCTTAGCTATTGCCACTGATCTCCATGGAGTTTGCACCCTCAGGTCTGTTGTGGCCTCCCGGGAACGGACAGAGGACAGTGCCGTACACGGGATCGAGGAGCTGAAGAAGGTCTGTGTTTCCTGTCACTACTCACCTGGACGCGCCCATATGTTGCTTTTCATAGGGTTAAAAAAACAAACAAACAAACCTTCAGCTCAGGCCTGGCCCCTGCTCCAGCCCCGATTTACTCACACACTAGATTTGTACCTTAGGGATTCTAACACACACCCCCTTCATTCCTAGGTGGCTGCTGGGAAGAAGAGAGTGGTCGTCATAGGCATTTCTGTGGGACTCTCTGTAAGTGAGAGAACACAGTGGGTCAGTGTTACTAGGATGAAGTGGGTGGGACTAGCTTGGTGTGGAAGGTGGGTGCTAGTGATGAAGTGGGTGCTAGGAAGTAGAAAACCATCACGGGGATTCTATTTTAATTTTTTACCAAATCGGTAAGTTTGGTAGAAAGTTTTGGGTATATTTTTATAGCTTAAAAAAAAAGAGAGGAGGGTATTTCATCTCAGCATAACTGTGTACTGATTCATCAACAACAAAGATGGACAGACCAGTCCTGGGGTCAGCAAGCTACTCTCGCAGTCTGTGAAGCCAGTTGCCTGAGTTTGTGGATAGTTTTATGGGCATGCAAACTTTGTGTTGACTCAGAATCCATGGCCTCTTTTGTGCTGGGCTTAAGTGGTTGGACAGAGATCATAGGGCCCACAAAGCCTGAAGTATTTACTCTCTGGCTTTTCACCTGACTCTGGCCTCTGGCTTCATCCCACCAGCAATATCCCAATCAGCTCTGGTTAGGAGTATGGGATCTCGGGTGCCAGCGGGTCAGTGTGCATTTTAACAAACTCTCAGCATATTTGTATGAAAACCACCTGGCTGGGTTTCCTACCCCTCCCAACAGTTTTGATTCTAAGGGTTCAGGCGCAGAGAGTTAGATCCCAGCAGCTGTGCCATAAGAAGATAACAGGAGCCTGAGCACAAGGAACTCACAGTTGAGTTAGTAATTCTCAAACCTTACCGTTTGGAAGATTTCTGTGAAGGAAGAGAAGAATGTAACACTAGCTTGGTGATAGTTGCTTGTGATAACAGCACTCGGGAGGGAGAGGCAGGAGGACCGCTGTGAGTTCAAGGGCAGCACGGACTGTTTACAGGGAAATCGTAGCTCAAAGAAAAAGTTGTTTTCTTGGGGAACCTGTTAAAAGTATGCTCTGCTTTTTCAAATTTTTATTCAATAAGGTTTTTGTTTGTTTGTTTGTTGAGATACGGCTTCTCTGAGTAACCCTGCCTGTCCTGGAACTCACTCTGTAGACCAGATTGGCCTTGAACTCCCAGAAATCCACCTGCCTCTGCCTCTCAAGTGCTGGGATTAAAGATCTGTATGCTGAATCTGGTGGTGGATTCACTAAGTCCTGGCTGAAGAATCTAGTGCTAGTAAACACGCTGAGGCAGATCCCATGTGGCTCTGGGGAAACATGCAGAGGAGCCTCCTTTATCCGGTCTTCCTTTCTTGTCACATCAGGCGCCCTTTGTGGCCGGCCAGATGGACTACTGTATGGAGAACACAGCCGTCTTCTTGCCGGTCCTGGTTGGCTTCAATCCGGTGAGCATGGCCAGGTGAGGCTTCTGTAAGACCGACCAGGCCGAGGGAAGCCTGGGAAAGGGACATGTTGAAGTCTATATGATGCCAAGGAAAAGACAGGTAGACAGTCTTGCTTGTCGAGTCTCAAGGTGTAAAAGTAAATATGGGGTGGTCTCTCAGCGCATGAAGTTTTCACTGGGTTCTTCACTTGAAATGTTCTCTCCTTGTATCGGAATTGTGGGGCTGGAGAGATGGCTCAGTGGTTAGGAGCATTAGCTGCTCTTCCAGAAGTCTACATGGGGGCTCGCAACCATCTGTAATGGGATCTGATGCCCTCTTCTGTGTGTCTGAAGACAGCAACAATGTATGCACATACATAAAATAAATACATAAATCTTTTTTTTTTAAAGAATTTTGGAAGGCAGCTTACAAAAACTATGTAAGCCAAACAGGATATCTGAGTTTGAGGCCAGCCTGGTCTACAGAGCAAGTTCCAGGACTGCAAGGGCTACATAAAGAAACCCTGTCTTGAAAAATAACAAACACATAATCCACTCCCCCAAATACAAAAGCTACATAAAACACAAACTTGCATGGATTCAAACAAGGATTGGAGAGGTAGAGAGACAAGAACTAGAAGGGAAAAACAAAACAAAACAAAGCAAATAAACAAACAGCGTTAGGAAGGTCTGTTTCATCTGGGGTGAGCATCTTTCAGAGTGCAGCTTTTCCTACTGTACGCTCTTTCCTTCTTCATTCCTGGCTGCCTTTGGCTCCTCTCTGCCTCCATACCTCTGCCCCTCCCACCCCGAGCCCTGTGCTACAGAACTACCTTCTTTTGTGGGGAGGACAAAGTCTTGCTATGTAGCCCAGGCTAGCCTCAAACTTGAAGCCCTCCAATTTCTGCCTCTGCTGAGATTTTAGGCATGAATCACCACATCCCAAACCTCCTCCTTCTTCCCTATCCAAATGGCCAGTCAGTCTAATCTTAACACTATGTAGCTCACCAGTACTGTGTAGGTATAGTTTCATTTGGGGTAAGGCCATGAGATGTCTCTTGTCTTAAAGTGTCTCTGGTGATTTTGAGGTACAGCCAGGTTTGAGGAACTCTGCTAAGTAAGCCATTGAATTGGATCACCTAATGGCACCCTGTCCCTGGGGACTGCAGTGAAGGAGCCTAGTTCTTTTAGAGATGCTCTTCCAAGTCCCAGACTCCAGGCTTGTAGTGTAACTCACACTAATGTGCAAATGCGTCTGTGACACTCTTAACCCTGATCCTTTTCATGGAGGACTCTTCTTCACCCAAAATATATCTGCAGCAGTGCGTGCTAATTTCAGGCCCTGTGACTAAGTGAAATGAAGAATTTCAAACAATGTGGGCGTGGAGATCTTCCAGTTGTTCCTTAAAGTGGTGGCTCCCTGTCTTGGCTCATCTTCAAAACTGTCTCGGAAGCTTTATAGAAATGCAGTTTGGGGTTCTGACGCACACCTGCAGAGGCTGAACCTCAGGGTGTGTGTGCGTGTGCGTGCATGTGTGTGTGTGTGTGTGTGTGTGTGTGTCTAGAAGTAGGTGCTTGCTGCAGAACAGAAGTACTCCCTGGCAGGTTTTGATGTTCAGTGAAGTCAAGTCTTGGAATCCTGATGTTTACTGCACCATGTTTTCCCTTCCTCTCGGGCCTCTAGGAAGTGTTAAAAATGATCACAACAGCCATGGGAAGCACTTTACACAATAGGTATGAAATAGGTGGATGTTATCTGCCTCAGGATTTATATAAAATATTTCTATAAAATATTCTATAAAAACTATTCAAGAAGGGGTTAGCCTGTGCCTATTTTGGAGCTGGGGAAGCAGAGGCAGGAGGATGCCTGGGCTTGCTGGTCTAGGTTTAGGGAGTGGCCTAGTCTCAAAAAATAAGGTGGAGAACAACTGGAGAATATAACTGGGGTTAGCCTCTGACTTACACATACATGTCATGTGGAACTACATACATGTGAGCACACATGCATTAACACATACACATGCACACTCAAATAAAATTAAAAAATAAAATAAATAGTTCAAAAAGGGATGAAATCCTGTCAGGGGTGGGACGATAAAGGACAGTTGGGATAATGTGTGAATAGTTAGCTCAGTCTTTGAAGTCCTGACACAGTGAGCAATTCACATATTCATCCCCTTCAGAAGGTCCTCATTTATTTATTTATTTATTTATTTATTTATGAGATTCCACAATTTTAACTAGGCGTGTAAGCTCGTACTGGTTCTCTTGTCTTATTAACACATTGCTTCATTATGGTGAATTTGGTGTAGATTATCCACCAGCAGGCGCTATAGTTAACAATGTAAAGTTTATCCCTCATTAGGGACCAACATGCTTCCCTGGGGCAGTGAAGGGAGCACTTGTTGGGGAGAGTTTCAGATGAATTTCCAAGAATGGAAGAGGGTTTCAAAGGGCCCTAAGATGGAATGTGAGATGCTAAGGTTTGGTTTTACTTTTTGAGACAGGGCTTTTCTGTGTATCCCTGGCTGTCCTGGAACTCACTCTGTAGACCTGGTTGGCCTCAAACACAGAGATCTCCCTGCCTCTGCCTCCAAGTGCTGGGATCAAAGGCGTGTGCCACCACAGTGGTTTTGACCTTTGGTTTCCAGCTAGAACATTAACTCGGATGTTGGCTTTCACGTGGGCTTTCTTTGCTGAAGGTATTATTAAAATACATCCTTGGAATCTGGGGACACGTCATCCCATATTCTTCAAAGCACATTTCTCTGTGATGTAGTTGACCTCTGACCCCACTCTCTCACCAATCCTAACTACTAGTTGAGGAGTTTTCTTTAGATTCTCACAGACTGTTCTTTTCCCTCTCTTTCTCTGGACCTTAGGAATGACCCCATTGAAGACTGGAGATCAACATTCCGGCAAGTGGCGGAGAGAATGCAGAAGAAGCAAGAGAAACAGGAAGCTTTTGTCCTCAATCCTGCCATTGGGGTAGGGTGGGACTCTGCTTTCTCCCCACACTTCTTCAAGCTTGTCACACACAGGGACCCTTTGATCTTCAAGCCTCTGTGTATCTTGCTTAAATCCCCAAGGCGTTTCCTATCAATGAAGTCCTAGTTTCTCTTTTCTGTTCTCACCTTGGGATGCCTTTCTTTAATCTGTATCTCCTTTGCCATCTATGCACAGACAACCTTGCCTAACCATCGCTAGGTCCCATTCAGTCAACTGGGGTTTTACAGACAGTGATGGAGTCTCAGTGGCAGACACATCTGAGACCTTCCTCTTGATCTTCATATAAGAGAGGAAGGGAAATTCCATATATATATATGGACTTGAACTGGTGCACTGGTAGAGTCCTGGGTTGTCCTCTTTCTACCAACTCCTCTGAGTGTCTTTGCCTCCTTAGCCCGAGGGGCTCAGCGGCTCCTCCCGGATGAAAGGCGGAAGTGCCACCAAGATTCTACTGGAAACCCTGCTACTAGCAGCCCATAAGACTGTGGACCAAGGCATTGTGTCCTCTCAAAGGTAAGGAGGAAACAGAGAAGTTGGGGTTCGGATCCAATCAGAAGTGACATGGAGGAGAAGAGAGCAGGCTCTGCCTCCAGAGGCAAGCTTTCAAGAGACCTTTGACCTGAGGATGGCCCAGGTCATGCAGTCTAGGACCAGCCCTGCTGTGCCTTTCTTTCCTTCCCAGGGCTTCCAGAATGCTCAGACCCACCCTCTGTTTGGCTTTTTTGTTCTTCCTGCTGAAGCCCCTTTAAATTAGAACCCTTTCTGCCCTTATGAAAGGCAGTCTGGGTATTTTTCTCCCTCTTTCTTACCCCACTTTTCTCTAGCAGGGACTAGCAAAACTTAAAAAAAAAAAAAAAAAGGGACTTGTGACTTGCCCTAGGCATGGGTAGGCATACCTAGGTCTTTTGTGGGAAATACTAGGCCCTCTCTAGGAGTTAATAAATTTTCTTCTAGATGTCTTCTGGAAATCCTTAGAACATTTGAGCGGGCTCATCAAGTGACCTATAGTCAAAGTTCCAAAATTGCCACCTTGATGAAACAAGTTGGCACCAGGTATGTGGCTGTGAGTTTGTAGGGGACCTCGGGAGGTGTGTTAACACGGCAGGGGTGAGATGGGGCCACATGTCGGCAGGTCTTGGTTGTTTACTCCTGTGTTCCTCTGTCACCTCTTCTCATGATGACCATGGCCCGGCCTCCGGCTCCTTCTCAGCCTGGAGAAGAAAGGTCGCGTGCACTTGGTTGGTTGGCAAACCCTGGGCATCATCGCCATCATGGACGGAGTGGAGTGCATCCACACTTTTGGTGCTGGTGAGTCCTGAGTCCTGGTGTGCTCCTGACTCCAAGTACCCCAGCCAAATGGTCCACATTTTCCTGCAGACCCCCAAGGTTCCCTAGTGTTTATCCATCCTACATAAGGAGGCACTTCCATCGAACACTTCTTTCATTTGAAGTATTGGATTCCACGTGGGTCCTTGATCTCTTGGTTCCCAGTCCAGTGCTTGCAATAGTCTCTCTCACAGATTAGCGCTCACTTTCTGACATCATCATAGCCCTTGAAGTCTAGAGCCTTCCTTCTAAAGTCCTCCATTATTTTCTCTCTGATTTTAAATTTGCCAGATTTCCGAGATATCCGTGGCTTTCTTATTGGTGATCACAATGACATGTTTAACCAGAAGGGCGAGCTCACTAACCAGGTTGGAAGAGGACAGGACTTGGGAAGCTGTGGAATTCACTGGTGTGCTGAAGGCAGTAGGGGAGTGGGGCCCGGAGGTGGGGGAGGATGAGTGGGTAATCAGTCCCAGGAAGGACTGATCAGAGGACACAAAGATTTGCAGCAGTGGACTATGGGAGACTCTGGGTTTGCCTGGCTTCATTTCACTCACCTGCAACATCACCTTTGGCACAATGCTACCATTTTGGATTCTAATCTTTCTCAACTAAAACCAGAAAGGCTTTATTAGATGCCCCCAAGGGCCCGTTCAGAATTTAAGTCTCTGCTCTTGAGTGCCCTGCTGGGAAGAACTTTCTCATCTTCTTCTTCTGTCTCAGGGTCCCCAGTTCACCTTCTCCCAGGAAGACTTCCTGACTTCTGTCCTGCCATCCCTCACGGAAGCTGACACCGTGGTCTTCATTTTTACCCTGGATGGTGAGTGGGAGGGTGAGAATGGTGGGGTTGGTTTAGAGGAATGGCCATTTTTCTGAGTCTCAGGGTGCCTTGTCAGAGGGAGGCTGTCTTAGGGTAGGCTGTTGTCAGGATAAGACACCATGACCTAAAGCAATTTGGGGAAGGTAGGGTTTATTTCATCTTACAGTGTATACGTCTCTCACTGAGGTTAGGGCAGGATCCTGAGCAGAAGCCCTGGGCTTATAACCCATGGCTTTCCTGTCTGCTTTTTCATGGCACTCAAGACCAGCAGCCCAGGGGTGGCACCACTGACTCTGAGCTAGGCCCATTAATCAATCAATCAAGAAACCACACCACAGGCTTGTCCAGAGGCCTATCTAGTAGGGGCATTGTCTCACTTTTTTGCCAAATGATTCTGGCTTGTGTCAAGTTGACATCAAACTGTCCAGCACAGAGGGACCGAATGAGTGTCCTGGCAGGACCCTGGGGTGGCAAGAAGAACTGCTTTATAGCCCAGCCTTTTAACTCCGATGTCTCCTGTCCCATTCAGATAACCTCACAGAAGTACAGGCCCTGGCAGAAAGAGTGAGGGAGAAGAGCCGGAACATCCAGGCCCTGGTGCACAGCACTGTGGGGCAGTCCTTGCCGGTGAGCGTCCGGCACTGGGGAGAAGACCTAGGCGTGGTGCAGCTAGGCCTTCTGGAACAAACCTTTTTCCTCTCTTTCTCCTCAGGCACCTCTAAAGAAACTCTTTCCCTTGATCATCAGCATCACCTGGCCACTTCTTTTCTTCGATTACGAAGGGAGCTATGTTCAGGTAGGTGGGGACGAGAAGGTAATGTTTCCTAAGGAGAAGAGTCCAAAACCCCCAACACTAGGTGGACGGAGAAAAGCCTGAATATTTGTTTACTCTTCTCCTCTCCCCAAGCTGGGTAAATACTCTGTTTCTCATGTCTCTAAAGAGAGTTGCCAAGGCAACGGGGTTCAATTCTTTCTGGGAATATACAGAAAGGGCAAGACAGGCCACCAATTACTATACAATCATTGGTTTTGGGGGGAAGGGGGGATCAGGTTCATTGTTGACGTTGAAGTCATTATCACCGCCCAAAAGCTTTCAAGGCATTTTTTTTCATGGTTCACTATGCTGAACATAATCCAGACATTACTCTGATGACGTCCTCCCTCAATGGTGAAATTACAATCCAGGAGATGCGCCGAGAGGACTCACGGGAACTGAGTAGTTTGTATGCCTTTTGCAGTTTGGTTTGGGGTGTGCACCGGGAAATCTAGTTGTCAGACAAGTTCTGCTGTGTGGCCCAAGAAAGAAGACAAAGCTTTATCTCTGTGATTTACTGTTCTCACACATGACCTGCCTCTCCTCCTCCACAGGGCAGAAGCAGGGTCCACAAGGGGTCTGGGGGAGGTGTGGTCTCTCGACATTACTTAAACTGCTTCCTTCTGGAAGCTTCTAAGCTTGACCAGATGGAGCCAGCATTCGGCCTCTAGGAAGCTAGGGCTCTTACAGAAATGTCTCTTCCCCGCGAGAGGTCACATTCTCCTTTGTCCCTTGTTCTAAAGAATGTCTCAGTTGTCCCTACTACTTGGAATGCTTCCCATGTTCACATTTCCGCCGACTGCCCATTTTTGGAAAAATCTTCTCTTATTAGCTTTACATTGTCTTGGCTCTCCATATTACATTCTTCTCCACACTTACACAGTCATGATTTCTAATGCAAATACAGCCCTTTGCGCCCTGGTGAATATTTCATCTTTTATCTCAGTTCGCAGAGCGGTCTCCCAAAGTGGGAGTGTTCAGTTTCACCACCACCACCCCTCGTTTCTCTGTTTAATGTAGTGATATTTTATTTAGATTTTGGTTTGTATTCCAATCTATTAGGTTTTTTCCCTTGGTGGTTGTTAATCTTTCACTTGATGCTGGTTTCATCTCTGCACATGGAATTGTCTGAAAGAAGGTTTCTGGTGAAATCCAGTTCCAGCGGGGGGTTTAGGTCTCAAAGAGGTGTGGAGTCGGAGAGGGAAGGGACTGATCTTATCTGAGGGTGAATTAGGCTAGCTGGCAGTTATTGAACAAAAGGACACACCTTATTATGAACGAGGTCATCGACTTTAATACAGCACTTTTTTCTGAAGCAAAAGCAATAAGTTCAGCAAGCATCTAAGTCCCCATTGTTCTCTAAGGTTCAGCAACCCCACCACGTGCCCTTTGGTACCCCCTCCTGCAAGCTCTCAACTTTGTGGTCAGGAGGTACCAGATATGGAGTCCTGTGAGACAAACCCATGGTAGCAATTTTCCTTCCTCCAGGGGCAGTGATGCAGTGTTTGCACCAGGAAGCATAAGCATTGAGGCATTTCCTGATTGTGTTGCTGTATGCCCTGGTCTCAAAGATCCCCAAACGGAAGGTCCTGGCATCCTACTCTTTCCCTTGTTCCAGAGCATCCTAATTCCGTCAGTGTATGCTCCTGCGTATGGCAGCGGGGGCTCAAGCCGGTCTAGCTTCTTAACAGAGTCTGCTTCTCGTGGGGCACACCAGGTCTTGCCATTCGTCCTGTGAGCCTGGGACCATTGTCTCTCTTGACCGTATGCTTTCACAAAGAGGGTTCTTGTGCAGGAGTAGGCAGGGTTATCATGGTATATGGTTCCACCGAGGCAGAGCTTTGCTTCCAAAGAATTACTTTGTTCAGCAAGACTGCCATTGCATACATTCATATCTTTTAACAAAGCCCATACAAAATTTCCCAAAGGAAAAAGGCTTAAGGAAACTCCCATAATGTATAGTGAGAATCATCAAAATGAAAGTCAAAGGATGCTGGAGAACCGTGACATGCAATATCCACCACGCTGGAACTTGGCTAAGCAGCAGCGCTCGCCAAGATTCCCGCTGGACCTTGTCCTAGTTTGCCGTCTGCCTTGGTGCTATAACCCTGACCATAACCAGCTTGGAAAGGAAAGTTTATTCCAACATTTTACAGCCCATAATTTTGGAGAGTCGGGGCAGGGGCTCAAGCAGGGAGCAGGTGCAGAGGCAGGGGCATGGAGGAAAGCTGCCTCCTGGTTTATTCTTTATGGCTTGCTCAGTTTCCCTTCTTTTCACATTTTGTGTGTGTGTGTGTGTGTGTGTGTGTGTGTGTGTGTGTTTGAAGGAGTTGGTTCTCTTCTACCTTTTGGACCCAGGGGATTGACTTTAAGTTGTTAGGTACCTCTACCCGCTGAATAATCTCACCAACCCTCAGCTTGCTTTCTTATACAACCTTTAGAGTGGGCCAGGCCCTATAAATCAATCATCAACCAGGACATGGCCACTGGCCAGTGTGATGGAAGCTGTTTCTCATTTCAGGTTTTCTCTTCCAGCAGATTCTAGTTTATGTCAAGTTGACAACACCTAGCTCAGACTTGTTGCTTTAGTTGTAAAGGTATTTTTGATACCGTCATGGTCTTCACTCTAAATTTAAAACATTGTGTCCTATTCACCAGGCCTCCTCTTTCACGTTTCCTTTATCCCTCTCTCTTCCCTAGAGCACATGACAGACAAACAAGGCAGCTTCTCACTACACCAGCAGGGCAGAGTGGCATATACTGTGATCTCAGCATCTGCAGGCAAAAGCAGGATCAGGAGTTCAAGGCCATCCCTAGCTACATGAGGAGTTCAAAGTCACTCTGGGTTACATGAGACCTTGTCTAAAATCAAACAAACAAAAACCCCAAAAATCAATTACTTCAGAATATGCCCCTCAAGGGCAAAAGCCTTTGCCACTGTAAGTATGATATTCTTATCCACTCTGGGAATGACAGTAAGTCTGATCCCATTACCTAAATTCAGATTTCCTGAGTTATCTCTGGGGAAGTCAGTTTTATTTTCCAGGCCTAGAACGCAATCAAGGAGAACCTACTGACGACCACAATCACTAGGTCTCTCCTCTGCCACAACCAAGGAGAACCTACCCACCATAGTCACTAGGTCTCTCCTTTTCCACAGTCTTCGGTCTTTTTATTTTTTTTCCTTGACTCTCATGACACTGACATTTTTAGAAGTCTAGGCAAATCGTTTTCCGGAATCTACCTCACATTTCCAGAATATACCATTGTGCTGTGTCGTCTTTTCCTCATTCTCAGGTTTAAGGGCTTTTTTCCTTTCGGAGGAAACTAACATGTCACATCAGGAGTCACCTGACAAGTGTGTCTCTTCCTTGGCGAGACCACAGTGGCATTGAGTGGTGGTAATGGCTACTGCTTCTCCATATCCTGTCCCCCCGGCGTCCCCCAGCACCCCCCAGCGTCCTTATCCACTGCTTCTGCACATGCAGCTGATTCCATTTGACTCAGTTTTTCCCGTGGTGACTCTCAACTGGTGATTTTTCTATTTCTAGCTCTCTTCCTCTTATACATTAATTAACTGGTGTTCTTTTCTAAGGAGCTTGTGATTCACTCCCCACCCCAACTGTATTTGTTTAATGTCATTATGAACTCATAAATTTTCTTTTGTTGTTAAATGTTTGGGGTTTTTTGGTTTTTTGTTTGTTTGGTTTTTTTTTTTTTTTTTTTTTGGAGACAGGGTTTCTATGTAGCCAAAGCTGGACCAGAACTATTATAAAGCCCAGACTGGCCTTGAACTCATAACCCTCCTACCTCAGCCTTCAGAATACTAGGATTACAGACATCCACCACTGTGCATGGCTTAGATGTATTTTAATATATTTTAAAATTTTTCATTTCATTTATGTGAGTGCCTGCTTGTCTGAATGTACGCCATGCATATTCAGTGCTGTGGGCCAGAGGAGGGCGTTGGGTCTCCCGGAACTGAAGTTACAGGTGATTGCGGACCTCACAGTGTGGGTGCTGGGAATCCAGTTCAGAGCCAGAGTGGCAAGAGTTCTTCACACTCAGCCAGCTCTCCAGCCCCTCAACACTCAGCCTTTATTCCCCACCCTCTGCCACCCTGGCTGTCCTGGAGCTCACTTTGTAGACCAGGCTGGCCTCAAACCCAAAGAGATCTGCCCACCTCTGCCTCCAGAAGGCTGGAACCAAAGGCATGTTCCAACATGCCAGTTCCCCCTAATATATTCTCTCTCTCCCTCCCTCACCTCCTCTTTATTTTATGTATGTGAGTACACTGTCTTCAGACACACCAGAAGAGGGCATCAGATCTCATAACAGATGGTTGTGAGCCACCATGTGGTTTCTGGGATTCGAACTCAGGACCTCTGGAAGAGCAGTCAGTGCTCTTAACCACTGAGCCCTCCAGCCCTGCTCCTTCTTTCTGTCTCCTCCACCTCCCTCCCTGTTCTCTTTTGCTTCTCTCTCCCACTTTACCCATCCTCTCAGTTGTCCCAGAACAAATCCACGAGTATCAAATCTATAAAGATCCTTTCTGTCTCCAGGCTTACAGATGTCAGCCACCAGGCCCAGGTTTTGCTCCTTTTTCTAACAGATTTTAAATCTTTTCTGACCCTTGACCTTGAGTTCTTTATAAAGATGTTAGTGTTCTATTTCTAATATATGTTGTAAATATATTCTGTTGGCTTTAATCTGCAAAAAAGTCTGCTTTAATTTGTCTGAGGTTGAATTTGTCAGTCTCAGTTACTGTTTGGGTCTTGATGCACAGAAAGCAGCTCACACCCGTGTTAGAGTGGTACCTCTGTGTCTCTTTTTTTTGTGTGCAGTTCTTAGGAATTTTGTTTACTCTTGTATATACAGTAAGGCATGAGCCCATTTATGTTTTCCCAAGCAACTATTTTCCTTATTTAATTTTCTGTTGCTATGACTAAGACAGCGTTCTATTGGAAGCCTGTTGGCAGTTTCAGAGGTGAGTCCATAACAATCACAGGAAGAGTGTGGTAACAGGTGGGCTGGCTTGGTGTTGAGCCAGTAGCTGAGCGATTACATGTTAAAACAACCATAAAATAGAGCGTTAACTGGGAATGGTGTGAGCTTTTGAAACCTCAAAGCCCACTCCCAGTGACACATCTCTTCCAACAAAGCCACATCTCCTAATCCTTCCCAAAAAGATCCAAGTTCAATGTATGAGCCTATGGGGGTCATTCTCTCCAAACAACCATAACTGTTGTTTCTGTTTGATTTTAAGTCTAGCTTGAGTGATTTAGGATGTTACCTGAGCCATATACCCAGAGCTCTGTGCACTGGCCCATAACAATACAGTGAGTTTGCATGCATTTCTGTAATGTGAGAAATCTGGCGTTTTCTTCCTTCCTTCCTTCCTTCCTTCCTTCTTTCTTTCTTTTTTCTTTTTTTTTTTTTTTTGTTTTTTTTTTTGTTTTTTTTTGTTTTTTCAAGACCAGGTTTCTCTTTGTAGCTTTGGCTGTCTTAGAACTTGCTCTGTAAACCAGGCTGGTCTTGAACTCAGAAATCTACCTACCTCTGTCTCCCAAATGCTAGGATTAAAACTGTATGCCATTGCCGCCTGGCACATTCTGGATTTTCTGTTTTGTTCTACTGGTCTGTCCTTTAATGTGCTAACGCCATGAGCTTAATTACAAAGAGTTTATGGCACGTTTACTATTTGGAAAGTCCAGCCCTCCATTAAATACTAAGGACGTTCCCAGCTATAATTGCAGATTTATTTTTCTATTCAAACTTTAAAGTCAATCATGTAAAATTTAAAATAACTTTGTTAGTGATACTTATGGGACAAATGGCTAATAATATAACTCAGATTTAATTGGCTTCGTTCCTACGAAGTGATAAATGGTTGTAGCATTTGTCTCAGTTAGGGTTTTGATTGCTGTGATAAATCACCATAACCATAACAGCATCAGAGAGAAGCATTTATCGATTCTCACAGCTCACAGGTCAAACTCCATCCGTGAGGGACGCCAGGGCAGAAGCCATAGAGAATGCAGGTCACTGGCTTGCTCTCCATGGCCTGCTCAGTTTGCTTTCTTCTATGCCCCAGAACCACCTGCCCAGGGATGGCACTTGGCACAGGAGGGACCTTTTATGTCAATCATTAATCAAGATGCCCCATAGACATGCCTCCAGTCCAATCTGAGGGGAATGATTCTTCGACTAGCACTTCCTTTTCCTAGATGACACTGTCCAGTTGACAGAGAACCAACCAATCTGATTGTCCTCTTTAGAGGCTGTGTCATGTCTTTGTTAAATGTTTCAGTGAGCCAGTGAGATGGCTCAGTGGGTAAAAAACACTTGCTACACAAACCTGAAGACCCAAGTTCAATCCCTGCTGTCCATGTGATGATGATGATGGTGGTGATGGTGATGGTAAACTTATATCTAGGTGTGCTGCTGCATGCTTACAGTCCTAGCACTCGGGAGGCTGAGACCAGACTGTACCACACAGTGAGTCTCTGTCTTAAGAAACAACAAAAGGGTGGGGAGGTAAAATGGTTCAGTGAACAAAGGTGCTTGCCACCAAATCTGATGATCTGAGTTCAATCCCGAGGACCTAAGTGGTGGAAGGAGAGACTGAACTCCCATTGGCTGTCCTCTGACTTCCACAGGCTTGTTCAGAGGTTAAACACAATAAAAAGAAAATCTTTTAAAAATGAACAAAAAATCTCTAGAGTACACTCTCCCAAGAGTTTTTATGACAATTTTATACTGTCAGAAGGGCTCAACTCTAGAACAGAATTAGGCACCACCTCTGCCTTCAAGGGAGACTAGTTGATAAGTGCCCAGTAACTTCCTCCTCCCACATCAGAGGATCTATGGCTACCCCAAGGGTTAAATAAGACTTTAGGGGCTGGAGAGATGCCCTGCCAGTCAGGAGCTCTTCTTGCTCTTCCGGAAGACCCAGGTTCAATGGCAGCACGAGCACAGAGGATAACAACTGTCAGGGACCCCGATTCCAAATAATCTGACCCCCTTTTCTAGCCTCCAAGTTCACAGCATGCATGTGGCACACAGACACATCCACACATACATATTAAAAACACAATAACTTGTTTTTAAAGAATAAAGTAGAACATTAAACCTGCAAATTTCTAGGTGAAAGACCAAGTCCATGATTGTCTAATAATTGTTAATAAAACAAGCTTTATTAAATACCGCTGCGAAGATGGACACCAGCTCCGTCCATACCTGGGTTCCCAGAGATGGCATCAAATTAAGTTAATTGGGTGCTTATAAAGGCAGAACCCTTTATATATCCTGCCTTCATCCAATCAGGGGCAAGCGCTCATTCTGCTGAACTTCTGCCTCTGTGACCTTGGGCAACTGGGGCTCTCGGGTTAAGTTTAGCTCTCACAAGAATAGAATAAAAAGTAAAAAAGATTGTTAAAGCCTGGTCTCAGCGAACACGATCTGCGTTTAGGTGGCTGATTTCCTACCACAGGCAGCTCTCGTTCTGTTCCTTTCCCAGCCTCTAACTTCCGGTGTTCCCGTGTGTTTGCATTTTAGAAGTTCCAGCGTGAGTTAAGCACCAAGTGGGTGTTGAATACAGTGAGCACCGGGGCCCACGTGCTGCTGGGGAAGATTCTACAGAACCACATGCTGGACCTCCGCATCGCCAACTCCAAACTCTTCTGGAGGGCGCTGGCCATGTTGCAGGTCAGAGCGTGGTGGGAGGCCTCCAAACCTAGATGGCCACAGAAAGTATTTTTGCAAAGTTGGGGAGGGGTGTAGACGTATCTTTCTCGGGCATAACTTCTGGTCTGCATGCATTCATTCACACACAGGTATATTGAGGGGGTCTCTGCAGGTGTCACATGGGGAAGCGAACCACAGGGATAGTTATGAATGAAAACCCAGTGTGGACTGGCATTGTCAACCCGGATCAGACTTCAGGGAGTCTAATGCCAACTGGTTCATTGTAGGCATATTTAAAACACAGTACAGTTTCAGAAAGGGTTTCCAGGCAACAATCAGTCCAATTCCAGGTGCACAATAAAGTTAAAGGTGTGGTTACGCTGGAACTCTTTTACAAAGTACATGTGACCATGAGGGTGGGTTCTGTAGCTAATCCAGTGAGGTCTCTGAGCACAGAGGTCAGCAGGCCGTAAAGAACACATGACATCTTCCTTAAGGATGGTAATGATCTAGGGAGGGAAAGAGTCTGGGATGAACATTCTGGGGAATTTGGGCGAGGTCTGTCTCAATAACAAAAAGGCAAGGGAGGTTAGCCTCCCCAGACAGCAAAAGGTTACAAGGTGTTAACAAAATTCACTAGCAGCTTACTGGATGGAATGCAGGTATTTGATCTTTAGCTCCTTTAGTGAGGAGATAAATACGCTTGATTAACAGTCCTGGTTCCCTTAGTGCTTTGGGTGAGAGCACGGACCTCTGTGCCCCCGACCAGTACATGAGTGTGAAACTATAACCCTCTTAACGTTTCAAGGATGCAACAGAAACCCAACTCTTAGCGGGGCGGTGATGGCGCACGCCTTTAATCTCAACTGCAGAGGCAGAGACAGGCGGATCTCTTGAGTTGCAGGACAGCCAGAACTACACAGAGAAACCCCGTCTCAATACAAAACAAAAACAAATAGGCAAAAACAGAAACCCGATTTGTATTCCTCTAAGCTAAAACACAGCGGGAAGGAGTCTCTCTGTCCCCAGTGACTTGAGGAGTGCCTGGCAGAGGGTTCTTATTGGCTTGTCTTAGGTCATGTGCACAACCGTGAACCAATCACTGTCCTCCAGGGGAAAGGATGCTCTGCCCACCTGCTTTGTTTGACAAGCCGACTTTAGGGTGGGATGGGAGACCTTATAGCCTCAGAATGAAGACTAACCGTTTTCCAGCGGAAAAGGGGGGCTAATGCCAGAGGGGCGAGAAAATGGCTGCTGACCAGAGAGCATGGCCTTAAAGGTTGCTGTATGGGATTGTTGGATACCAATTTCCTATTCATTATGGGAGGTGATGGTTTACCACAAACTGCTTTAACCCATTTTTTTTTATACCTCGTGATGAAGGAACTGCCAGAAGAGACAAATTCTCTGCCCTGTCTTCAGGATTACAGCCCTCACTTTCTCATGTCTCTTCCCTCGCTTGCGACACTATTCTCAGTTCTTCTGGGCATCTACCCCGATGCTGACCTCATTGCTTCTACCACAGAGGTTCTCCGGACAATCCAAGGCTCGCTGCATCGAGAGCCTCCTTCAAACAATCCACTTTCCTCAACCGCTGTCGGATGACGTCCGTGCTGCTCCCATATCCCGCCACGTCCAGGTTGCCCATGAGAAGGAAAAGGTAGCCTTCCCCAGCTGGCTGTTCATCAAACACTTTCTGAGGGTTTTAAGCATCTTGGGAACTTTGTGTGACGCTGTGTTTACAAAGCTCAGAGATACCCTGCCACGTGGAGCTCCCATTTGGAGGGTGGGTGGATGGGGTAGGGGCGGGGCGAGGAGGTACCACTGTGACAGGAGCTACAGAGGCAAAAAAGATACCAAGACGGGGTCTTCTGTTTTTGCTTTGGAGGGGCATCAAGAAAGAGCAAGAGAAGGGTCTGCGCAGGAGTTTTCCGACTTTGGTGGCTGTTTTTCTCTGCTCTTGACCACACTTCTTTGTAGCCTGGATAACAGCCTCATATACTTGCTTCCGACTTAATCCCCGGTGCCCAATTCTCTAGCTCCTCCAGGGTCCTTCCTCAAATGGCCGTACCTTTTCTTCAGCTCTCTCTGCTCCTCCCCACAGGTGATCCCCACAGCCTTGCTGAGCCTCCTGCTGCGGTGCTCCATCACTGAGGCTAAGGCTCGCCTGGCCGCAGCTTCTTCAGTCTGTGAGGTTGTTAGGACCGCGCTCTCTGGGCCAGGTCAGAAGCGCAGCACCCAAGCCTTTGGAGACCCTTCGGCCTGCGGTGACCTGAATTGATGTTTCTGAGACCATGGAGGGGCAAAGTCTCCGTCCAGTTCCAAGGGGACTTGTGCCAGCAATACAAGTTGTGGGACAAACTCAGTTTTGGGTGGGTGGGGCACTAACAGCCCAGAATTGTGGAAGACTCCTGTTCTCAACCAGACCATTTTCATTTTTACTGGCATCTTCTGAACTCAGAAATAAAACTAAATGTCTTGTTTTGGAATCTAACCTTGCAAAAACAAAACAAAAACAACAACAAAACCGGTCATCAGACCCACTTCACACAGAGCAAGGGCTTCAGGTATTCGTGGCTGCTGTGTTCCAGACATCTGAGAGAGAAAGACAATGCCAATTAGACAAGATCTTTGCGGACTAGGATGAATGCCACATCCATTCAGAGACCAGTGAGCAGGGTCGCTGGCTACATCCTCTCTCTGTGTTTGCAAGAGAATGCATTCTGGGTGGTGCTGGACACCCTTTGGTGCACTCCGTAAGCACTAGAAAGTTGCCTGTATTGCTTTCGACTGAAGCTGCCACAGGTTTTTGATAAATCAAAGGAACCCCATTCCTCCCTAGTCTTCAGGCGCCTTCAGTCAAGGCTCTCACTGTTGAGATCTGGCTCCCCCTTGTGGCAGGGAAATAGCCAACTAATAGATGCCCTTGGGAGCTCCCCCATGGAGTTAGGGGAAATTTTAGTGGCTAGATATATTTTGGGACATGACAGGGGAGGTCAAGAATCAAAGAGAGTTGTGGAACAAAGGAAGTTTAAGTACAACAGATAAAATCTGAGAATGTCTCTGGCTTACAGTAGTTATGTGGAGTGAAATAATGGAGAATCAGGTCTTTGTCCCGGGATTCTGGGTTCCAGGAAGAGCTAAAGAAGTTCAGAAACGTGCTAGAGTTGAGTAAGGGGTGGAGCCATGCCTTCAGTCCCTTTGTGTGGGAAGTTGCTGAGGAGCAGGGTGTGCACTGGAGGCACAGCAAGATCGCTCTCCCTCTCACGGAGTTCTTCACAGACAAACGGGCAACAGGCTTTGGTGGTGCTGAACCATTGACGGGCAGGGTGTGTGTGTCTCAGCTGTCCCAGAAGGTTCTAGGACCAGAGACGGTAAAAGGAAATGATCTCTGGGATACCCAGTGGCCAGATCAAAACAGAGAGGACTTAGGTAGAAGACAGATATCAAGCACATTTGAAGTTGAATGTGTTAAATGTGGAACAATCATGCTCTTAGTTCAGCCAGCAGCTATTTTTCATAACTTAGGTCAGCTAGCATGGGTCTTGGATATATATGTTAAAAGTCTGTAAGGTCAAAGAAGGGAGTTTAAATCAGATAGAGGATGAAAGTACCAACTTGGCTCCATATATGGACTCAACAGAAACAGCATATTCCATAACTAAACTCAAGGCAGGGTTTGTAAACATGAATCAAATCTTAGTGTTCAAAGAGCAAACATTGCAGATAGAGCTGTTATGAAACACTCCCTTCATGGGAGAGGGAAGAATTCGGTCTCTTCAGCTGGTGACTGAAGGCTTCAGAGTGAGAGACATCGAAGATGAGCCCTGTCTTACAGGCTGCCCAGACTCGGCTCCACAGTGATGTGAAGTGGGAACTTCTGGTTTATTCGGAAAGTCAGTTATGTCAAATGATGTTTTCCTGGGGCACATGGGTGCAAGGATGTCCTGCTGAAGCAGACACGCGAAAGGACCTGAGATGAAGGAGCACAAATGTGACCCCACAGACAATGGGAGAGGAGCACTGAGCGTTGGCTTGTTTCGCTCTGCCTCGCTAGTCTTCGCTAATGACATGTATATTGTTGATTCACCTTACGTAGCATTGTTCAGCTCGGCTTGTGGCAATGCCACCAATGATTCCAGATCCGCCACCTCCCATTTAATCTCCTGATTACAAGTGTACTGAAGTTACATAAGATGTTAAGAGTGGGACTGGGGAGGTTGCCCTATGGTTAGAGCAAGGCAGAGGACTTGAGCTGAGTCCCAGCACCCACATGTCCCCTCACAACTATAACTCCAGTTCCAGGGGATCTGATGCTGTCTTCTGATTCTCTTGGGCATGCATGTGCACAGAAACATGCATGCAGGCAAAATATACTTACACATAAAATACATTAAAAAAAAAAAAGATGTTAAGGGTAGGTGAAAAGGGGTTAGTGGGATATACTGTAACGTTATTGCAGCTTTTGTGGTTCCTTACTCCAAAAATAAAAAAGTATAAATAAACTTGGCAGTAAGACAGTAGGTCCTAGGATAAGGCGTTCCTCTAAGGCCAGTACTTGATTTGATGCATCTCAGGTCAACAGCAACCAGGAAATTTGGAGAGCTGTGGATTAGGAACCAAGCACCTCAAAGCCTATGAGGGTTCCCACTCCGACTATCCTAACTCTCTCTGATTCCACTTGACTTTGCTTTCTAACCTGCAGTTTGAAATGTATGACAGGGAACCTAATTCAGACTTAGGTCAGTGGCCAGCTCCAAAGAAGATGTGAATCAGAACAAGCCAGACTAGAAGACTTTGAAACTGCCTCATCACTTCCTCCTTAATGACACTTTGTCAAGCTGGACCCTGGAAGATTTATAGATGTATTCTTCCCTGAGATTTGGGATATCAGGGCTTTCAGAGCCAGGGGCAGCCCCATGGAAGGGCAGTGGCTGGAATTCACAATGACGTCCCTATTGTGATGTCATATGGGGACATTCTGGAGTCAGAGACTCTTTAGTTGAGAGGGACATGGGCTTGAGTAATGGAGCCAATTTGGGGGCTGGCTATTCTACTGCTGGACCATCTCAGCCTTATTCTACTTAGTTTCTTGGTTTGTAGCATCTGGGTGTTGTTTTCTAGGTATCGGAGCTGGACACAGGGGGCAGCCAAGACAGAGGTATGTGATAGCTACTCTCAAAACCCTCTTCTCTCTGTGCTGAGCCCCCGTAGGTGTGTATAAATGCTTAGCCTCTGGGCCATCTGAGGGTATGAGCAGAGGGTAGGGAGAGTTTAGACAGTGTACCAAAATGTCTTTTTCTTAATTTACTTAAAGAAGCTTTAGGCCAGGCACGGTGGTCAGCACTTGGGAGGCAGAGGCAGGAGGATCTCTCTGAGTTCAAAGTCATCTTGGTCCACATAATGAGTTCCAGGACAGCAAGGGCTACTGTGTCAAGAAGCCAAGAAGAGAAGAGGAAGAAGGAAGAAAAGAAAGACGAGAAAGAGAAAGAAGAAAGAAGAGGAAAGAAGGAAAAAGGAGGAAGAGGAGGAAGGGGAGGAGGTGGTGGTAGCATCAGTAGTAGCTTTAGGATCACATCAAATGACACTGAGGAAGAGCATACCAGATACTGAAGAGGTGCTCCTAGGAGCTCGAGCTGACCTGAGTCATTCAGACCGGCAGACATAGAGCCTATGTGTGATAAGAGTTAAGAGAGAGGTGGATATTGTCCATCAAATGGGCGGCAGAAGGCTGAGTTCATTTTGTATATTATACTCTTGTGACAAGACAAAGAAGGTCTTGGAACATCGATTGCAAGTGACAACTTTGTGGGTGGGAATTTTTATTTCCGACAGAAGAGGAGTTGTTTGCAGACATGGTGCACACGGTTAACGTTAGTAGGTCACGCCTCTTTTCTGAGTTTCCTCTCTGAACCATGAGTGTCTGCCTCCCCCATAGTTCTGACATCTTGCCCAGACTCGACACACCCGCCATTTTTATTTTAGTCATTCCAGTGAGTGTATGATGTCACGTTGTAGTTCATGTGCATTCTCCCATGACTAGGATGCTGAGAGATTTCTCACATTTACTATGCATTTGGAAACTCATGTAAACTGTTCATTCACGTCATCTGTGCACTTTTAATTTGTGTGTGTGCATGTGCATGCATGTGTGAATGTGTGGACGCATTTGGCATTGTTCACTTGCAGAGTTCAGAGGACGGGTTTGTGGAGTTTCTCTCCTCATCCCTTAACTCTAAGTAGGTATGAACTCAGGTCCCCAGGCTTGTGCAGCGAGCATCTTTACCAGCTGAGCCACCTCCCTGGGCCCTCAGTATATTCCTAATGGTTGGGTTGGTAGTGCTGTGATTTGAAAGACCTCGCTGAATATTACAAACAGGAGTTCTCTGCTAGGTATAGATATAACATAGTACATAGGGACCCTTTCATATTTACATATGAAATTTTCATATCAAATTACTTTCTGTGGACGATGTGAGCTAGGAATTGAAGTCCTCCCCAAATTCTTGAAGGGTAAGATGAGTAAGTCACTTAGACACAAAACAAACTCAACAGACACACCACACACACACACACACACACACATTCACACACACCCATCACACACACCATACACACACATATCACACACATCGCACACACAGACATCACACACACATCACACACACATCACACACACATCACACACATCACACACACACCACACACACACACCACACACACACACACACACACACATTCACACACACCCATCACACACACCATACACACACATATCACACACATCGCACACATACTACACACACATCACACATACATCATACACACATATCACACACACACATCACACACACATGCATACATCACACACACATGCACACACACATGCAGGGAAAATACTCATACCCATAAAATAAAAGAAATCCTTAAAAAATTAAAAAAAGAGATGGAATTGCAGTGTCCATCTCAAGCTTGTTTTGAAGTCACCATGTATCCCAGGATGACCTCAAATTTTTGACCATTCTGGATCAGCTTGCTGCCCGCAGGGATTCCAGCTGCACGCCCCTGCACCTGGAGTCCACCCAGAAATCAGAAGTGCCATGCTAATTGTTTCTTCAAGATTTTGACTGAGATTCACATGGAATTTATAGTTCAGATGAAAGATAATTGATATTCTAAGAAATGTTTCTTCAAAGCATGAATATCTTTGTTTCATTTATTTTGATTTTCTCTCAGAATATATTAATTTTATGTGTGTGTGTGCGCCTGTCTGTCTGCCTGTCTGTGTGCACACCCCATCCCGCAGAATCCAGAAATGGTTGTCAAACCCTTGGAACTGAAGTCACTTGTAATTGTGAGCTCCCTGACATGGGTGCTAGGGACTGGACTCAAGACTTCTGCAACTGAAAATGTGCTCATAACCACCGAGTCATCCCTTTAGCTCTGTCCGAATTTTCTTAATTTCATTCAGTAACATTTAACTTTCAATAGATAGTGTTTAATACATTTTGTGTATGACGAAGAGAATGAAAGAGAATGGAGGGAGACAGTGGGAGGGAGGGAGGGAGACAGTGGGAGGGAGGGAGGAAGGGAGGGAGGGAGACAGTGGGAGGGAGGGAGGGAAGAAGGGAGGGAGGGTCACAGTGTGTTTGTGTAGGGCCCAGGGATAGAACTCAGGTAGTCAGGCTTAATATCAACGGCCATGAGCCATCTAGTTGGCCCTGCTGTGTTAAATAATAAAAAAGGGGAAAGGCACCATGCCACGTTAGCGCTGACTACTCTCTGGCCCCAGCGGTCTCGTTTCCTCCATGGATAGTCCCGTCTCAAGGTTCTCTTGCTGCAGACTCTGCTCATGTTCCCAACCATCTGCCTCCTGTGATTATAGTCACAATTCCCAGTAATCCGGTAAAATCACAACTCTAGAGGCTTGTGATTTATCAATCAGATTTATAACAGTAAATTCTCACTCCACAAAACATCCACACAATAAGCTCAGAGCCAATTGATATTCATATAAACTGTCCACCTCGATAAGACAAATTGTCCTATAATAATCCCTCATTATAAGATATTCATAGCTACCTGTGGCTATTTAAAGCCACACGGATCTGGGTCGTCTTTCCCTTTCTCCATCTTCCTCCTCCTCTCATTTCTCCTGTCTCTCTCACTTCTCAAAAACTCTCAGCCCGCCCCCCTTTTCTGCTGTCCAATCACAGACTCTAGCCTTGTCTTTCACCTGCCCTCACCTGCTTACAGACAGCAATATACATGGCCCCAATAAATAGTTTTAAACATAGAGAGTTTTAAAGCTATAACTGTGTGTGTGTGTGTGTGTGTGTGTCTGTGTCTGTCTGTCTGTCTGTCTGTCTGTCTGTCTGTCTGTTTGTTAGTAGGGGATCAAATTCAGGTCATTGCTTATGCCAGGCAAAGCACTCTACCACTGAGCTACACCTCTGGTCCATTTTCCTTGATTTTCATTAAGGATAATTTCAGGCAAATCAAAGGTATGCAGAATTGGTAATGTACCTAGCATGTGCAAGGAAGGCCCCGTGACTTATTCTCGATATAAGGGAAGAAAAGGTGGTCTGATGACTCCTCACTGACCTGTCATTCTGTTTCAACCCTTGCTACATTACTTTGAAGAAAACCACAGATAAGTTCATGATAAATATTTTAGTACATATATTTTGAGATCTTGCCTCCTCCACCCTGCAAAGGGAGAAAAAAAAAAGGAAAAGAAAAATGGATTAATCAAAATATCATTATTACACCTAAAATTTAACAATAAAATGTGAACAGTTCCTTAATACCTCAAATACACATTAGTGTTTAAATTCCAGAAGACATACAGTGACATGAATTATTATTTAGCCAGACTCAGTATCACATGTTGAGATTGAGTACCATGTTTCCTGACTCTCCTCTAGTCTATGGACCCTCTCTTCTCTCCTATTTGTTCCACTTGTGTATTGGAGAAAAGGGTCATTGCTCTAGAGTCTGCAGCCAACATTTTGTTAATCAAATACCTATGCTGTGTAGCCATGTATGTATGGGCAGCAATGGTTGGACTTTTCGGATTATTAACACGTAAATAAAACATGAAGTTAGAAGGTGGACACTTGTGGGGGGTGTGGGAATGGATGGATGGATAGATAGATAGTAGATGGATGGATGGATAGATAGATAGATAGATAGATAGATAGATAGATAGATAGATAGACAGACAGACAGAGTAAAATGAGCCAGACATCATGTGCTTCCTGATGGTTGTCATCATCTATGAAATATGGCCTCCCTCCCCACCAACAAACAAATGCTGATAAATCTTAGACACAACTTCCTCCTGATTCATGTTCACGTACTTGTGACCGCCTCATTTATGAAGGGAAGACGTTTATTTGGCCTTGTGTTTCTGGAAGGATAAGAGCCTAGTGCTAGCATGTCCTTAGCTTTGGATGGTGTTTCTGCATAGCTTCAGCTCGCAGCAGAAGCAGAAGAAAAAGTGGGTAGTGTGGAAGACAAAGGGCTTTCAGCTCCTGTGGCAGCTGACTTGGTCCTCAGAGAGTTAAGGATCCATGCCTCCAAGACCTTACCCAGTCTAGAAAGAGCAGAGTAAATCTCTCTTGAAGGTTATACTTTCCAACCTTGCTTCGCTGGCAAATGTGCTTCTACAAGAGTTCTGGATAAATCTTAACCCACAGGAAGTACACAGGCAGCAGAATGTGTCAAACCATGTGAAGGGAGTATTATAACTCTTCCTAATTAAAACTGTGCCATAGATCACGAGGTTCTCATGTTGAGTTCAGTTCGCCACTGAACTGCATTCCCAGGCCTGGGAAGACATCATAAATGCTGTTTTCTAAATGATGCTGAGACCCGAAAACACAACAGATCTTTTCAGATTGGTCTGCTCAGAGGACCCTGCAGAGTTTATCACTTTGACTTTATTTTATTACTTCTTTCCCAACCCTTATGCTTTTATTCTCCTTGCTTTCATGATTACGACTTTGGGTATGAAATTCAGGAGCTGCAGGCATCTGTCATCTTTTTCATTAAGTCAAGAACATTTTTACATAATTCACCAGGTTCTTTTTTGTAGTTTTTTAAATGTTTTACCAAATCAAGGGAGTTTTAGCAAGAATTGGTGTTAGTTAATTTTTAAAATTTAAAAATTAATCTCTCTATATTGGTGCTGAATAGTAAGTATATTCCATGCCTTTGTTTTGATGGTCATATGCTGTTTTCATACTTGTTCAGTCTGTGTACTGAGTCCCAGGAGAACGCACATAAACACAGTCGGAAGTTAGTCCCAATACTCTTTCACTAGATTTATTAGATTCAGTTTGCTAATATTTTGTTTGGGATTTCTGCATCTATGTATTCGAAATATATTGACTGGTCAGGTCTTCATTAGATTTTAGAATGAAGATTGGTTCCAGATTCCTCAATTAAAAATAGAATTGAATCTGCATTTGCATCTCATTAGTTTAACAGACACCCTCAGCGTTAATGGAGTTACAAAGGATCTCTCTCTCTCTCTCTCTCTCTCTCTCTCTCTCTCTCTCTCTCTCTCTCTCTTTCTCACCCACCCACACACACACACACACACACACACACACACACACACACAAACTGAGGCTAAGAAATTGGTTCTCATGGCTCCTCTGGAATTCATAGACAAATTCAGGTAAAAGTTAGTGTCATCATACTTGTCCAAAACTTGCAGGAAGCAGCAGACTAGGAAAATGGGACCTTTTGTGCTCCACTCCTGTGGAAGAAGTCTTTTCTCTTCAGGGAGTTCTGGTCTTTGCTCTTACAGCCTTCAGCTGATTGGGTGATGCCCACTCACAGTATGGGGAGCAATCTGCTTTAATGTGTACCGATTCTAAATGTTAATCATATGTAAAAATTACCATCCAAGAAATGTTCTAGACTAATATATGGCCAAACAGCTGGGTTCCATAGCCTAGCCAAGTCGACATAAGATTAACCATTACAATTCTTTCTCTTGTTTAAGTTTATTTTTATTATTTTTAAAATTGTGTGTTTGTGTAATTGTATGTGTGCAATTGTGTGTAAGAATACAAGCACAGGTGCCAGCAAAAGCCAGGGCTGCTAGGACTGCCCTGGAGCTAGAATGAAAGCTATTGTGAGCCATCTGACACAAGCTAGGAACTGAATTCAGGTCCTCTGCAAGAGCAGTCTGTGCTGTTAACTGCTGAACCATCTCCCCATGCCTCTTCCTCCTCTTCTTCTTCCTCCTCCTTCATTTGTAAAGTTTCATAATTTTAGTTCTTAAATTTAAGTTCAGCACCATTTATTAAAGCTTATTCTTTTTGCCTTGAATGGTCATGATTCTCAGTGTTAGATCCCAATGACCCTAACAGTCTGTTCTGATGCTGATGCCGGTTCCACCGTTCTCTCTCTCTCTCTCTCTCTCTCTCTCTCTCTCTCTCTCTCTGTCCTGAGGGACCTTTGTGATTCCTTTACATTTTTAGGACAGGGTTTTCATTTCTGCAAAAACAGTCATTGGGGTTCAAATAGGGATTATGCAGCATCCCTACAGAATCTATAGATTGCTTTGATAATGTTGCCACTTTAGCATCAAACCCTCCAAACATGAACAAGGAATGTCTTACTACTTACTTTCTACACCATTTTTTAGTTTTGCATTTCTTGCCATACTTAGCTCCCAATAACCCAGCCTACTCACTGTGGTTAGGATGACAACATATCAAGTTGGGGGGTAATAATGGTCCTAAGGCATGTTGAAGGAAATTGTCTGTTATTTCTGATTTGTTGACTGTCTTTTTTAAAAAAATTGGAGAAAGTAGAAGCAAGCAGGAAGGAAAGCTGTGTCTGCCTTGGGTGGAAACAGACTAGGTGAGGTTCTGCTTTGAGAGATCCAAGTGCTCCGAGACATGGAGGAGGCCAGAGGGAGAGCCGGAAATGACCAAGTTAAGAACCTGCAGGGTGACGTGAAGGGAGTCAAGAACATTATGACCCAGAATGTGGAACAGATCGTGGCCTGAGGGGAGAACCTGGACCATCTCCAAAACAAGACAGAGAGGACTTGAAAGCCACCTCTGAGCACTTCAAGACAATGTCCCAGAAGGTGGCCCGGAAGTTCTGGTGGAAGAATGTGACGACGATTGTCACCATCTGTGTGATTGTCCTTATCACTGTCATTCTCATTATACTCTTTGCTACTGGCACCACCCCCACTTAGGAGCCCCTTCCACCCCACCCTACCCTTCAGGGGTGACCCTCCCTCATGTGTGCCAAGAGGGGCCCTCTCCTGTCCTCCTCCCCAGGAGTGTTCCTTGATTCCCTGGGGGAAGACAACTGGGCTGTGGCTGCATCTCACGGTCCCGAGAGTGGGTTAGAGACCCAGAGGACCCTGTGTGTGGCTGGAAACTGCTCCTGGCGGGCAATAAAGACCTCTTGGGATCCTTAGAAACCAGGAATAGATTTTTTTTCTACACTATTGATATGACCATGGCATTCTCTGCTTTGTATTATTATGGAATGACAAGTTGATCATTGTGTCAGGTTCAGTCATGTGTTATTTTTTCACTGTGTATATCTACTGCACATGGTGCTGTTACATTTTCAGATGCTATGCGCTGTTCATTGAGCACATAACCCCACCCGTTCCTTACTTTCCTCCTCCTGTCTCCCCATCCGTGATTTTGTGCATCTCTATGAATACTAAGATTAATGGCATGTTTACATGTGTGATTTTGTGCATCTCTATGAAGACTAGGAATTATAGAAGAGAAAGATCATTTGATGTTGGTCTTCCTGAGCTGTCTTATTTTGCTTACTATGAGCTCCAGTTGCACCCCTTTCCCTGCAAACTGTGTAATTTTGTTCTTCTTTATGACAGAGAGAATCCACTGTGCATGCACACACGTTTAAAATCTGTTCCTCCACTGCTGTGGTGTAAGCTGATTCCATAACGTAATTGTGAACAGTGCTGCAGTCAACGCTGGCGTGCAAGTTTCTCTCATATCAAACATCCACATTGACTGAATAAATCCCAAGCATTTATAATCATTGTCTATCTGTAAGTTCTGGCCAGCCCAAATCAGGTGTGCTGTGTTTATGCTTGATGGAAAATTTCATTTGACGTTAATTTTTGTGAGTAGTTTCACTGTCTAAATCTAGATAGGCCGTTATTATCTTTTAGCACATTGAAGAATGCTATTCTGTTTTCTGGTGTCCAACATTTCTAGTAGCACAACAGGTCTTTGCCTTCTGCTCATTTGGATGTGATAACTCTCTTATTCGGGGAAGGTTTTAAGAACCCTCTTCTGTACTTGGCATTTTTGAATGTACTTAATTCAGGTATTTTTTTGGGTTACTGCTGTCATAACTCTGACATATCAACGTTTCTCAATTCTCGCAACTTTCTAGTTATTAAGTGAAGGAATAGACTGCTCCAAAGCCGTTTTTAGAGATGAGGAGATATTGACAAAGTGCTTGCTTGCTTTGCAAGCACAAGGACCTGACTTTGCTCCTTACAATTATGTAAGAGATCTGTGTTCGGTAGCACATGCTTGTAATCCCAGCAGCAGGGGTAGTGGGTAAAGACCGGTGCTTAGAGCTCCCTGCCCAGCCAGTTTAGACTTCCTGACAACCCCCAGACCAATGAGAGGCTTTGTCACAAATAAAAACAATGTGGGTGTCACCTGAGGAACGACACCTGAGGTGGACTTGGACCTTCGTGTACACATGCGTCATACCCTTACACACGCATGTATCTGCACATGCATACACAAATGTAAAAATAAACAGTTTTTACATTCATGGAAAACTGAGCAGAAAGAGTTCCCATATATTTCAGTGTTAGTGATCTGCAAGTGATGTCTTGCTATATTCCATGATCTACAAGTGATGTCTTACTACAGTCCCCTTTCCTTCTGGAGTGCTCCTCACTGTATCTCCTGTGCTTCCTGGCTCTATTTTACCCCTCCATCCTACACACCATTTTTCAGATCTTTCGTTGCATGGAAATTCTAAACTGAATAGGAGAGATTTTTGAGATGTGCTTTCATTCAGTATCCCAGGTTAGCTGGGAACTTACTAGATATCCCAAGCTGGCTTTGAATTCATTGGTACCCTTTTATGTCAGCCTCCAGAGTGCAGCGTTTACAGGCATGCACTACCACAATCTGGCT
Source organism: Micromys minutus (assembly GCF_963924665.1). Classification (NCBI taxonomy): domain Eukaryota; kingdom Metazoa; phylum Chordata; class Mammalia; order Rodentia; family Muridae; genus Micromys; species Micromys minutus. The sequence goes on along the minus strand of NC_137969.1, from coordinate 156,078,658 downwards.
TTGTAGTAGTTTTGAAGCCTAAGAGTTCAATCAAAGTATTTCATTTACCTTTAATGATGCCACCATCAATCCAAACACACTAAAATTCATGGCTTGAAGATGTTTTGGGACTACCCATGATGCAAACTTGACACTCTAATAGAGTCTGCTAGAGATAAACTTACAGGCCTGCCTGAGAGGGAGCGTCTAGACTGGGTTTGTGGAGGTGGGAAGCATGGTTCCATGGACTTTGAATCTTAGAAATAAAAAATAGAAATGGTGAACCACACAATCAGCTTACAGTTAATGGTTTCTGGGGACACCTCTTTAGTTTTTATATTTTCCAGTGTGAAGGCAAATTCCTAGCATTTCCCAAGGGCTAGAAGTAAATGTTCAATTTGTCATCTGGAGCATCTAAGTGAGCATGTCAGGGATTGTCTTCTGCTGGATTGAAAATGTTAAGACTCAGTGGTGTTAAGAGCACTTGCTGCTCTTGCAGAGTACCCAGGTTCAAGTCCCAACATCCGCATAGTGGGTAACAACCATCTATAAATCTAGTTCCAGGGGATCTAACACCCTCTTCTGGACTCAGAGAGCACTAGGCGTGCAAGAAGCGGTGTGTACACATACAAGTAAATACTCACGTATGGAGAAAATAATGTTATTAACAAATACTCATATATATTTATGGAACATAACAGTTTGTTTTATGCATTGTGTAATAATTAAATCAAGCTAGTTAACTTATTTTTCACTTCAGATTTTTTTCATGTGTATGACGAGAAATTTAAGATTAATTCTTTTTAGCAATTATGATTTTCAAGTTTTCTTTAGGACTGGAGAGATGACTCAGTGGTTAAGAGCACTGAGTGCTCTTTCAGAGGTCCTGAGTTCAAATCCCAGCAACCACATGGTATCTCACAACCAACTGTAATGGGATCTGATGTCCTCTTCTGGTGTGTCTGATGACAGCTATAGTGTACTTATATATATAATAAATAAATAATCTAAAAAAAGTTTTCTTTAATTAGTCATTGTCCAAGATGGTAAAGATGTTTTCTTTTATATTTTGTCTATTGTACTTATTCATATTTGAGTTCTTTAAAATTCACATTATTTTACACATTTGAATTCTTTACTTATTTGATTTTTTTTCTGTGTAGCTCTGGCTGTCCTGGCACTCATTTTGTAGACCAGGCTGGCTTCACACTCAGAGATCCGAATACCTCTGCTTTCTGAGGGCTGAAATTAAAGGCCTGAGCGACAATTGCCTGCCCTCATTTAAATCCTTTTTAATTAGGTCTATTTTTATTTTACATTGATGAGCTTTTTGCCTGCATTTGGGTATGTACGCCACATGATGTCTGGTGCTTCCTGGGGTCATAAGAGAGCATCAGCTCCTCTGTAACTGGAGATACAGCTATAAGCTATCATACGGGTGCCAGGAGCTGAGCCTGGGTCCTCTGTAAGAGCGGCCAGTCAGTGCTCTTAACTGTTGACCATCTCTCCAGCCCCCTCACATCTGAGTTCTTAGTTCACTGAGAATCCATCTAAATCCCATATTAAGATAAGACCCACCCTTTCTCATTATTAATTGCTGTCAGTGATGGAGCACCCTCACAAAAGTGACTTCACTGGGGAGGGGTTCATTTCACCTCACAGTCATTCAGTGTTAGGGTCCATCAGTCCACCGTGGCAGGGGAAGAAGCCACAGCCGTCAGAGCTTAGGGTTGATTCACATTGCATCCACAATAAAGAAGCAGAGAGCAAGAACGAGTCCAAGCTACTGCCCACTTCTCTTTCCCTGTGGACACAGTCTAGGATCCCAGTCATAGAATGGCGCCACACAGAGGTGCCTCGGTGGTTATCTAGACAGTTCCCTACAGGCATGCTCAGAGGCTCATCTCTAGATGATTCTAGACTTTGTCAGGTTGACATTTGTCATCACAGCGGTGCAATTGTTTTCTTGTTGCTATGCCGAGCTCTCTTCGATTAAGCTGTCACACTGTCATATGTAAGTGAACTTGCTTCAGAGCTGGGTGTCCTGGAACACACTATTTAGACCAGGCTGTCCTTCAATGCACAGAGATCCTCTACCTCCTGATATTTCAGAGCCTTTTAAAAACATCTTGACCCCACCTGCCTGTTTCTGTTATTAACTACGGTTTTGTAGCTGTTTTAGTTTTTGGTCCACAAGTTCTCCTTCTCTACATCTTAAAAGCATGCCAAGCTCTACCCAGTATCTGTAGGCATTTCACAGTGCAGGTTTCCAGAGTACTTGGGTCTGTGATATTGGTAGATCATGTGGGGATACATATACAGAAGGATCATTGGTTAGACATATTATCTGAGATTTCAATACCAGTTATCTTTTGCTTTATATCTTTACTTAATGGTCCCATCATGAACATATATTATTAAGTAATTCATGATTAAGCACGCATAAAATAAGTTAAAAACTACCAAAACTACTAGACATAATTAGCTCTGTGGTAAACTAGGATACTAAATGACAGACATACCCACCAAATACCCCAGAATTGTCATCTAGGCTCTTTAGACATTGATGTTCTGACACAAAAAAAAGGAGTACATATTTGCTTTATTTTGATGGTGACAAATGTCACTGATACCCTTAAACTGACTGAGGGCATTGCCGCAATGCCCAGGAGTTTACTAGTTTCTAGGAAGACCTTACGGAATAAAACTGAATTCCTATCGCCAAGTGACCCTTGCTTCTCACCTTCTCAGCTCTGTCTCCCACAGCTCTGCAAAAGTGCACCTGAAAATTATAGTAGGGCTTGAGGCCTTAGCACAGCTGACTCCATGATGGAAGTGCTATTCCGGCTGCAAAACTCAGCACACAGCACCCCCTGTTCACACTAAAGAAAGGCCTAATCCATCAAAGTCCGGAGTCTCAAATTGTACTAGCCTTGCTTTTTGGCTTCTGCTTCTGGCTAATTGTTCTTGCTAACTGAAGTACGTCAACCCAGAACATAGTTTTCATGCTTATAAGGCATCCTAAAAAGCCGTGGGGATACACTGGGATTCTGAACATCCATTGTAGTTGTCCGGTGGCTAACAAAGACTTTCTGTTGCCTTAAAGACATGTCCATCCAGTCTTCTCTGATGAATACCCACAACAATTACAATACACCACTTTCAGTGATGTCTTACTTGCTTATAATGTTTTTTACATCTACCTTGAAGGTCTACATAGGAGTTAACTGTAGGTTGCCAAGGCTTGGCTTCAGGCACCTGTATCCACCGAGCCATTTTGCTGGTTCCCACATGGTAGCTTATCTGTTTCCTTACTAATGTATGTCTTGAGAGTACAGGGTTCATATTTGTCTTTAGTCTCAGGATGCCACATAATAATCTAGAACTTAGTGTTTTTTTTTAACGACTTTATTTTGCAAAACAAAGATAAATGTACAGATTTTAAACATTTTTTGCTTAAAATTTTACATTTTTGTCAGTACTGTTTTTTCAGACATTAAAATAAAATTTACATAAAACCATGTGAATATATTTTTTAGTCAGTACTTGATTTTTTTCAAGGGCTTGACAGTATGCATCAAAAACCTACTAGTTACAATAAGCGTAAAGTACATGTAAAACAAAACGCAACATGGAAATAGTCAAAGTCTTCTTGTTTTGTGAATATATGTATATTTTTTGTTTTCTTTATTTCTTGGACTTCATACAGTCTGTGAGTTGTTTCTGGGGGAGTGCAAGCCTCTGGGGTTAGCATCCCACTATCAGTGACTGCATATTATGTCTGTTCTTTTGTGACTGGGTTATCTCACTCAGGATGATCTTCTCTAGATGCAGCCATTTTCTTAAGAATTTGGTTAAGTCATTGTTTCTGGTGGCTAAGTAGTATTCCATTGTGTATATGTACCACAATTTTTGTATCCATTCGTCTTCTGAAGGACATCTGGGATCCTTCCAGCTTCTGGCTATTATAAATAGAGCCGCTATGAACATTGTGGTGCATATATCTTTGTTGTGTATTAAAGTGTCTCTGGGGTATATGCCCAGAAGTGGAATAGCTGGTTCTTCAGGTAGTACTATATCCAATTTTCTGAGGTATCGCCAGACAGATTTCCAGAGTGGTTGTATTAGCTTGCAACCCCACCAACAGTGGAGAAGTGTTCCTCTTTCTCCGCAGCCTCGCCAGCATCTGCTGTCATCTGAGTTTTGGATCTTGGCCAATCTGACTGGTGTGAGGTGGAATCTTAGGGTTGTTTTGATTTGCATTTCCCTGATGGCTAAGGATGTCGAGCACTTCCTCAGATGTTTCTCAGCCATTCGGTGTTCCTCAACTGAAAATGATTTGTTTAGCTCTGTACCCCATTTTTAATAGGGTTATTTGATTCTCTGGTGTCTAGCTTTTTGAGTTCCTTGTACACCTTGGATATTAGGCCTCTATCTGATGTGGTGTTGGTAAAGATCTTTTCCCATTCTGTTGGTTGCCGTTTTGTTTTCTTGACGATGTCCTTAGCCTTACAGAAACTTTGCAATCTCATTAAGTCCCATTTGTTAATCTTTGACCTTAGAGCTTGAGCCATTGGTGTTTTGTTCAGGAAATTTTCTCCTGTGCCTATGTGTTCTAAGGTTTTCCCTACTTTCTCATCTAATAGTTTCAGTGTATCTGGTTTAATGTGGAGATCTTTAATCCACTTACACTTGAGCTTTGTACAAGGAGATAAGAACGGGTCTATTTTCATTCTTTTGCATGTTGAGTGCCAGTTGGACCATCACCATTTGTTGAATAGGCTGTCCTTTTTCCATTGAATGTTTACTGCTCCTTTGTCAAAAATCAGGTGACCATATACGTGAGGGCTCATTTCTGGATCTTCTATTCTATTCCATTGATCCACCTGCCTATTTCTGTACCAGTACCATGCAGTTTTCAGCACAATTGCCTTGTAATATAGCTTGAGGTCAGGGATAGTGATTCCCGCAGATGTTTTTTTGTTGTTGAGGATGGATTTCGCTATTCTAGGTCTTTTGTTATTCCATATGAAATTGCACATTGATTTTTCCAATTCCATGAAGAACTGGGTTGGAATTTTGATGGGGATTGCATCGAATCTGTAGATTGCTTTTAGTAGGATGGCCATTTTTAAGACGTTGATCTTTCCAATCCATGAGCATGGGAGATCTTTCCATTTTCTGAGATCCTCCTCAATTTCTTTCTTTAGAGGTTTGAAGTTCTTGTCATACAGGTCCTTCACTTGCTTAGTTAGAGTCACACCAAGGTATTTCATAGTTTTTGTAACGATTGTGAAGGGTACCTTTTCCCTAATTTCTTTCTCCACATGTTTGTCCTTTGAGTATAGGAAGGCTACTGATTTGTTTGAGTTAATTTTGTATCCGGCCACTTTGCTGAACTTGTTTATCAGCTGTAGGAGTTCTCTGGTGGAATTTTTGGGGTCACTCAAGAACTTAGTGTTTTAAAAACACTTAATATCATGTATGTGTGTTTGCAGGCATGCACATGGAGATAAACAAGACAACTCGTGAAAATTGCTTCTCTCCTTTTGTGAGCTCCAGAGATAGAACCCAGGTGCTCGGGCAAGCACCTTTGCCTACAGAGCCATCTTGCTGGTTCCTTATTATACTTAATAAATTATTCAAAAATAAATAAATTAGTAACTAATGACATTGTAGAAGACAGCTGAGTTGATACTTGATATAAAACATAACAATATTCCATGGGCAAAATGAGATGTATTGTCAATAAAATCTCCAATCTATAACATAAACCTAACTTTCTTGTTTCTTTCTGTGTGTTTTTCTCTAGGATCCAAAGCAACATATTCTTGAACAGATCGAGAACCTCACAGGTCAGAATGACTCTGTCCATTAATGTTAGCTCAAGGCTGATGACAGATCAGCTGTGTTTCTGTTTTAAGACTCTGGTCATTGATATCATATGAAAGAAAATTAAAAAAAAAAAAAAAAAAAAAGAGGGTGTGACTGGAGCATCTCTCTAACATCTTCACTTCCAAAGTCATGCAAATGGCCCTATAGCTCCTCCAGGGTCCCTTTCCCTGTGCTTCTGTGTCCCATATGTTTTTATGGAAAGGCCAAAGTATGGGGAAAAAAAACTCGGTGGGTCAGGAGAATAGACAAAGGAGAACTACTAAGAGTTTGACAAGGGAGGTCTGTTACCTTTATTCCTCAACTATGGATCTGGGATAGACAGCTTTGAAGGAAAAGATGTATCCGGATCTCTGTGTCTCCCACGGCTACATTCCCATTCCCACATTTCTAACGGGGGCACCTCTGGTCCATGGTGAAGACAGCAGAGAGTATGGACTTTTAAACTGTTGATAGCTGTACTGTGTCCCTAGTTAGCTTCATGACAGGCATGACTTCATCTTTACCCTCATGGTGGTTAAAGGACATGGGTTCTGTTAGATGGTGTCACTAGTTGCTATGCTAAATCGTTTCTTTACTCCAACCACCAGTTTCACAGTTGGAGGACTCCAGGATGAACTCTATGGAAGGCGATCTGACGTGGTAAGCAGGGTCTGCCTTCAGACTGTCCTTCTGCTTCTGGTCAACGTGATACAAGCTAGCATCATTTTGGAAGAGGGAACCTCAATTGCTCCTTCCAGACTGCCCTTTGGGCAAGCCTGTAGTGCATTTCCTTAACTGATGACTGATGTGGGAATGTCACTGAGGATGGTTTCACCCTAGGCTGGTGGTTATAAGTGACATAAGAAGGCAGGGCGAGCAAGCCATGAAAGCAAGCCAGTAGGCAGTACTCCTCCATGACCTCTGTGCAGCTCCTACCTCATGGATTCTGCCCTAAGCTCCTACCCTGACTTTCCTCAGTAATGGAGTATGACTTGAAAATTGGAAGGTAGAAACAAACCCTTTACCTCCAAACAGTTTGTTGTTATGGTGTTTCATCACAACAATAGAAACCCTAACTAAGACATCACCTTCACTGTAAGAGCTAGAAGTATAAAATACCTGGTACTTTTACTTCATTTATTGTGATAGCAATTGTCTCTTTCCTAGATTAATTTTCTATTATTATTGGTTAGCTTACTGGTACTTTGATATTACTTCAGTTCCACTGACCTACCCTGCTGTGTCCAGTATTTCAGGAAGTCCTATGGGCTGGACCCAGAACTATGTATTATGGTCAATAGACAAGAGCCTTCGACAGATCTTCCAACATCTGGAAAATGCAAGGTCAGGAAGCACAGTTTCTGGTTAGGGGGTAGAGAGATATTTAAAATAAAAGAAAGGAAAAAAAGAGTAAAGGGAGGGAAAAGAAAAAAGTTGAGTCGTAAAGAACTATTTTTGACATTTATTTATATTTTATGTGTATGAGTGTTTTGCATTCATGTATGTCTGTGCACCACATGCGTGCCTGCTGCTCAGAGAGAGCACAATAGGGTATGTGACCCCCTGGGACTGGAGTTACTGGTGTTTGTGAACCACCACATAGGTGCTGAGAATCAAACCTGCGTCTTCTGGAAGAGCAGCTTCTGCTCTTAACTACTGACCCACCTTGAACCCCAAACTGAATTTAGGTCATCTAGCTTAATAGCAAGTTTAATGGGAGCTTGTGTGTGTGTGTGTGTGTGTGTGTGTGTGTGTGTGTGTGTGTGTGTGTGTAAAACTTAGGTGTCATTTCTTGGATCCATCCACCTTGCTGTTTGAAATAGTTTCTCTGATAGTGGGGTTCACTAATTAGCCTTGACTGGCCAGTGAGCCCCAGTGCTTGTTGTCTCTGCTTCTCCAGCCCTGGGCACCACATATTTTATTATCTTGTGTGCTCTCAGGGATAGGGCACCGTCCTCTATTTGTGTGGCATGTGCTCCCTTGCTCCTGGCAGAGAGACTCTTTACGGAATTAACTGATGCTTGTGAATGCAACACATTTTCCACCCTTACCTCCCTCAGACCAAAAATAGTTTGGACTTGAAATGACCACTCTCTTTCTTTTTCCTAATTTTCCCACTACTGATTCTAATGGAAAAAAATTTTATTTTGTTTTTCAGCTTATCACTTATGGAACTGAATTTACCAGAGTCCCATGACACGTCTTCTTCCTCCATCTCTGACACTGTAGCTCAGGAGACAGCCCCACCTTGCTGTTACTGTGAAAATGGGAAACATTCTACTGACTACAGCATATCCTCTGAATCCTCCAACAACAGCTCGATTCTGTCTTATCTTCCAATCTTTTCTGAAAGAACAACTTGGCAAATGCAGAGCAATAGTGCCCCTGATTCCCTGGAAAATGAGTTGCCCTTGTACAGGAGCCAAAGCACACCACTGCCTACCTTTCAGCTGACAGATACTGAGAGGTCAGATCTTTTCCAGAATTTTGCAGTCCTCCCTCCATTACAAGCTCAGAGCTCTTTTATTGGCTCTATTTTACAATCCCTAGATTCTTGCAAACAAGAGAAAACAAAAGATAGGAGAAATAACCATTTGCTATCAGATCATGGGTCAAATTCTGTTTCGAATAAGAGACTGGGACCCATCATCTGGGCCCCACTCCAGCTCTCTCCTTTAGTCAGGGGAGAGCTGGAAGGACATATGTCTCAGAAGGTTTCTACTCTGCAGAGACAAGTGGTACCTCTGCCTGTGAAGAAATCCTGGGAAATACGCAATCATCTGATGGATGAACAAGGGACCCCCAAGACTCAGTTACAGACACCCATCCCTCAGAGCACTGAGCCAAGTACCAACAAATCTTCAGATGTTCCATCAATTCATCTCCATGTGAACATTGGGCTGAATTCTGAAGTAAATAGGACAGAAGCAAGAATGCCACAGCCACTTACCACCCACAAGCAGTTAGAATCTGAGAACGACCATCAAATCATTAGATACAATCCTTTAGTTATATCAATGGACACGCCGTTTTCCAGAAATTTAGGAGCTAATGCAATTCCGGAAGAAACCACTTTACTGAAAAGGGATCCAAAGCCCGTGTTAGAGCTGAATATAAAACAGAGGGCCATAGGTCTTCCAGAAGAAAGGATACAGTTACATAAGGCACAAGAAGCTAATGTGGAGCTGACACCCAAAGTACCATCTTCAGTCACAGACAGCACAAAGGTCACTCGGATGGCATTGCTTCAGGTTATGGATTCAATGGGAATAATCCCAGATTCACATCCAGAGGTAATAGACTCTGTGGGAAAAATAGAAGATAACACTGACTTACCACAGCCACCAAACCAAGCTGAAGCAGAAAATCTGCTTCCCAAGTCATCAAATCTAGTCGTTGAATTTATAGAAGTAGCAAGTCCTCAGCATCAAACGAGGGACTCAAAGAGTGTGGCCTCAAGACTAAAGCAAATCACAGATAACTCAAAAGTGACTCCTGTAGCATTGTTTCACATCTTGGATTCTAGGGGGCTGATTAATGAAATATGTTCACATGTCATAGAATCAGCAGGCATAGCCCCACAGCCACAATACCAAGTCATGAAACCAGTGGGGGTAGATACATTGCATAAGCATCAAGCTGTAGAACCAGTGAAGATGAGTCTAGGGCCATGTCATACAGTCTTCAAAGCTGGGGAAGGGATTCTACAGCCTCAGCATGATGTCACGGAAACATTGAACATGAATGCAGGGTCACAGAATCAAGCCACAGAACAGATGAGCTTTACTCCTAGTTCACTCCAACCTCCACAACCACCATCTAAAGTCCTGGATTCATCAAGGATGATTCCAGAAGGATCAGAGAAATTCATCCATATTCCAAACATATCCTCAATGGTGCAGGGGTCCCCCACGGGAGTGATCACACCAGTACAAGCTGGTTTGATTGCACAGTCAGCCGCTTCTGCATCCCAGATTCAAGTCACAGATTCCATAGGGATGGTACCACCTCAAGGCACAGAGTACGTGTTATTGACTCCAAAGCTGCCTCATCAGGTCATGGGCCATCAGGAGTTCACCTCATGGTACCAGGACTGTTCAGAGGTAAGCCCAAGACACAGTCACAAAATGACAGAACCTACGGGCTTGACCTCAGATACCTGGCCACAAAGGAAGAATCCTACAAAGATGATACCATCTCATCATGAAATAACAGAATCACCGACAACAGCCCCAGGGGCACCAGATCAAGGGATGGTACCTACAGGGATGAGTCAATCGCATCAACTTATAGAAACTGAAGTAGTACCAGCTACTCCAAAACTTCGAGAAATGGAGTATTTGGGGGAAAACACAACCCCACAACCTAAGGTTATAGAGTCAGTGAACTTACCCCCAGAGTTACAGAATATAAACTCTGAGAACCTAGTCCCAGATCCAAGATTGCAAGGTCTGAAACTGGTGGACGCATCCAAAGATTTAATTCCAGAAATGGCAAAAGATGGACCACTGACCCCAATGACGGTATCTACAGATTTGGCTCCAGAACAACAACAACAGAGCATACAGTCTGAGGAATTAACCCCCATTCCACAACTGCAAACTGAGAAACCTGTCCTACCAGCCCCAGAGTCTCAGCTTCAAGATGTGAAGACTGTCCAACAGACAGTTGAACCACAACTCCAAAACATACAATCTTCTGGGTTGGCCCCAAGTCCACAGTTGCAAAGTAATAAATCAGTAAATTTGATTCCTGGTTCACAATCTCAAGGCATGGAAGATATTCATTTGTCCCTACCACAGGAGGTACAAGAAGACGTAAAAATGGTGGCATTGACCCCAATACCACCACTTGAAGATATAAAATCTGAAAACTTGGCCCCAGAACCATGTTCACAAAACATCAGCTCTGATAAAATAGCCCATGTATCACTGCTTGAAGATACAAAGATTCCATTGGTAGACAGTAGGAGTTTAATTCCTGAGACCCTGGTACAAAGTATGAACGTTAACAAGTTGACCACACAGCTTTATTCAGTAAAACCTTCAGAGAGCCCTGACTCAAGTTATTCTTTCCCAGAACCTGGAGGGCTGGCTGAACAACAACAAGCCCCAGAAGACAGGGTGACCTCTGACACTTGTCATCAGGTGGAAGAATCTGCTGAGTTGACACAATCATCAGTAGGAATGACTCCAGCACCACTGAGCCAAACCTCAGAATCTATGGAGATGAGCTTACCACCACTCCAATATACTCTTGAAACTGGGACCCAAGTTGCACAAGAGATGGAGACTTCAGGATTACAAAATGCAAGTAAAGATACTCTGGATTTGCTACCCGAATCAGAAGTGCCAACCATAAACCCAGAAGTGATGGTCCCAGAACCACAGCTACTGGATGTGAAATTTGCTCATGGGTCTCTAGAAACATGTTCAGAAGTTACTAACCCATCAGAAATAAGTCTATATAAATACACAGGAAATGCTGCAATGACATTGCCCGAAGCTGATGACACCCACGGGACCATTGTAGAAACATATTCAGAAATGGGAACTCAGGGGTTGAATTTAGAACCAAGAGTGCAAATTGAGGAGTCAGAGTCATTGGCAGAAAAATTAAAACTTGAAGAATTAGCCTCTGAACCATCTGTGCTAGGTGTAGAACCTACAAAGTTAACTACAGGACCCACACCACATATTACAGATATGACCCCAGGGCCACAGATCGAAAAAGTAAAGTCTAGACAAATAGATACAGGATTAGAGTTACAAAATGAAATATCTGTGGATTTAGTACAACAGTCATCTATAGGAATGGTCGATCCTAAAAAAGCAAAACCAGAGCCAGGACTACAGAGTTTATCACCAAAGGAGTCAGTTGAGCGGACACAGATTCCAAATATGAAATCTGTGGATTTGAATCTGGACCAAGAACAGCCAATTGTCAAACCAGGACTGATTCCAGGGCCACAATTGCAAAGTGTCAGATTTCCAAAATTATATCAAGGGCTACTTCTTCAAGGGAAAAACCCAGCAAATTCTATCTCGGACCCCCCACATTATAGTGTGAAATCTGAAGAAGCAATATCATATCCCCCAATGCCAGAAATCAGATCGTCTGGTTTAATTTCGGGGCCAAAGGCTCCAGAACCACAACCACATATGAATTCTATGGAAGTAAATTTAGGACCATGCTTGCAAGATGTGCGATTTTCTGATTTGAGTCCAGAACCCAAGAACCAAGGTTTTAAATATACACAGTTTACACAGGGTTTTCCACTTCAAGAGAGGGTGTCTCAGAGATTTATGCCAGAATCATTATTACCATTAAGACAGGAGCCAAAGTTCGAAGATAAGAAGCTTGCTTTGCCTACACAAGGATCAGAGTTTCACAGCATGAAATTTGCAACACAAGCCTCTGAACCACAGCATCCACGTGGGATCTCTGAGGAGATCAACACAGAACCTCTGGAACAAGATGCCAAATTTTCTGAGTTGGCTTCAAGACCAAAACTTCAAAAGGTCAAATTTGGGGAGCAAATTTCAGGATCAGTGTTTGTTAGTGGAAGTTCTATGACTCCAGAATTGGGGATATATAATTCCAAACTAGCAAAGATGACTCCGGGACTCCAGGATACACGGCAGGTGAGTTTTAACTCAGGGCCATGGCTTCAAGATGTCAAATTTTTGGATGTTAAACCAGGAACTCTACCACAAAGTATGAAAACTTCAGAGATAAACTTGGGGCCACACTTAGAATGTGTGAAAATTTTTGAGTTGACTACACAGCCAGAGAGGCAAGGGATGAAGCCAGAATTGATAGTACAAGAGTCCCCATTTCAAGATGTAAAATATGTCACAGAGAAGCGAGTACCAAGCTTTGAAGACAAAATGTCTTATAAAGCAGTATCTGAGCCACAGATACCAACAGCAGAACCAATGAAATTGGCTCCTGGGAGACACTTAGTAAATGTCAATTATTCTGAGTTGATCAGAAAACCACAGACACGAGGCATAGTATCTTCTGAATTGATTAAAGGACAGCCTTTGGAACATATGGAACCTGAGGAGAAGAACACAGTCTCAAAGGAAGAAGCTCCGATAACTGCAGAATTAAAACCAGGGCCACATTTGGGAGACATTACATCTACAAAGTTAAAGTCAAGGTCAGAGATGGAGCATGTCACATCTATGCTGTTAACCCCAGGGATACAAGCCGGAGATAGGAAACTTGAGGAGCTGCCTCTAAGCTTCAGCTCGAAGGGTTTAAAACCAAAGTTAATACCTTCAAAGACAAAATTAGAAGATAGGCAATCTGTGATCTTAACTGTAGAAGAATGTCTCAAAAGGATAAAATCTGCTGTGGTATCCCCAAGTAGTTCCCCGAAAGGAGATACGAAGCCTGTGAGGTTGATTCCAGGTTCAGGAATTCAAGATTTGAAAAATAAGGGGTTAGCCCGTGGTACATATGTTCAAGATGTAAATGCCATGGACTTGAAACTTGAACCAAAGAAGCAAGGGGAGAGTCCTGTGACTTCTGTATCAAGAATGTTGTTTCAAGAGAAGTCTATGAAGGTATTTCTAGGGCCTCAACTGCAAAGTATAAAACCCAAGGACGTGACCTCACAGCCACAAATGCAAGATAAGAAACCTGTCATCTCCCCAAGTTTGGAACCGCAAAGTCTAAAACCTGTAACTGTAGCCAAAACACAAGGGATCCAAGAAGTAAAATGTGTAGATTTCACCTCAACACAACAGTGTCAAGGAATGGCACCCCTGGACTTAACTCTTAAGTCTAGAAAGGATCAGATAACTGTAAAGTCACTGGAGTGGGAAGATGGGATTTCTGACCAGAAAAAACAGCTTGAATCAGAAAATACATTGCCCATGGAGTCTGATCAAAAATCCAAGCCTGCAGATATGAAACCTGTAGAGATCAACTCGAAGTTACAATTCAATGATACAACATCATTTGAACTTGCTCCTGAGCCAGTTGTTCAAAATATAAAAGCTGAAGAGTTCCAAAATGAACAACAGGTGCCAAGTATGAAACCTTGCCAGTGGACTTCAGGGTCCCAGCTGCACCAAGAGAAAGCCTTGGAGTCAACATTGGACCCACAGCTTCAAGGTGTGGAAACTATGGCACTAAATACAGAGCCCCAAATTGGAAGCACAAAGTCTATTCAGTGGATACCAATATCTGAGTTTCAAAGTGAGAAAGATATAGGGTCAAACTCAAGGTCACAGTTTCAAGATGCCAGACCTACAGCTGTGAAGCCACCTATACTATGGAGAGGTGTAAGGTCATCTGAACTGACTGCCAGGTCAAACAATCAAGGAGAAAAATCTGTAGCAGTTCATCTTGAGCCACAGTTACGGGGAGTAAAAACCACTCCACTAGCAATAAGGTTGCAGGAACCAAAAACTTTTAACTTAACTTCAGAGCCACAGCTTCAAAGCATCACACCTGAGCCGCTAAACAAAGAGCCACAGGCTGAAAGTGTAAGATCTGTTCAGTGGCTACCTAGACAGGAGTTCAGTGGTGTGAAGTTTTTAGGATCCAATAGTGGGTCACCATCTCAAGGTGTCAAATGGACAGAACAGAAACCCTCCATAAAATTGGGAGGAGGAAAGCCATCGGAAATGACTCAAGAGCAAAAACTTCAAGGGAAAAAATCTTTGGATTTTAACCTCAGGACACAACAGTGTGTGAAGACCCTCCAGTTGTCACCAGGACCAGAGCTACAAATGGGGAGAAACTTTGCATCTTCAGAACCACAGTCTCAGTGTGTGGAGACTGTACCATTGCACCATGAACCACAGCTTGAAAATACAAAACCCGTCTTTCAAGATAAGAAATCTATGCATAATCTTGGGTTACAGCCTCAAGGCATCACATCCAAAGAGTTAAAACCCTCAGTACAAGAAAGGGATGTGATGACATCTGAGGAGTTGTTGGCAAGGCCCAAGACAGAAGGCAAAGAACCTTTCAGGTCAGCCCAGGAATGCTTGTCTCATGGGTTCAAAACTATTGAATTTAAATCTGAGATGCCATTTAGAAGTATGAAAACATGTGACCCAACCTTAAGGTCAATGATAACTAATATAAAATCAATAACATTCAAACCCAGGTTCCATAAAGAAGACAGGAGTTCTCCTGAATTGACCCCTGGGATACAGTCAAAAGAAGCAAAACCCTTAAAGTCATCCCCAGGAACACAGCCTCAAGATGTGATATTTTCAGTGTTTAAACAAGAGTCACAGTCTTCAGAATGGAAACCCTTAAAGTCATCCCCAGGAACACAGCCTCAAGATGTGTTTAAACAAGAGTCACAGTCTTCAGAATCAATATCTGAGGTCCAAGGGTCACAGTCACAAGACAGTAAAAACATAGGGTTGAAAAGTGAAAAATTCTCTGGGTTGGCACTTCATACAAAGCCTCAAGGTATGAAATCTGAGATGAAGTCTGAGCCCCAGGGGCGAAGTACAAAATGTTCTGACCTGACACCTGAAACAAAGTCCCAGAATATGAAATTTAAGTTAAGTCACAGCTCACTGTTGAAAAGTAAACCATTTACTAATTTCATCACAGGGACCAAAATTCGAAGGGTCAAGCTAGACTCTAAACCTGGGCCACAGTCCCAAGGTATAAAATCGGATTCAGTTCTGAAGACAAAGCCTCAAGAAATGGAGATGGAAGACTGTAAATCAGGCCCACAGTTACAAGATCTGACATCTTGGAGGACTATAATGGGTGTAAAAGTCCAAGATGTCAAATCTGCGGGCTTCACTCCTAGACCACACTTAGAAGGTATGCCATCTGAAGTCATCATGGAGAAGAATGTTCATGGCATGAAACCAGTAGAAATCAAACCTAGTCCAAAATTACAAGGTGGGAAACCTGAGTTCACTTCATTGCCAAGGAAGTCATTTTTAGGCACAAAATCTATAGAGCTGGATTCAGGCCTTAATTTGCAAGATTTGAAATATCCTGAGCTGATCATGGGCATGAAACATCAAGGTGTAGACTCTGTGGAACAACACTTGACAACAAAACCTTCTGTGGTGATTAAACAGATAAACTCTCAAAGTGTGACAGCAGTGAACTTTGATTCTGAATCACAGACACAAAATAAGCCTTCTGGGTTGGTCCAAGGGGAAAAGCTCCAAGATATGGAATCTTTAGAGTTTAATCAAGGCCCAAAGTTACAAAGTATGACTGTGGAGTCAATACCAGAGACAAAGCCCCAACATGGGGAATCTGCAAAGTTAAACTCAGGCCCTCAGTTGCAAGATAAGAAATATTCTAAGTCAATTCTGGAGACAAAGCTTCAAGATGGAAGATCTACAGAGGTCAGTTTTGACCCACACTTACAGGGTGTAAAGTCTTCTGAAGGGATTTTGGGGAACATGGTTCAAAAAAAGAAACCTATAGGCTTTGTGTATCAGCCACTGGGGCAAGATGTAGAATCTCTTAAATGGATTTTCTCTAAGGCACTTGATGGGAAACCTTTGCAGATCAAGTTAGCCTCTGAGTTACAGAATAGAAAACTATCTAAGTTACATCCTCAAGGTATGAAGCCTGAGGCATTCAAGCCTGGATTAAAGTCGGAACATGTGAAAGCCAAGCCCACAAACCTGCAAACAAAAAAAGATAAGGAGGTCAATTATGCAGACTTGCAGGTTGTGGGATTCTCTGAGTTGGCCTCACCTATTTATAATGTGGTACCTCCTGGACTCAAAGCCAGGAATCAGAAGCAAGATGGCAAAGCTCACAGGTTAAGTCAGGAGCAACAGCTTCAAAGAATTAAATCAACAGTGTTCAATCATGAGCCACATTTGCAACATATCAAGTCATCAGACTTATGTACAAAGCTTCAAGACCTGAAATCAATGGAATTCAACTCAGAGCAAGAGTTGCAAGATGTGAAGGCCTCTGAGTTGGGCCTGGGAACAAATACACAGTCTTTAGAGTTCAACCCTAGGTCACAGTTGCAAGAGAGAAAACCTACTGCAGTGAGCAAAGAGGTCAAGCTGCTGGAAGAGTCATCTCTGGAATTTAAGCATGATTCTAGATTGCAACGTAGGAAATCCTGTGACTGGAGTCATAGTAAAAATGTTATGGCACCCAACACTGTGATACAAGATGTAGAATCATCTGAGTTGCACCCTGGTTCAGCCCTTCAGGGTATACAATCTAAGGTGTTCTGCCCTGGGTCACACTTGGAAGATGTGAATTCTACATGTATTCCCAATATAAATTCTCAATATGTAAATTTCAGTGGGTATATATCTGGGCCATATTTGAAAGATATAAATTCCTCTGCATGCATTCCAGAGCCAAATGCTCAATGTATAAACTCTGAGTGCAATCCTGGAATACATTTGCATGGAGTGAATTCTTCCTCATGCTTTTCAGGATCAAAATTGCAATGTGTAGATTCTACTGGGAGCAACCCTGAGTCACATTTGCAAGCTGTAAATTCTACTAAATGCACCCCAGAGCCAAGTCCTCAGTGTGCAAATTCTTATGCATGCACTCCAGGATCAAATCCTCATTGTGCAGATTCTTCTGCATGTACCCCAGGGCCAAGTCCTCAGTGTGCAAATTCTTATGCATGCACCTCAGAGTCAAGTCCTCCATGTGTGAATTCTTCTGGATGCTCCCCAGGACTAAGTCCTCCGTGTGGAAATTCCACTGAGTGTAATCCTCAATCACATTTGCAGGGCATGAATTCTTCTGTATCCACTTCAGGGCAAAACCCTCTGTGTGACAATTCTAATAGGTATAATCTCGGGCCACTTTTTCAAGGTACGGACCTTTGTACATTTCCCCCACCACAAATTCTGTGTGTAAATCCTGTTTGGTGCGATACTAGAATACACTTGCAAGATATAAATGCTTCTGCATGTACTACTCTACAAAGAGAATCTCAGTCTGTAAACTCTATTGGCTATAACCCTGGGCCACATTTACACACTCCAAAACTTCAAAAACAACACTTGAAAGATTTGAAGTCTGAATTAACTCCAGGGTCAAGCAATTTGGGTACAGCACCTATGGAATACAACCCTGGTCCACAACATCATAGTATGAATTCTTTTGAGTTTAATCCTGAGTCAAAACCTCAATGCATAAGTTATGTAAAGCCCAGTTCAGGGCCACAGTTGCAAAGCATAAAGTCATTTGAGTTGACCCCTGGTTCAGAGTCTCAGAGTACAGATTCTCTTCTGTTAACCTCTGGATCACCTTTTCAAGGTGTGAATTCATCTAACTTAATGCTAGGGGCAAAGGATCAAGACACCCCATTTTTGAAGAACCAGTTTGGGTCATGGCAACAAAATGCACAATCTATATTTACTTTGAGACCTCAGTTAAGTGGTGTGGATTCTGTGGTTTTACCAGTGTCACCTCCTGAAGATGGAAAGTCTCCAGAGAATGCACAGACATTGTTTTGTGCAAATGCTGTAAAACTGACACCAGGCTGTAGTCTGCACAACTTGAGAAGTAAGGAGTTTTCTCCAGTACCTTGTTTTCAAAATGTTCAAGCTGTGCATTTAACGCCAGGGTCACAGTCTCAAAGTGGGACTTCTTCAGAATTGACGTCATGTCACAGTTCCCAACATGTTATGTCTTCCCTTGTACCCAAACCATGCTTTCAGGATTCAAACCCTAAGCAGCTGAGGATAGAATCCCAGCAGCAAAGTCTAAATTGCCAACTGTTTCCTTCAGAGGAGAAACCAATGATGGCATTTTCCCTACCGCCCACCAGGAAGCTTTTAGCAGGACCAGCACTGACTAGTGTCAAATTTTCAAATTTGCCACTGAAATCACAGCAGCAAAATACAAAATCTTTGGCGTTTACTTCAGAACCAAAATGGCAAAGTGTAAAACCTGTGAAACTGTCATCAGTGTCTCTGCCAGAAACTGAAAAATATGTGGAGTTACCACCAAAGTTAATGCTTCAGAACATGAAATATGGGAGCCTAATGTCCCAGACAATTGATCCAGTCACGAAATCCTCTGAAGTCATAGATAGATTAGAGCGACAGGTGGTGGACTTTGCAGAGATGAGCATGAAGCCTAAGTGTCAAGTTCCTAAATTGGTGAATGTTTCTTCACCACCAATTTATCAAGATGTAGGATCTTTAGAAATGGCACAAGGATTTAGACATAAAAGCACAGAAATGATGGAAAAATCTATGAGGTTGAGCTCTGAACCAACAGATGAAGTCACAGAACCATTAGAGATGCCCCTGAAGCTAGATCTTCAAGTACCAGAATTTGTTCTGACTCCATCACTAGGTGATGAAGATTCAAAGTCCTCAGAACCAAACCTACAGAACCAAAGATACCACATCCCAGAAACTCCTGAGTTACATTCTTGGTCATGGCCTCAATTTCAAGATTTCAAGAAGTTACAGTCAAAAGAAGTTACAGAATCTGATATAATGACCCTCAACTTCAAGAATAATGTTGCAGACATGGTAGGGTTGACTTGTGAAGCAAGACAGCAAGGGAAAGAATTTCTTAGAATGACTCCAATGCCAGTAAATAGAGAGACTGAATGTATGGACAAATCTCCAAGGCCATGTGTTCAAGACTTAGGACCTCTGGGGGTGGGCTTTAAGGAAAGATCTCAAAGGGAACAATCTGTAGTATCAACGTCACGGTCGTTCTGTCACGTCCCAGAGTCTGTTTCAGGGCTAATGCCAGGGCCAGGACCTCAGATTCCCAAATCTAGAAATTTGACATCTATGCTGTGGTTGCAAAAAGAATCCTCTGAGTTGTCATGGAAGCAAACCAGTCAAGTTGTGGCAAATAGAGAGTCTGCAGAGCTTACTTTTGGTACACGACAGCCAGGAGGGGTAGCAGCTAAGCTAATAAAACCTCAGAATCTAAGCCTGGGGAATGCAAACTTCACTCCAATAGAATCACTGGATAAAACGATAAACTTTGTAGGGGTTAGTCCAAAGTCACGAGGTCAAGTGACAGAATCTGCAAAGACACAGCTTCCAGTTCCTCAATTAGTCACCCTCCCAAAGGAGGTTTCTGAGTCAGTGGAAGAGATCCCTGGGCCACCACTTCAAATTATAAAGAATGTGAGGATCCCAGAGCCTGCCTCTCAAGAGTCAAAGTACAATGATTTGACTCCCAGAATACACAATGTAATAAGTTCAGAATTTGCTGCAAGCCTTTGGCTACACAATGTGCAATCCAAGAAATTAATCACAGAGCCAACACATCAGGTTTTAGAAACAATAGGAAGGACAGGCTTTCGGATTATAAAGACTGTGTTAAGTCCCAAACCACTGCTTCTGATCATAAAGTCTGAAGAAGTGACACCAGGACCCTGTCCTCAGACTGTAGAGCCAGTCAGACTTGCTATGAGATCAAGCATTAAAGTAAAGGAGTGTTTGAATTTACCCCCCAAACCACATCTCCAAGACCTGGCAAAACCTATGCAGTTAACTCCAAGGGCAGATACTCAAGTGACTTCTGCAGAATTAATCATTCCACAAACATCTAACCTTAAGGAACCTCCAGTGTTAACTCATGAGCAAAGGCTTCAGGCTGAAAAATCTCTAGGACTCAAAACAGGATCTCCTAAAGTAACGAAAATTGAAGATTTGAATCAAAGATCGGTGTGTCAGAATAAAGGCTCAGACATGATCACATCAGCAAAGTTACAGGCAGAGAATTACATATCTAGGTTCATACACAACCCTTCAACCCCGTTTCTTTCAAGCATTGACAAAACAACTGAATTAGGGCAACTTCAGGGGTCTGGGGTGCCGGTGGTTTCAAGAGCTTTTCATATGAAAAACTTTGGTGTTGGTATTTTGCAGCCTCCAAAGTCCTATACAGACACTATTATGATACGATCTTCAGTTCTTCCCTTAGTTCTTCAGAATCTCCCCTCTGATAAGACAGGGGACACCAAGGGAACCCCATATCCTGAGATCTGGAGGATGAATATCTTACCTAAGGAAGAAACTGGAAAGGAGAAGATGGAGGAATTCCAGAGGTATTCCTCATATTCATTGAGATTACTATCAGAGGAGTTTCAGGCAGGGTTTGGGGCTCGAAGGAGTTCTATCCGTTCTTTCCTGGGCATACAACAAAATGTCTGGGAAAGTCATGTCTGTAGGCAGCGACTACCTAGGCGATATCTCTCCAGTATGCTAATGCTGGGGAATGTCCTGGGAACCACGATGGAAAGGAAGCCTTGTTCTCAATCGTTGGACATCTCACCCACTATGGACATCTGTCAATCGATTCAGAATTTATTTGGGGTTCCAGCTGAACTGATGGAATTTTCTCAAAGGCTGCTAGAGAGGGGTCCAAGGACCATTTCTCAGACTTCGGTGGCTAAAAACTATATTCAGAGACATACTTTATGTCACAGTAATGAGAAAAGAATGCCTTTAAAGATGTGGACACGCAGCTCCACATCTTCCATAATACAGCAATACTCTGGTACTAGACTGGGGATAAAGAAAACAAGCTCAAAGCTCAGTGACATGTCCCAGGAAGTTGCTGAGCATGTGTCTGTCTCATGTACTGGGGCCCGATTTCCTGCCTTGATGAAATCAGAGTCTACGCTTGAAATACTTTACACTAGGGAAGATTCTCTTTCCAGGGAGCAGAGTAAAATCTCACCATGTGGTTCACCGACTAGGACCTTTGAGTCTCCGCCTTCCCTCAAGACAAGTTCTCTCTCCCAGTCTAAGACTGATTTCAATGACTCAGAACAGCTCCAACTGCTAAGAGATCTACAGCTTAAAATAGCCGGAAAACTCCTAAGGAGTCAAATACCCCACAGTGTCCCTCCACCTCTAGCATCAGGTCTTGTCCTAAAATATCCCATCTGTTTACAATGTGGCCGATGTTCAGGATTTAATTGTTGCCATAAGTTACAGTCTGCCTTTGGACCGTACCTTCTTATCTACCCACAGCTCCACCTTTTAAGCACCCCTGAAGGCCATGGTGAGATTCGGCTGCATCTTGGATTTAGATTACGAACTGGGAAAAGACCTCAAGTCTCGAAGTATCATGGAAGAAACCAAGCAGACGCACAGAAGGGTACTGCATCGCCATCACAAAGAAAAACTAAATTCCATACGCCGGTTTCCAAGAGTCCTAGTCCCGGAAGAGATCTCCAGTCCAGATTGTCCCTGTCTCCTGCTTCTGTACAAGCCCACACTCCACAAAAGCAATGGCACAGCCATGGTGTGGCAGGAAAGACAACAGTCAAAGACTATGAATTCTGTCAGGTTCACTCCGTATCAGAGAGTGACTATGAAAGCAATCAGAATGAAAAATGGGTTAAATCAAGCCTTAGAAGGAACTCTGTCTTAACATATCCAATGAAGAAACTCACCAAGAGACCTAAAGCACAAAACACAAGGCACTACAAAATCAGCACAAGCACAAAAGAGAGCCATTCTAGAACATTGAGGGGCCTGCCAAGAAGTGGAATCGAAGCCACCCAAACAAGTACTGCTTCTTGCAAGAGACAGCCTAAGAAATCCTCCCAACCCAAATTCATTCAGTTGCTTTTTCATGGCCTGAGGCAGGCCTTCCAAGCAGCACATAGAATTGTGACTTTTACTGGACAGAAACTTGATTACAAGATAAATCTAGACAATTTGTGGTCAATCAAACACTTGCACCCCAAACAAAGAGCCAAGGATTCTTACTCAATGGGAGATAGCAAAGGAGCCAGGACACCAGCTGTCAGGCACAGGTCAACAAGCTCAAACCCTAAGCCAAAGGACAAATTGCAGGGAGCAAGTGAGCGCTGTAGACAAGCTCAACAGCCCCCCAAAGCGCACTTTCTTCTACCCAGAACCTTACAATTGCAGAAGACCATGTTTTGTGGAAGAGGTGTTTTTAACCAAGCTACTTCGGTCCCAGAACCTTTGAAGAGAGTTCAAAATGTCAGCAGTATAGCAAAGAAAAGCTGTAGTGATGAAATATCCAGTCCAGAATCTAAGAACTGTTCTAAAGTAGGAGCCAAATGTCAGGCCCAAGAGAAGATTATATCTAGCCCCCTCTTGAATGGAACCTTGCAGAGTAGCTTTGGAAAGAAACTCATAAACAAGGAAGAACAACAAGGCTTCTTCAGGGAGCCAACCCTATGTAATAAGCCATCTGAAAGGACCCATAGCAGGAATCCTCAGAGAACTCATCGACGAAGTCTCTCTGAGAGAAGACATCACAGTCCTTCTCGAAGAAGGTATATCAGTCCCTCTGACAGAACTTTTAGAAGTCTTTCTGAGAGGAGCCATTGCAGTCCCTGCCAGAGATACAGTCTTAGCTCCTCTGTAAGAACCTACCACAGTCTTTCTGACAGGAGCCATAACAGTCTCTTTAAGGGAAGAGGTCACAGTCCCTCAAGGAGGCGCCCTTGCAGTCCCTCAAGGAGATGCCCTCAAAATCCCTTGGGGAGTATCCAACACAGTCCCTCAGGGAGTAGCCTTCGAAGTCCTTCAATGAGAAGTCCTCAGAGTCCCTCGAGGAGAAGTCCTCGCAGCCCCTCAAGGAGAAGTCCTCACAGTCCCTCGAGGAAAAGTCCTCACAGTCCCTCAGGGAGGAGTCCTCACAGTCCCTCAAGAAGTCCTCGAAGCCCCTCAGGGAGGAGTCCTCACAGTCCCTCAGGGAGGAGTCCTCACAGTCCCTCAAGAAGTCCTCGAAGCCCCTCAGGGAGGAGTCCTCACAGTCCCTCAGGGAGGAGCCCTCATAGGCGCTCAGGGAGGAGCCCTTGTAGACCTCTAGAGAGAAGAGGATACAGTTCCTCTGTGAAGAAGAGTCTACACAGTCTTTCCGGGAGGAGCCAACAGAGTCCCTCTTCTCTGAGATGCCCCAGTCCCTCAAAAAGGAGCCATCTCAGTCTCACGCGGAGGTCATTAGACAGTCATTCAGAAAAGAGCCATGGTAGTTTTTCTGAGAGATCCTTTTCCATTCCTTCTGACTGGAAAAGACACAATTCTGGAATAACCCAGCACACTTCCTCTAAGTCCAAGCTATACAAGCATTCTTCCAAACTCATTCGCAGTCATTCTGAGAGAAACTACAGTCCCTCTGAAAGCAGACACAGTAATTCCGAGAGGACGCGCCGCAGTCACTCTGAGAGGAACCAGCAGGGTCACTATGAGAAACTCTATCACAATCCCAAGAAGAGGTTCAAGCATAATTCCCCTAAGGAGAGATCCAGATGTAGCTTGACTAAAGAGTTCATGTCTTCCAGGGACGACACCAAAAAACCCAAAAGCTGGACAAGCTTGGAGGCATGAAGTTAGTGGATAACGAAGAGATCTGCCCCTATTAAGTGTATTTTTGCTCACCTCAGCCTGCACCCTCACCAATGAATCTAGGAGGGAAGGGGAAGAGAATGGGTCTGTAATTTAAGACTAATAAAGGGCGATTTGAACTCCATTTGCATCTGTCAGACCACTTGTGGGATGGGTGGGACTAGGTGTGCAAACGCAGGTTCACAAGGACTCCTTAGATCTTCAGACTCCTCCCATTTGCTCCAACCCTCTCGCCCCGACGGCCTCCCTTCTCCGGGGTCGTGAGGGGGCGGGGTCTCAATGGAAGCCGGAGAGGCTTGGTCACGTGACTCCTCTCCCGCAGCAGCCCCCTCGGAAGCCGCTAGGCGGAAGTAGATGTTCAGAACTGGGCTAGTCGCCGCCGAGACCACATCCGGGAGAGGCGAGGAGAGCGGAAGTGGCGTTGGTCTGGCCGGAGCCCTTGGGTGAAATTGTTAGGCGTGGAGGGGAGTGATGTCTTCCAGACTCGGTGCAGTCACCGCCGTGAGTTTCTTGGTGTGACCATTATACTTTAGAGATAGAACTGTCGAGCCGAGAACGCGCGGTCCTTTGCTTTTGTTCTGTACTCAGAGTTGTTTTCTTTCAGAGCCCATCGTAGGCCCCACCCTTTTATATCAGATTCACTTTCCCCCTTAGTCCCCGATTTTTATTTTTATTGCCTGTTTCTCGTATCTTCGGACTCAGTTCCTCGACAGATTGTAAATATTCTCTCAGCATCCCCAGTGCCTCCCGTTTCTATATACTATATACTAATTTTTTCCCCGTCTTTTCTTTTCGAGCCTTCATCTAGAATAGGGTTTTGAGAATGGGCAAAGATGAATCCTCTGGTATTGTCAACCCTTCTTTACATTGTAGAAAAATAGGATGGCACACGTTTCCTAAAAAGTGTTGCCTACGGTCCATTTGAAGTAGTTGCCCGGGACAGCTTCACATCTAGGCACAAGGGGGATTCATCTCTTTGTGGATGAGATTCAAAGGTCCCTAGCACTTACTCGTGTGCTTGTGATTTGCTAGACCCCGGGACCCACATCCTTTAAGCAGCAGAGGAGCACCAGGATCGTGGGAGCTAAGAAGTAAGTGAGGTTTTCTGAGGACATTTTTTGTAATTTTATAGGCAGTGCTGCTAAAGATGTTCCATGTCTGCACTGTGGAGCATCATAGCCACCAGACAGGTATGGTTTTTGGGCACTTAAGATGCAGCTTGTGCAATTGAAGAAATTCACAAATTTGATTTCATTTTAATTGACTAAAACTTCAATAGCCATCTGTAGGTAGTGGCTTCTGGATTGGACAGTGCAGATAGAAGTGTAGTGTGGGGGAAAGAAAACCTAGCTTGCAATAGAAATGGAATGTGTGTTTCAGTCAGTTGGTCCCCCCTGCATGCCCTCTGCCCCCACATCAAACATGGGTTCATAATTTGATGGACTTGGGGTGGAAAATATAAATAGCTATAACCAATATTTATATTTCCAAGCTACTTGGTTGCAGCACTGATTTATTTGGTATAATGAATGTGCTAAATTTTTCCAAGGCTAATGCAAAAGCAAAGATTTTATTAAGTTGGACCTCCCTGGTGAGTTCATTCACTTTCGATAAAATGTGTGCAATGTCTGCTCTGTACCAGCTGTGTAGTAGGTTGGGCACCCAGGCATGAAGACAGAGCTGTCTGTCCAGCAGATGAGGCAGGTAAGCATGGCAACACAGAACAGTGTAACAGGAAAAAGCTATTTTGTGAGGTAGGGGCTCACACTCTGGAAATCCTCTGTGACACTTAGATTGGCTTATAACTTGTAGTCCTCACGTGTCTGTCTCCAGAGTGCTGGGATCACAGACACGCGCTATCCTTGTAACCTGTGCACTGCTAATCAGTGTTTTTATAATGGAATTTAGTACCGAATTTGGGAAGCAGAGTGTTGATTTCAGTATTACCTGCATAGTCCACTCAGAGGCAGAGGCTTGAAGGTCAAAAACAATGCAGTTAGCTAGTGTATGGCTGGTTTAGTGTCAGCTTGACACAAGCTGGAGTTATCACAGAGAAAGGAGCCTCAGTTGGGGAAATGCCTCCATGAGATCCAGCTGTAAGGCATTTTTCAACTAGAGATCAAGGAGGGAGGGCCCAGCCCATTGTGGGTGGAGCCATCCCTGGGCTGGTAGACCTGGGTTCTATAAGAAAGCAGGCTGAGCAAGCCAGGGGAAGCAAGCCAGTAAGTGACATCCCTCCATGGCCTCTGCATCAGCTCCTGCTTCCTGACCTGCTTGAGTTCCAGTCCTGACTTCCTCTGGTGATGAACAGCAATGTGGAAGTATAAGCTGAATAAACCCTTTCCTTCCCAACTTGCTTCTTGGTCATGATGTTTGTACAGGAATAGAAACCCTGACTAAGACAGCTAGTGAGGAGTCCCAACCTCTTGTCCCAAGAGAACAGCATTTGAACTGATAGTAATTAGTTTTGTGTTGTTGGCATGGGCATGGTAGTAAGTGGAGGGTATTGCAGGAGCCAGGTCCATTAGGACACGTAAGGTGTTATTATGGTAATTATCCTGGAGGAGAAGGTCTCCTGTGAAGAGATAGATTGAGAGACCTGTGAAAATTGGCACCAAGACTATTATACTCAAACTTAAGGAAGAAAGAGAAATGTGTGAGAATCGTAACTGTCACAGACAGAGGAGAGTTAAGTGGGGCCAGAACAGGGTGTCGAAAGGTTTCTGTCTTTGGCAACAGTTGGGTTTTGGACTCCTACACCAAACTGGGAATTTGTAGAACGAGCTGTAACATTACCAAGAAAACGAATGGGTTTGCACTTATATGAAGAGCTGATCTAAAGAACAGATTTAAGAATTACCTTCTGTGAAAAATAACTGGGGACATGTTATTTTTTTTCTCCACAAGATGAATGCATTCATAAGCTTTTCTAGGAATTATGGTAAAAGCGGTGTATGTGAATGTGTATTGAGAAAATTGTTAAGCAGTGTGAAGTCAAATAAGTCCATCTCTTAACCAGGATTGATGGCATTGGGAGTGCTGACTTAAAACTCTTAAGGTTTATTTACGTGTTTGCTGTTGTTCTGACATGAGTGTGCACCACAGACCCATGGAGGTAAGAAGAGGCCGTCGGATTTCCTGGAACTGGAGTTGTGGGTGATTGTGAAGCTCCATGTGGGTACTGGGAATCAAAGCTGGGTCCTCTGCAGGAACAAGTGCTCTTCAGCATTGAGCCTGTCTCCAGAGCCAGGAACACTCATTCTTGATTATCTTCTTTGGAATTGCAAAGTTTGAGAGTTGATGATCTGAAGTGAGACCCAAAAAGAGAAGGAGCATGGACTAGATTATTCTTTAAAGATATGTCCAATAGGAAAAGACTACAAAGGATCCTGAGACTAAACAAAAGGCTTTTTAAAAAATAAAATCTCATATTTGTACTTAGAAGAAAGGGCTACAGAGCAGTGGTTTCCAACCTTCCCAATGCTGTGACCCTGTAATACAGTTCCTCCTGTTGTGGTGACCCCCACTGTACAGTTACTTGCTTTGTTTCTGCATAACTAACTTTGCTGCTGTTATGAATCATAATATAAATATCGGTGTTTTTTAGTGGTCTTAGATTATACAAGTTTAGAACCACTGGGCTAGAGGCTCTTAAAAATTCTTAATCCAGGCTGGAGAGATGGCTCAGCGGATAAGAATACTGACTGCTCTTCCAGAGGTCTTGAGATCAATTCCCAGCAACCACATGGTGGTTCACAACTATCTATAATGGGATTCAATGCCCTCTTCTGATGTGTCTGAAGTTGAAACAGTGTACTCACATATATAAAATAAATCATTTAAAAAAACAAAAACAAAACCTTAATCCAAAAAGGGTTGAAAATAGGCTAACCTCATCTATGATTAGAGGGTGAGATTGTCTATACCAGTGATTCATTAGAAAGTCATTAATCATAGTAAGCACTGCATCATACTGGAACATCTATGTAGATTTATGTTAAGGCAATACATGATTAGACTGGGAGAGGAGGTGGGGAAAAGGAAAGGAAACAGAAGAGGAGGAGTCAGGGAGTAAAACGGAGGACGGCAAGTGAGAAGGATTTCTTAGGAGGGGAATAGAGAGCGTAGTGGTAAATCTGCCCAAAATAGACCACAGTTTGTTTTCCTAACTACTGAGTTGTGTTTTCATTGAATGGGTTTATTTGGGTTGAAGAGGAAAATGCAACAATTTGGCGATTGGGTTGAAAAGGATATCACAGCACCTCTATTGTTATATCATTTAGTATCATTTGTAATACATAAAACTACCTTGGGTTGATAGATTATACAACATACTTTTTTGTTGAGTCTTTTCAAAATGAAAGGTAGTAACCTAGGCAAGACTCTTAGCCATCTTGACTTAATCGTTATATTAATCATGCTGGTCCTGTGAACTATGGATTTCCCCCATGCTCACGATTATTCATGAGACAGAAGGTGGAGATTTCCAAGTTCTGTTGATAGTAGAGAATTCTCCACAAGACTTTTCTAATAGGGACCTCATGGGATTTGTCTCTTAATGGTTTACTGGTGATGTCTTTATTAGAGATGGCTCTTACTGTTCGGGGGTCTGTCAGTTCCTATTATTAAGGTATAATTGGCATATAATAAATGCATTTGCTTCATATGCACACTATGTTCAATGTTGATATAAAAAAAGCTGTAAGATTGAAACCACAATAATAGGCATTTCTACAGCCCCCCCCCCTTTGGTGTTATTTTTCAAGACAGGGTTTCTCTGTGTATCCCTGGCCATCCTGGAACTCATTCTGTAGACCAGGCTGACCTCTAACTCAGCTCAGAGATCTACCTTTCTCTACCTTCTGAGTGGCACGGTTTGCACTACCACCACCTCCTGGCTCCTCCCAATTTTTTTAAGTATTTAATTTAATGTCTACAGGTGTTTTTCTTGCTTGTACATCTATACCATCTGTATGTCTGGTGCCCACTGAGGCCAAAATATGGCATCAGATCCCTGGAACTGGAGTTATAGACAGTTCTGAGATGTGATATGGGATGAGGGTGGGGGAGAGTTGAACCTCAGTAAACTGCAAGAGCAGGTACTGCTCTAAACTGCTGGGCCGTCTCTCCAGCCCCTCCCAAGTTTGTTTTTTTAAGATTTATTTTTATTATTTTAAATTGTGTGTCTGCTTTTGCAGTCTGTTCTTCCTTTACCCTGTCTCCCAGCACTGATGCCCTGTAACTGTACAAGGGGTTATATGTTCTATAATTTTATATAAATTAAGTCACATCTCACTCCCCTTGTCTTTAAAAAATTCTTTGCCAGAACAATAATTTTGAGTTGAAAGTAGTTATTCATTACCAAGTAGAATTCCACAGTTACATCACAATTTATGTATTTTATATGAAAATTTGGGTTGCTGGGCTATTTTTCATTTGGGGAATTATAGTAAAACTGTGAGATTCATGTTGTAATCTTGTGTAGACAAGTGTTTTCATTTCACTTGGTAGACACTAAAATAGCATCTAAATCCTGTGTTGATTGGGTAACATCACAGCATTATGTTTAATGTTTTTATTTAAGAATTATTTTCATACTATGTATTTGGATCCCATTCTTTCTCTTTCCAGCCTCTCTACCCACCCAACTCCATGTCCTTCATGTAAAGTCCCTTTGTCCTTTATCATCAGCAAATAAAGGTACTTTGACTTCTTCCTTTTCAGTTTGTGTCCCCTTGATCTTCTTTAGTTGTCTTATTGCTCTAGTAAGACTTTGAGCACTGTAGTGAAGATGTGGAGAGAGTAGACAGCCTTTTCTTGATCCTGATTTTAGTTAAGTTGCTTTGAGTCTTTCTCTATTTAAGTTGGTATTGGCTCTGGGCTTGCTGCCTTTATTATGCTGAGGTATGTCCATTGTATTCCTAAACGCTCAGACTTTCATCATGTAAGGTGTTGGGAGTTTATCAAAGGCCTTTTCTGCATCTGATGAGATGATGTAGTTTTTGTCTTTCAGTTTTTTATATGGAGGATTACAGTGACAGAATTTTGTATGTTGAACCACCCCTGCATCTCTAGGGTGAGGCCTGTTTGATTGTGGCAAATGATCCCAAAAACTCTTAGAATTCTGCACTAAACCATCAGGTTCTGGGCTTCTTTTAGTTGGAGGTCTTTTAATTATTGCTTCTATTTCATTAGGGGTCTGTTTAAATTCCTTATCTGATCTTGATTTAACTTTGTTAAGTTGTATGTATCAAGAAAATTATCTACTTTTTTTTAGTTGGGTTTTTTTTTGGGGGAGGTTGGTTTTTTGTGTTTTTTGAGAGGATTTTTTTTTTTTATAGCCCTGGCTGTCCTGGAATTCACACTGTAGGCCAGGCTGGCCTCGAACTGAGATCTGACTGACTGCCTCTGTCTCCTGAGGGCTGGTATTAAAGGCACGAGCCACCACTGCCTACCTGAATATGGGTTTTAAAGTATGGAGATGAAACTGGGATACTTGGACTTGGAGACATGGAGGCCGAGGGAGGATCTGAAGTTAGTCAGAGTGACCTATGGTTCCAGGGAATGCCTTTTGGGAGTTGGAGTCTGGGATAAAGCAATAAATTGGGGAAGAGGGAACTTAGGAGGGAAGATCTGTGTGATCAACTGGAGTGAAGACAGTGGGTTGGGGGTAGAGGGAGACTGCAGCAGATGGCTGCTACAGAACTGGGGATAAGACTAAGGGATTGGTTTTGGAAGAGCCAAGGGAAAGGTGAAGATCTGCAATTAACCTACCAGCTCCCAAGGTAGGAGTGGCAGAGGCCTTTGTGTGTGTGTTGAATATGTGCAGGTGCATGTACCTGTGTGTGTGTTTGTGTGTGTGTGTGTGTGTGTGTGTGTGTAAGCTAAGGTCCAAGATAGGTGTCCTCCTCTACTTTTTGAGACAGGGTCTCTCACAGAGCCTGGAGCTCAGTAAACTGGCCAGTGAACTTCTGGGATCCAGTTGAATCCTCCCCCTCCCCCAGTGCTAGAGTGATGGACAGATTCATCCACATCTGGCTTTTGTGTGTGCTGGGGATTTGAACTCAGGTCCTTGTGCTTGCACAGCAAACACTATCCACTAAGCCAGCTTCCAAGACTGCATCTGGGTTTCCTGATTTTAAGGATCCTACTTAAGAAACCTTTGCCTCCCATGATTGCAGAGTTCTCTTTCCTCTAGTTTGTGTGTGTGTGTGTGTGTGTGTGTGTGTGTGTGTGTGTGTGGTGTGTTTTGGTTTGGTTTTTGTTTGTTCATTTAAGATAGGATTTGGCCAGGAGCTTGCTATGTAGACCAGGCTACCCTCAAACTCATGGAGGTCAAACTCAGGGTCTTGTGCATGCTATTCGAGCCCTGGGCTATATATTCTTAGCCAAGGTTCTCCATTTAATGCTTATTTCAAAGAATCAAGAATTTCTCTCCCAGTACTAGAGAGATGGCTCAGGTTAAGAGCACTGGCTGCTCTTCCAGAGGTCCTAAGTTCAATTCCCAGCAACCACATGGTGGCTCATAACCATCTATAAAGAGGTCTGGTGCCCTCTCTGGCCTGCAGGCATACACAAAGATAGAATGCTGTATACATAATAAATTTTAAAAAATCCCCAAGTTTGTGCATTAAATTGTTTTTTCCTTTTTTGGTTAAGTTTGCTTTTCTTTTTAAGATGTCTTTAATGGAATCTGTATATCCTTGACTTTGAGTCCCCCTGGAGTGAGCAGTTAGAGCTTCGTGCTCCCTCTCAGGTGCTGTTACTTGTCTCACACCCTAGGATTAATTAATGCATCTCAGTCGCTCACCTTACATATCGCCAGTGTCCTTTATGATCTCATTTTCACCTAAATTCCTAAATATTTAAATATCTTTGTGTCTTGTGTTTCCTTTTATAACAGCCCTGACTTTCCTGGACCCATTTGCCTCTGCCTCTGGAATGCTGGGATTAACATAACATACCCAGCTTGTTTTAGGATATTTTACTACTTTTCGTTTCTAACTTGATTCTGATGCGGTCAAAAAAAAAAAAAAAAAAAAAAAAAAAAAAAAAAAAAAAACCCACAGGGTGATTTTTCCTCCCTTCAATAAAAATGTAGTAACATTTGAGCCCCAAAATAATCTCCATTTTGGTGAATACACAACATGAACATGAGAAGAATGAGTATCCTTAGCACAGTATTTTGCAAAAACTACTCACCATAAGGTATTCTGTAAATGCTAAAGACTAGTGATGGGGTTCGGATCATTTATTTCTTCACTGAAGTTTTGTCTTATTGTCCCATCAGTTACTGAGAGAGAGACACTGTTGTCTTTAAGCTTATGGGGTTGTGTCTGAAGCTCTGTTAACTAGATATTGCAACAGATTATTATGTCTTCTGAATAATTTGACATTTTGTCATTAGGAAGCAGTACTCTGTCCTGAAGTCTGTTTTGTCGAAATTAAAATAGCCATCAGGGTCATCTTGTGTTTGGTAATAGATTACATATTATAGTTTTATTGATGCATTATTTTAAAATCCACTGAATTTTAAAATGTGTATGTGTGTGCTATGTGGGTGTGTGCCTGTGAGTGCAGGAACCTGCCAAGAGCAGAGGCATCAGATCCCCTGGAACTGGATTTACAGGGGGTTGTAAACCACCTGATATGGGTGCTGGGAACCAAACTCAGGTCTTCTAGAGCTTAGAACATACTTTTAAGTCATGCACCATCACTTCAGGCCCCATGTGTTTTTTATGTATGTATGTGTTTTATTTACTGTTTATTTATTTATGTATGTATGTAATTTTTATTATGTATGTATATTACAAGTCACCAATAATAGATAGCATATACAAGTAGAATATCTTTGTAGTGACTCTGTCAATCTTAACTGGTACCTTAGTTAGGGTTTTACTTCTGTGAAGAGACACCATGACCAAGGCAACTCCTATAAAGACAACATTTAATTGGGGCTGGCTTACAGGTTCAGTTATCAAGAAGGTGGGAATGCAGCAACATCTAGGCAGACATGGTACAGGAGGAGCTGAGGGTTCTACATCTTCATCTAAAGACTGCTAGCCAAATGCTGTCTTCCAGGCAGCTAGGATGAGGGTCTAAAAGCCATACCCACAGTGACTCGCCCACTCTAATAGGGCCACACCTTCTAATAGTGCCACTCTTTGTGCTGAGCATATAAACACAGCTGGAGTGTTTAGCCCAAAAGCATTTGAATTAATATTAATAGGGTTGGATTTAGGTCTACTTTCTTATTGGCTCTCTCTCTGTCCTGTGGTTTGTTCCTGTAGTTTTTTGGGGGTCACTTGAATGCTTAGAATCCCATTTAAACTTTAGAGTAGTAGCTGGATAGATAACTCTGATTAAGAGTGCATACTGTTCTTGTAGAGGACCTGAGTTCAATTCTGAGCACCCACATTGGGGAATCCAATCCATCTGGCTTTCACAAATATATTGCATTTTCAAGTACATCCTACACAGAGGCACACACCCATATATACAGAATTTAAAAGAAATAAGAATCTTTATTTTTACTACAATATTAGGAGTTTGGCTAAGACTCTACATTAAAAGTTAAATTCAATGTTTCCTCTAGGAATTACAACATCTGTCCATTTTTTTCATAGTCTATTTAGAGTTAATGCTGCTTCTGCTTAAATGTAAAACTTCACAAACTCATAGGTTCCTTCCATTTCCTTTCACCTACCCTTATATAGTAGTTTTGGATGCGTTGTCTACATACAATCTACTTAAAACCTTATCAAACAATGTTAACAGTTTGCTTTAAATTACTTGTAAACTTTGTAAAAATGTTTTCCAAACTATTTGTGCAAGCATACATTCTCATACTGAGAATGCAAGATGTGTACCATCGTTCCTGTCTGTTGCTTTCTTTTTTCTTTTTCTCTTCTTCTTTTTCTCCTCCTGTTCCTTCTTCTTCCTCCTCTTCTTCCCATCTCCACCTAGGCAGAGTAACTCTGTAGCTCAGGATGGACCTGAACTTGAGGCAGTTCTCCTGTTTCATCCTCATAAGTACAGGGATAATAATTATGAGCTAATACATCTGACTGTCTGCTGCCCCTTCTCTCTTACCCCCTCTATTTAATTCATCTATTCTTGAACTGTCAAGATGGCTCAATGTGTAAAGGCAAGCCTAAAGACATGAGTTCAGTTCCTGGGAATTAAGTTTCTCTTTTTTATGTACTCCAGGACCCAGGAAAAAATGTCCACTTCTAGGGTGGATCTTCCTACCTCAGTTAACAAGGTCAAGGTAGCCGCTCACAGGCATGCCCAGAAGCTAACCTAATCTGGATAATCCATTACACATCGCCCCTTTTGTGATTCTAGATCCTGTCATTTGACAGTATTAATGATCAAAATGGTCAGCTTGATCCAATCACATCAGGCATATTTTTATCACATTATGTTGTTTATATGTGTATGTGCATGTGTGGTACATGTGTTGAGGTCAGAAGACAACTTGCAGGAGTCAGTTATCACCACCATGTGGATCTTGAAAATCAAATTCAGGTAGTTATGTTAACAGAAAGCAGCTTTACCTGCTAAACCGTCTTGCTGGCCCCCAACACATCAGTCTTAATCCACACTCTTCTATTTGTCTTAACAGGTTCATGCTGCCTCCTAACACAAAAATATACTCAGTCCAACTTTAAAAGTGTCCGTAGTCTTAACAGTTCTGAAACATCTAAGTCTTTTGTGACATTTCAGGGTATGTCTTAACTCTGAGCTTCAGCATGATTAAAAAAAATAAAAACAAGTTACATACTTAAAGCATGAAGGTGTACAAAGTAAACACTCCCAGTCCAAAGAGAAGAGTGGGAACATAGCAAAGACCAAAGACAGGACTGATATCCAGCAGGGCAAACACCAAATCCTGCATCGCTGTGTCCAGCATCTGGGGCTAATGATGCAATCATCTGGGTTCCAGGGGGCTTGAGTGTCTTCTTCCTCCAGCTTTGCCATCTGTAGTCCACATCTTCTAATGGAGCAAGCCCACTCTATGCCTCTAGCTTGCTTTCCTCTAGAAGTCCTGTGGTCTCCGTGTCTTCACTTTCACAACTTCACACAGTGGCATTGTGGGGCCTCTCAGGGAGCCTGGCCCTGCCATACATTGCCAATTTCAGGATGGATTTTCCCACTTCGATTAACCTAATTAATGTAATCCTTCATAGGCACATCTAGGTTAATCTAATCTAAAAGGCTCCTCACAGGTCTGCCCTCACTTCATTCTCCAGCCTCTGGAGTATCAACTCTCACAATTAGCTTACAAAAGACCAGAAGTAGTTACAAAAGATGGCTCTGGGACTGGAGAGATGGCTCAGTTGTTAAGAGTACTGACTGCTCTTCCAGAGGTCCTGAGTTCAATTCCCACCAACCACATGGTGGCTCACAACCATCTGTAATGGGATCTGATGCCCTCTTCTGGTGGGTCTGAAGACAGTGATGTGTACTCATATACATGAAATCAGTAAATAAAATCTTAAAAAAAAAAAAAAGGCTCTGTGGTTAAAGTGCTTTCTGTACAAATGTGAGAACTGGAATTTGGATCCCAGAAACCCATGGAAAGACTGGATGAGTTTGATGTAATTCCAGCCTCAGAAGGTAGAGGAGATAAAATTTCCAGAGCATGCTGGCTAACAGGAATAGCCATATCAGCTAACTCTGGGTTCGATTGAGAGACCCTGTCTTCAATTAATGAAGCGGAAAAGCAATTGAGGACTATTTCTGACATCAAGCTTGGGCCTTCATATGCATTAACACACATGTACACCCACATACATGGGAAAAAAAAACCCAAAAACATATATACAACACATGCACTCACACATGAAAAATGGAGAAAGGACTAAATCTGAGTTTACCAAATAGTAGACTTTGATATGGCATTTTCATATACCCTTAGACTCAGTGAATACTGGATTTTTCCTTCTGTGCCCTCATCCGGAACCAGCTCAAACTTTTTCACTTCCAGTAACTGCCTCTGTTTATTCATTCTTCAAACCTAAGTCTCCCTTCCATAGCATTATTGTCTTCCACTAGAGTGACTTGCTCACACATTCTTGCAGATCTCTACTTGGTAAGTTATTTGTCCAATAGTGAAATAAGCCAGTTCAAGCCAGATTCAATTATATTAAATGTAGGTTTATTGGCCCCAAGGACAGAGGGCCGGGAAGTCACCAAGGGAAGTGGGGGGGGGCATAGTTAGAGAAAGAAAGCTTTTGAACAAGAGAGTGGGGAGACCAAAAATGTCTGGATTATATAGGGAAGAACATCTGCAGAAAGGGCAGCCCAGCCCCTGGGCTGGAAAGTTGAGGATTGGGGGCAGGGTGTGCCAGGTAGGGACTGAGGGATGCTGGGACAACATGGAGGTCAGGTCTGCTTTGCTGTGTAAAATACGCATATAGTCCCTGTGTTGTGACCATAACCAAACACTTCTGAAACCAAAATCTTAATTTTTCTCCTCCTGAAGAAATATTATTGTAGGAACTTTTCACTGAAGCTAGAATTCTGAGTTGACAAATCCTTTAAGATTTTTTAAATGGGCTAGAGAGATGGCTCTGCTTTTCCAGAGGTCCTGAGTTCAATTCCCAGGAGCCTCTTAGGTGGCTCACAACCATCTCTAACAGAATCCGACATTCTCTTTTTGTGTGTCTGAAGACAGCTACAGTATATTCATATACATAAATAAAATAAATCTTAAAAAAAAATTAAACAGTGTTACGTGGCCCACTGACCTCTTGGTTTCTCTTCGGCATCCATGACCCTATGGGTCACTGTTCCCTGTTATAAAATGCTACTGTTCTGAAGCTAGGCTCTAGTTTTAAGACTTTTGTCTTTGTTTCATTAAGATGCATATTTTTCTTTGAGTAATCTTACAGTTAAGCTTCTTGAATCTTTCAATTTATGTCTGTCACCAAATTTTGTGTTTTTTTAACCAATTTTTTTTCAAAATTGTTGTCAGTGATTGGTTCCCATCTCTCCTGTGAACATGGCCTGTTTAACTGGAACTCCACTGTTTTAGGTTGCAAATGGCTGGAGCATTTGGTCCACATGCAGGGGCCTTCCAGGTGGAAACTGTGTCCCCAAAACAGAATTCCTGTTCCACTGAACCATTAGAGGGGCCATGCTTTCCATGTGTCAGGCCTAGCTCTCTCTGTGCCCCGGCTACTTGTAGCAAAGTCTCACCAAACCTGCATCCCTGGATCTCTGCTTGCTTTGTTTTCCAGAGAAGGTTTCGCTGTGTAAAACAGGCTATCCTGGAACTCACAGTGTAGACTAGGCTGGTCTCAAACTCAGAGATCCACCTGCCTCTACTTTCCAAGTACTGGAATTAAAGAAGTGCACCACCACTTCCTGGCTCAGTAATTTTTCTAAGTGAACAATGTGATTTAAAATATAAGCCCATTGCTCAGAGGAGAAGAGGGATGGGGGAAGGGTTGTGGGAGAGGGTGACCAGGAAGAGGGTAGTGAGCAGACCATAAAGAAAAGAGAAGGAGGGGGAGAGAGAGAGAGAGAGAGAGAGACAGAGAGACAGAGAGACAGAGAGAGAGAGAGAGAGAGAGAGAGAGAGAGAGAGAGAGAGAGAGAGGGAGGGAAGGAGGGAGGGAGAGAAGTAAGTCTGATTCCAGCTGTTAGGATGATGGTTTTGTACACTATGTGTTCAGATGCTGATTTCTGTGCCCAGAGATTTGATTGCGTCTCCAGTCTCAATGTTATATAGAAATTGTTTTCTACCACTCAGATTGTTGAATAAAGTGCTGATCAGCCAATAACTGGGCAGGACTTCCAATCCCAGTTAGGGGGTCCCTGGGAGATGAAAGACACACACACACACACACACACACACACACACACACACACGCACGCACACACACACCAC
Organism: Micromys minutus; assembly: GCF_963924665.1. NCBI lineage: Eukaryota > Metazoa > Chordata > Mammalia > Rodentia > Muridae > Micromys > Micromys minutus. The sequence continues at coordinate 156,040,588 of NC_137969.1, read as the reverse complement.
TTGCAGACAGACACAGAGGAGAGGTGTGGAGGGACGAGGAGGAGTCGCCATGAGGACACCTAAGGAACAGTGAGTCTGAGCAAGATGCAGACTCAGGTTCAGGTTGCAGGTATAGATCACGTGGCTGGGAAGTAGCCTGAGTGAGCAGAGTAGGATTAGAATAGATGAGTATCTACTTAGTTATAGGGCTAGCAGCGTGTTAATAAATGGATTAGGTCTTTGTGTCATTTTATTCAGGAGCTAAAATGGGCTAGAGTAAGTATAGAAACAACCTGTCGTTATTTGGGAGCAAGAGGGGTGAAGCAAACCCCTCAGAATTACTTTTACATTAGTTATTTCCCAGGATTTTCTGGCCACTTTACTAAGACAAGATTACATTGTTCCTAAACTGAGAGTTAGGGGTTGTGTTGCCTAAGTAGGTCAGGACTTATCAGTGCTGGGAAGGGAGACTGGAGGAGGGTGGGTCAGACCAGAATCCACAGACTATACTTTTCCTTTGTGCTGAGAAGCCTTTTGATTATGGCCCTTATATCAGAGAGGCAGGACAGATGGGATACATGAGGTTATACTTCCAAGGAGCTCTGTCACTTTGCCTGCTCTCTTTTCTGAGTAGTCGGGGAAGGCCTGGGCTGCAGAGGGACCAGTCGTGTAGCCTGCTTAATCTGACTGCCCTGGGTGTAAGAAGATTTATGTACACTGTGTTGGATTGACTTGTAGTTGTTAGACTGTTTAACCCGTGTTCTGTTTTTTGTGTATATGTGATTTATTTTTTGCTTTTTGTAAACAAAACAACTAGTCTTCATAGTTTTGCACAAGTTATTAACTTGGTTGTGTTTTAGGAAGTATCTGCAGTTTCTCGTCTGTGGTACATGTCTTTGTGTTGTGTCAGTAATAGGTCCCAGTGCTCCATAAAGGACAATAGCTTCCAGTACACTATCCCTCATGAGGACTCTTTGAGCGGCTCGTCATCCGCCTCCTCATGTGAACCAGTGAGTGATTTCCCAGCAACCTTCCGAAAATCTACCTACTGGATGAAAATGAGAAGAATCAAGCCTGCTGCCACTCCACAGGCTGAAGGTATTCATTTCAGATTCCCAGTTCTGAGACAGGAGAGTGGATCTAGTGCACTGTGATATCTTGGTGTGGTGGTTTATCAGTAGTGATTAGATGAGATTTTGTTTGACACAAGGCTTTTCACCAGGTGGCTCAGGCTCAGTGTCTGGTTCAAGCTAGCATCCAATATGTCATGACGCGCATTGGCCTGCAGAGTATGGGGGTTCACTACGACCACCTCGATCAAGCAGATGTTAGAGTCAGGCCGTCACACTTTATCTTCATGACTCTCCCTTTGCCAGTTCCACCAACCCTACGTAGCAACAGCCTTCTTCGTGGGATTTGATCCTCTCTTTCTTACTCTTATGTTTTCCTCTGATTTTGAGGATCTGAGGGCTGGGGTAATGGGTTACCGTGGCAATGTGTGCCAGAGGGCCACAGCCAGTGATTGATTTATAGCTGTCTTTGTTAAGTTCTGCTGCTGTAGGACCCAAACCATAGTCAAGAGACATGTTTAAGCATAAGGAAGATCTGATGGTTTCTGAGGGAAGACAATCTACAAGAGAGAGGGAGACTCCATGGGTTAAAAACAGTTCACACCAAGTTTCTCCAAGCCGTTCTGTGAGGGTGCATTTCGTGGTGATCTGTGCCTGTGGTATTGCGGTGAGTTTTTGAACTAAGCTGGAGTGGTCATTTACAGACTGTTTTGTTGTTGTGCATCAGGCACAGATGAAAAAGAAAAAGAGAAGGCCAAAGGGAAGAGGAAAGTCAAGCAGGAAGAAGATGAAGACTATCGCGAGCTTAGCGAGCTTCCTCAAAAGAAGCACAAGCTGTACGGTAGGGTCCTGTGCTGTCTCTCCTGTGGGAGACCAAGCCTCACCTTTAAGGCTGGAGGGAGAAAGCCTTTACTTTGGAGGCTTGATTGGCTTTAGAGTCCCTAGAATTTGAGTGTGGGAATTCTTTTCACCCGCCTTCTTGTACCCCTTCACTCAGGAGGTCAGGAAATTGAGAGAGTGGGGCCCAGTGTGCTGAAGAGAAGGGGAAGGAGACTTGTGAAGCTCACATGTCAGACTTCAGGTTTCTAAGCTTCCATCTTATGCAGGGAGGAAGCAGCGGCCTAAAGCTCAGCCTCACCCCAAACCCCAGGCTCGTCGGGTTCGGAAGGAGCCACCAGTCTACGCAGCAGGTACTCTTTGAATATCTGTTAATTCTGTGAGGGGACGATGTACTGGGTGAGGCTGTCACCTATTTCGTCCCCCTTCTTCTTCCCTTCTCTCTCTGTCTCTGAGAAATTACTCCCAGCATTTCTTCATTCCCATTGGGCAGGCAGCTACAACCAAGCTTCACCTGCAGTTCCTGGAGGCAGCAACTGCTGCTGGTTTGGAGGCCACACAGATTAGGTTTCGGTGCTGTATGCCTTCTGAGCTGTCTAGGTCTGTTTCTTGTACAACCCTTGGTCCCCTTATATGTAGACAATATTTATTACAATGAAGAAATTTAAAATGACATAAAAACATGTAGCATGGTCTCAGGCACATAGAAAACAAATCTCAGCAATTTTGTGTATCTCAGTATCTTTTTCTTACATTGTGGTCTGGAAAGTTCTCCCCAGTTTTGACTCATTCCACTGGACTTTGGAGTGAGCTGCAGATGCGTTTTTTTCATGGGGACATGGGCAGAAGTTTCTGAAACTTGACACTGAATGGAAAGAAGTTATGTTTGGAAGTCCTGTACTGCGAGAGTATATTCATTGTCACCTACCAAGACAAACCACTACACTATTTCCCTCAATTGTAGAGTTATGCTTTTTGTTTCTGAAGAATGCTGCAGATTACAGTGTTCTGTTCTTTCCATTGTAGGCAGTATGGAGGAAAAGTGGTACTTAGAGATCATGGATAAAGGCAGTGTTTCCTGTCCTACCTGCCAGGCAGTGGGGAGGAAGACTATAGAGGGTTTAAAGAAACACATGGAAAACTGCAAACAGGTTAGCCATTTTGTGGCATTTATGATGTTAGGATTTTTTTCTATCTCCTAAACTGTAGACTTCTGGTACTGTGTGCAGTCTATTATAGCCAATTAAGTGTAGCATTGTGCATTAGAGAAAACAGACTTTGCATGTACAGGCTTGGGTTTGAATGTTTATTTAATTTTACTACTAGTTGCATTTTTAATGTGTGGACATAGAATGCAGAAAAAAACTACAGTTGCTTTAATTTAATGTGTTCATTATTTTAAATCACTGTGAGCAGATATCTGACCAAGAAAGCTAAAGGGAGGAGTTTGCTTTGCCCCAGGGTGTGGAAGGGTAGAAGCCTACCAGTGGTCAGGAAAACCTGTCTTCAGTGACTCATCTGAGGTGCCAGGCACTTGGATCAAAGCTTCTCACAGGGCAGTCGAATCAGGATTTAGAACACGAGGGAAGCAGGGTCATAATGTACAAAGGCCCACTCCTAAGTGACCCCACCCCCACTTCTTAAAGGTTCCTCAACCTCCTAAACATGACACCAGCCGGGGATCCGGTGTTCCACACATAAGCCTGTGGCAACATCAGAGTCAAGCCATAACACAATGAGAAAGTAGTGGCACATGCTGGTGCCTGGCCCAGCTGATGGCATTTAGTGACTTTCTGTTTTTCCTTTGAACATTCAGGCCCTGAGCACTGACTTTTTTTTCCTTTCAGGAAATGTTTACCTGCCATCATTGTGGGAAACAACTTCATTCACTGGCAGGAATGAAGTATCACGTCATGGCCAATCATAATAGTTTGGTAAGCGTGTCCTGTGTTCTTTGTGAGCCTATGTGGTAGTTATATATACACATACACATGCATGCATGCATGCAGATATACATACAAACACACAAATACATACTTATTTTTTAAAGCTTTTTAAATTAATTTTTAAAAATAGAAGGGATATGGGGAAAGAGGAGTCTTTACCACTGGTGGTGGGAACGTGAACTGTTGGAGACACGTGTGAGTCAGTATGGAGACCCCTCAAAGCCAAAAGTAGAGCTACCGTCTGACCCAGCTACATCCTTCCTGTGCATCTACTAAAGCCATACACCATATCGGATATGTGCACGCTCAGGTTAAGTGCTGTATAATTCATGAGCACTAAAAATGATGTAAAACTACCTCTCTAAGTTCCTACTCCATCTCTCTCCTATCCCTCTCTTCCTTCCTCGGGTTTCACCCAGTAGTCCAGGCTAGGCTTACTTGAAACTCACAAATCTAGACTGGCAATGAATTTGCAGCAATTCTCTGCCTCAGCTCCCTTCAAGGCACGAGCCTTTGATCACTGTTCGTTTTATTTTGAGATCAGCTCTATTGTACCCCTGGCTGGCCCTCAGATTCCCTGAGTAGCTGAGGCTGATCTTGAACTCCTAATCCTACTGTGTCTACCTCTCAAGGACTGGGATTACAGAAATAAAGCCATACCTATGTAGCTGCATGTGAGGAATTCAGATGTTCAGTTAACATATGAGAATGTCTAATCCTCTGATCATCAGGGAAATGGATATTAAAACTATGGCAAAGGACAAAGCAAGTGTTAAAAGATTTCACAGTGCTCTTAGAAAGCCGAGGCAGGAGAATTGCTAGTACCAGGCCATCTGCCTGGGCTACACAGCACAACCTTGTTGGAAACAATGACGTATTGTCTCTGTTTATGGCTCAGAATGCTAGGAATGGGGACAACAGACTGGGCCCCTGCAGAGCTTGTGAGCAGTTATCCACAGAAGGAAATATACTCACAAGCAACAATTCCACTTACAGTCTGGACACCCCCAGACTGCGGGATGAGGATGTAGAAACAATAGCACTGTGTCAGCTCAGTGAAAACGGCAGACTATAGCAGGATGGTGCATGCAAGAGACAGAAAGCAAACATGATTGGGATACATTGAATGAAATTCCCAAATAATCAATAAAAATATTAGGTTGGAAAAAAAGTAATAAATCTTAAAAAAAAAAAAAAAAAAAAAGGCAAAAGAAAGAAATATCCTGGGCCTGGTTTGTGTATGTCTACAGTGCTGCCTCCATCTTGGTACCCTTGTGGCGAGTGAGAGACTAAAAATTTCCAGAAGGCTTCGAGAGCTGTGGAACCTGGGGAGGATGGAGTATCTGGTAGAAGGTTGGGATATAGAAGACTTAAGGTCTGGCTGCAGCTTTGACAGGAAGTCTTCCTGGGTGCTATAGCCCAGCACATAGCAAGAGAAGCTGGCCTCTTTTTTGGGTAGGAGTTCTCGGGGTGGGTAGAGGGAGCACCCCGCCACTGGAGCCTTCTCTGCTGTAGAGAGGCATCTCGGAGATTGGAGGCTGGATGCTGAGGCCATGTGAGGGTCTCCCATCCAGCTCCTGCCGCTGCAGCCAGAGCATTTGTTGCTGGTGCTGCAGCAGAGGGTGTGCAGGCTGATGCCCAAAAAAGCATGCCCACACCTGGTACTCCTTCACGCAAGCCTTATAGCCAGGGCAGCAGTCCATCCTAAAATACTTTTCCAGTTAATGCTGCTGATCTTGGCATGGAGGTGCAGGGACAAGGAGCCAGTAAATCACTAGCTTTCTCCATCTTGGCTGGTGTTCTGTGTTTGGGTGTCTTTTACTTAGTACAGATAGTTCAGTGAAGCTGGATCTGACTTCCTAGGAGAGTTTGTAAGACTCTTCATTGCTGGAGTAACACAGGATGAAACTTTTGAGCTGGACCATAGTTGTGTGTTTAGGTTATCCTGTACTGAGGGGTAGAGAGCAGAACTCTAGTATCCATCGTATTTACTTCATGCCATCCAAAAAAATGGAGCCAGAACTCGGACTCAGCAGCTTCAATATAGCTCATAGATTCTGTTCCTTGCGTCATGTTTATTTGCTTCTGTTTCCAGCCAATTTTGAAGGCAGGAGATGAAGTGGATGAGCCAAGTGAGAGAGAGCGGCTTCGAACAGTTCTAAAGAGAATGGGAAAGCTCAGGTGCATGCGTGAGGTAAGAGCCAGGGTGGCGGACTCTGCCCTAGAGTCTCTCTGATCTTCTTGCTGTTCTTTCCTCTTTGTTCTCCACTTCCCTTTCAGGTTTCTTGATCCTCTGCCCCCTGGTGGCATAGGGTAGCACCTACTTTCCCAGGTCTCTTACAGTTATTAATAGTTCTTTATTTTTTCTCTTCTCCACAAGTATATTCCCCCTTGTCCGCTTTTCTCTAAGGGGCTTCTTTACCAGCCTTTAGTGTGATGAAGATGATTCTATAAGCTCATTCCGTGAGGAGCTCGATGTTGCTGGCTAGATAATACTGGGGTGGTATTGGGTCACAGTTTAAGAAGGAAGTGCTGGCCTGGAGTAGGTGTGTTGTCATGCTTGCTCAGTGATCACTGAACTAATTTGCCATCTGGCTCATAGGCAGGATTGCCAAGGCGAAGGAGGGTTATGCCAGTGTGAAGTGTTGGGGAGCATCTTGTCTCACTGTTTTTTGTGGTTTGTGGTGCTTGGTGATGTCTGAAAAATTTAGAGATCATGTGAAACATATACAGTTCTAAAATAGGATTCTTTCCTGTGTTCAGAGTTGCTCCAGTACCTTCACCAGCATTATGGGATACCTGTACCATATTAGAAAATGTGGCAAAGAGGCTTCAGAGCTGGAGAAATTGACCCTGAAATGTCACCACTGTGAGAAACCATACAGGTCAAAGGCTGGGCTTGCATATCACATGAGGTCAGAGCACGGACCTGTGAGTATTGATTCTTCTGTAGCCATTGAGGATGTATGCTGTACCTGTCACTCCCTTCTGTGTCTTCTGAGTATCCCCAACACAGCTCACAAGGAAAGCGTTTAATTGAGTTCATCATGACAGGGCATCTGAGAACTCACATCTCGATCTACAAGTAGAACGTGGGAGGTAGAAGGGAGCACTAACTGGAAATGGCAAGAGCCTTTTGAAACCTCAAAGCCTGTTCTCCAGTGACACAAGCCCACACCTCCTAGTCCTTACCAAACAGTTCCATCAACTGGGCACCACATATTCAAACATCAGTGCTCATGAGGGCCATTTTCATTCAAACTACCACAACATGTATATGTGTTTTCCTGTGTGTAAGTAAACACATATGTATTTGCAGGTGCACACACATGTAAGTGCACATGTGTATAAAGTGTGAAGTTAACCTCCAGTGTCTTCCTTGATCATGCATAAAGGAAGGATGTCTTGCTGAATGAAGCCAGAGCTCACCAATTCTAGATAGTCTAGCTAGCCAGCTTGCCTGTGTTTCTACCTCTTAAATGCTGGCATCATTGGTGGTCTGCTGTGCCCACCCAACTTTTATATGGGTGCTAGAGATACAAACTTCAGTCCTCATGCTTTTGTGACAGGTTCTTTATCCATCAACCATCTCTATAATCCCTAAGTAGTACCTTTATTTTACATGAATGAATGTTTTCCATGCATGTATGTATGTGCACCACATTGAGTGTCCAGTATCTATAGAAATCAGAAGAAGGTGTCATGTCCCATGAAACTGGAGTTACGAATAGTTGTGAGCCACCATGAGGGTGTTGGGGATCAAATCCAGGTTCTCTGCAGGAGCAACAAATGCTTTTAAAGCTGGGCTGTCTCTAACCCCTATTATATATATTTAAAACTAAAACATTCCCTCTTATTTAGAATTTTTTTTATAGAAATCTGTCTCTAGTCTTCATTTTCTTGTATGTGTCTTGACTGTGTTTATACTTCCAAGCTTGTATATGCATGTGTTCCTGCACATGTACACATTTGTGTATGTATTTGCAGGTGTGTGTGTGTGTGTGTGTGTGTGTGTGTGTGTGTGTGTATTTGAATGACAGAGAACAACTTCTGGTGTCATTCCTCAGTAGCTGCCCACCTTTTTCATTGAGTTACTGGCCTAGGGTTTGCCATTCTGCTAGGCTCTCCAGCCAGCTAGAAAGCCTCCGAGATCCTGCTGTCTCGGCTGCTCTGGTGGTGTGATTACAAGGATGTACCATCATACCTGTGTTTTTAATGCGGGTTTGGGAGAGCTATCTTCTGCTGTCTTACCCTCGTGTGTGTGGGGAAATGTGTTTGTATGTTAACATGTATGTTAAGGTGTGCATACACATCTGTGAGCATGCATGCTGAAGTCAGGTCTACATTGAGTGTCTGGGGCTTACCTTTGTAAGCTACACTGGTTGGTCAGGGAGCTCTGAGGATCTCTATCTCTACTGCCCTGTACTAGCACCACAGGTTTCATCCTGCAAAGAAGGGTGTTGTATTTAATAACTGTCTGTGACTGAAACCACTTGTCAACCATGTTTTTATGTCTCCTCCTTGCAGGTCTTTTTCCCAGAGTCAGGACAGCCAGACTGTTTAAAGGAGATGAGTTTGGAGGCAAAGGGCGGGGGTCGAGTTCAACGGCGTTCTGCCAAGATAGCTGTGTACCATCTGCAGGAGTTGGCCTCTGCTGAACTAACCAAGGAATGGCCGAAGAGGAAGGTGCTCCAGGACCTAGTACCCGATGACCGGAAGGTAAGGTCGTGTGTCACTGATACTCAATATTTTGTAGAATGTTTCCCAGTATGGATTGGTGTGGCACCCACATTTAGCAGCTCACAGCAGCCTGTAACTCCAGCTCCATGGGCATCTAAAGCCCTTCTCTGGTCTCTGCGGGTTCCTCTGCTCACATTCGCAAACCCACACACAGGCACACGGATGTACATGATGAAAAATACAAAACATCACCCCCCTTCACACACACACACACACACACACTAAGGGTTTCTCTGTGTAGCCCTGGCTGTCCTGGAACTCGCTCTGTAGACAAGGCTGGTCTTGAACTCAGATCTGCCTGCCTCTGCCTCCTGAGTGCTGGGAATAAAGGTGAGGGCCACCACATCCTTCTGCCCCGACCCCTTTAAAATGGGTATGAAGCTTTGAACATATTTTGGTTGGGAGTTGCATTCTTGCAATCCAATGTTTCTTGTATTCTAGTTAAAATATACTCGCCCTGGGTTACCTACCTTCAGCCAGGAAGTCCTGCACAAGTGGAAGACGGATATCAAGAAGTATCATCGCATCCAGTGTCCTAACCAGGTGATTCTCTGTCCTGTCAGTAAAGACCTCTAAGACTCTGCTGTGTTCATTACTGATTGCTTCAGCTGTAGAGGACTCGTGCAGCAGTTAGCTTGCTCAGAACTGGATCCTTCCATAAACCTGCTAGTCATCAGGACAGCTCCACTGCCATAGGCAGCAGCATCTGAGATCATCCATGAGAGCAATGAACTAGGCCTCAGATGGGCTTGCAATGTCCTTTGCTGCTACATTCAGGCTGGCCCTCCATGACCCTAACCCTAACTCTGCAGGATAGCTGGATTGCCAGAACGGGATGTATGTGACTAACCTGAGACACAAAAATAAAAGACCCAGTTCTTTTTAAGGTCTCATTGCACAATTTGTACAGCATCCTTCCATAGCGTCCTATTAGTCATCACATCACAGGTATATTAGTTACGTTTCTGTGGTTGTGACATAACTAGAGGCAACTTACAGAAGGAAGAGTTTGTTTGGGCTCACAGTTCTAACGGGACCAGAGTCCATCATGGTGGGTGTTTTTGTCAGGGTTTCATTGCTCTGAGGAGACACCATGACCAAGGCAACTCTTAAAAAGGCAAACATTTAATTGGGGCTGACTTATGGGTTCAGAAGTTTAGTCCATTACCATCAAAGTGGAAAGCATGCCAACATCCAAGCAGACATAGTGCTTGAGAAGGAGCTGAGAGTTCTCCATCTTACTCTAACTGCAGCCAGGAGAACTGACTCTTCTACACTGGGCAGAGCTTTAAAGCCCACCCACAATGACACACTTCCTTCAATAGGACACACCTAATGGTGCCACTCTCTGGGCCAAGCATATTCAAACCACCACAGTGGGGAAAAATAACCACAGGTGGTGGGCATGATGTACTTCTTCCAGTAAGGCTGCACTTCCCAGAGGTTATACAACCTTCAAACAGTGCCACCAAGTAGGGACCAAGGGTTCCCATGGGAACTCTGGAGGTTTGAATGAGAATGGCCCTATAGGCTTATGTGTTAGAATGCTTAGTTCTTAGTTGGCAGAACTGTTTGGGAAGGATTAGGAGAGATGGCCTTGTTGGAGGAGGTGTGTCTCTGGAAGGCTTGGAGGTTTCAAAAGCCCATGCCATTCCCAATTAAATCTAGCTCTGCTTCCAACTTGTGGATAATGTCAGCTCTCAGCAACTGCTCTAGCACCATGGCTGGCTGCTGCCATTTTTCTTACCATGATAGTCATGAACTCACCCTCTGAAACTATAAGCATTTCCCCCAACTAATTGCTTTCTTTTATAAGATGCTTCAGTCAATGAGTAAGACAGAAATCTATAGGGGCATATTTCTTACTTAGACCATCATAGGACGTCTATCCTAGATTCATTAAGAGTGTGAATGGACTCCACCCCTCCATGATGGAGTAGCAGAGATTTCACTGTTAGCTTCAGGAGTTCAGTTCCCAGCAACCACATGTTGGCTCAAACCATCTATCAGAGGGATCTGAAAGAAAGAAAAAAATAAGGGGTGGGGGTGGGGGAAGGACTCTGAAGCTGTGTGTTCTGTTAAACATCAGCAAGAAGACCAGGGTCAGGAGTAACTTAGACTTCCTGGAGCCTTATTTTTCTTCTTTATTGTCTTCCCTTTCTCCTTCCTTCTTGCCTCTGTGACTTTCATGTGTGGGTTTTTGTTGTTGTTGGGGTTTTTTTGTTTGTTTGTTTGTTTTGTTTTCTTTGGTATTTGGTTTATGGCTAGGGACTGATCTCCCTCCAAATGAGGAACTGGTAAGTGTAAGTAATTGCATTGCTGAGAGAAGGGTTCTGTGCACACAGCACTCATGTCTGCTTCTCTTTTTCAGGGCTGTGAGGCTGTCTACAGTAGTGTGTCTGGCCTTAAAGCTCATCTGGGCTCTTGTACACTGGTTTGTAACATTTTCTATGTACTCTCTGAAAGTGTCCTCTCTGTTAGTCTGACATAGAAGAAGGCTTAGTTTAGGCAAGATAACCAGGCATCCTGTTGACTATCACCTCTGGAGGCTGCCTTTGGCCTTAGGATCAAGGACATTCTTGATCCTGTTGGGTTGGGCAGCAGGTGCCTCTAGGATACAGAAATGGTCAGCAAAGTCATGTCATACTTACCTTGAAGGAACTGGAAGGAGGGTCTATGAATTTGGAATCCTAACCAGAGATTGCTTCTTTCGCCCTGGTCTTCACCCACTGGCCCTATCTTGCCCTGTTTTGCCATAACCTTTCCTTCCTAAGAAGAAGCTGTTTGGACTGGTGAAGATCCTCAGACAAACCCATCTGGACTATACTGGCCTCAGGGGATGGGGGCCAGACAGGGTGTCAGGCTAACATGCACTCACCTCCCAGAATCTTTTTTATGTTGACCCAGGTGCTTAAGAGCCATGAGAAATGCTGCCACTTTCCAGGCCCATCTAGCAGGGAGAGGGAAATCTCAGTTGAAGGCATTCGGGGCATTGTGGGTATCTTAGCCAGATGTGGGTAGCAGTGCTTAGGAGTGTCATTGGGATAGTTTCTGAGTCCTTCAACTAGGTATTACCAATGGGATTCTGGGTTTCCAAGGCACCCTTTGCCACAGTGGGAAGGACTGTTCCAAGGTGTCTCTAATGACCCTGGGGCATTTGATGATTTATAAAGAGGAATTAAGAATGCCAAAAGTGAGGTGAAAGGGAGCAGCTTGGGACAGAGCAGAAGGTGGGGCATGACAGGCTATAATTTGGTGCTGTGGGTTCCGGTGGTGAGAGTTTGCCTTAGCTAGATTTTGTAAAATATATTGTCGTTTTGGACCATTTCCCATGATTTCTGATTAAGAGACTCCTCGTTATTTTTCTCACAATTACTGCCCAAGGCCCAGGTATGTTTTTCAGAATTTACCCACAATTCTCTTTCTGTCTTTGAAACAGGGTACCTTCGTGGCGGGAAAGTACAAGTGTCTTTTGTGTCAGAAAGAATTTGTGTCAGAGAGTGGTGTCAAGTATCACATCAACTCTGTCCACGCCGAGGTACGCTCCCCACCTTCCCCGTGTGCCTCATCCTGAAGCTGTAGCAAAGAAATTCATGCTGAACTTGCCAGAGTTAAAGTGCTCTCTGAAATTATATGAGTCTAAATGAAATTGTCTGTGAAGAAAAATTAGATAAAGCTCACTGTGGCTGGCATCTTTGAGTCCCTATAATTCTCTTAACTATGATTAAATGAAACATTGGGGAACCAGGTTGAAGTTACATGTTTGCTCTTGTTTTACAGCATTTTCTTTTGATAAACATCCAATTGTTTTAGTGTTTTCCAATAGTCTGGGGTCTATAAATTATTGTCAGTTGTGTGTAATTTTAAAAACACACTTACTCTTTCTTGGGCGCTCTCCCTGAGTTTCCAGCTATGCTTCAAGAGCAGCCATGTTGCCGGCTGGTGCTTTCCTGAGAATGCCACTGGTTCTCTTGCTGGCTTTGCTAAGCCTCCCAACAACCATCCTTCCTGAGAACTCCGACCACCCCAGTGGCCCACTTTCTCCTTCCACCTGAGTCATAGTGGATAAAAACACCAGACAGGCTTAAACATTTAAAACCAGCCAGATAACACAGCTGTTGGGCAGAGAGTATCCTGCCCCATTCCTCCTTAGCCTCCACATTCACCTGCAAAGGCTACAAACTAACTGTCCCTGAGACTACATGTCTGTTCTTCCTATCCACCCCATGCTCCGCATTCCCACTTCTCTCCAAGTCCCTTTCTCTTCCTCCTGGGACCCAGAAATCCCACCTTATCATTTGCCCAACAATTAGCTTCTGCTGTCTTTATTGACCCAATCAAGAAACAGGGAAGTAGATTTTAGTTATCAGGTCCTCCCCTACAGTCATCACCTACATGACTGTTTCCCCTGAATCTGTATCATGTGGGTGTCTGGTACCCTAGGTAGACAAAGAGGGCAGCAGCTCCCCTGGAACTGGAACTACAGATGGTGGTGAGTCATCCAGTCATCCTGTGGATGCTGGGTCCTCTGAAGGAGCACCAAAGCTCCGACCACTGAGTTGTCTCTAACCCTCCAACAACTAGTTCTTAATGCTGTCTATATCATTGCATAAGACATCTCTGAATGAGAGGCTTATCTTAAATCAGATTACACTTGTCCTAGGTGCAAATGCCTGTTATTCTAGCACTTGGAAGGTAGAGGCAGATTGACCAGGACTTCAAGGTCATCAATACTAAGGTATAAAGGCTTTCATAGAGAACTTACAGAAAATGAATGCAAAAATTAATATAGTTTAAAGGGTGAACAATGACCTTTTTTGGCTGTCCTACATTCAGTCATCCTGCAGTTTCTTAGGGCTCTTGGTCATTTTCATTTTATAGTTCTCTTGTTCAAATAGGGCTCTAAAACTGGTTCATGTGCTGCAAGTGTCTATCCTAGCCTGGAGCATTCTCACTGGAAGTCTAATATGACACAGTTTATGGAATAAATTATTTTTTCAGTCATATTCTTAAAAGTGTAAACTGCATATGCTAAAGTAGGAGCATTGTGAATTTTTTAGTTCACCTGGACCACACAAACTCTGTACCATAAAAGAAAAAGAAAAGGGGAACACAGCAAAGCAGCTGCATGGAAAATCCTATGTTGATAATGTGTGTGTGTGTAAGATAACGGTGTCACCTGTAACCCTGGCACTCGGGAGGTAGAGGCAGAACTTCAGCAGTGAGCTCAAGGCCAGCCTCAGCCCCATTAGGCCCTGTCTGAAAAGCGAAGTGAATAGTGGTGGAGTATATGACATATTCTGCTACCAAGTCTTCCCTTGTGTTCTCTCTGAAGTCATGAGTTTAGATGCACAGAGTTCAGAGTGCTCCACGCACAGGCCACCGTGGCTGTCCTTTCACTTGTTAGGAGGCTTTGCTTCCCTCGTCTGTTTCCAGTCTTTTTTTTTTAATTCCTCACGTACGCACACTTGGGGCTTCCCCGATCCCCCCTGTGGTGGTGCTCCTCTACCTAATGGTTGTGCTCCACTGTCCTAGCTGTTTCCTGTGAGTTGCTCTTCCAACCTGGGAGACTGAGTGGATTACTTAGATTGAGGCTTTTGCTTTTCCAGAAGAATACTTTATAAGTTTCCTCAACCACATGATTTTCTATAATGAGGCCCAAAGAGATGGAGTGACTTACAGGAAGAAGTCAAAAGGAAAGGAAAATGGCACTCAGGGGGTCTGCTTAGGAATCAGTCCATGCTCCTGTCCCAAGAGGAGGTATTAGGTAACAGGCCAAGTAAATACTTTATAACCACACCTTCTTTTCTTTCTCTTCTCATTTCTTTCTTTTTTCTTCCTTCCTTTCTTTTTCTTTTTACTGTGTAAAATTGTGTTTTTGCATGTGTGTATGTACCACCTTGTGCTAGGGCCTTCAGGGGTCAGATCCTGGAACTATAGTTAGGGGTGGTTGTCAGATGCCCAGTGTCAGTGCTGGGAACAGAAGCTGGGTCCTCTGGAAGAGCACAAAGTACTCTTAATTGCAGGTTTGGGTTTTTGAGACAGGGTCTTGAGCAGCCCAGACTATCCTCATACTAGCTATATCTTTGAAAATGATCCTTCTGCCTCTGGGTCTTAAGTGCTAAGATTTTTGGCATGCACTGCCACACCTGTGTCCTGGTCACACACTAAATTACCCAGCATCATGCTTTACACGATCTACATTTATGAGAGCTGATGCATATTGCATTTCTCCAGGACGGTGCTCTCAGGTCCGTGTGCCCCCACTCCTGTGCAATACACACAACACTGCCTTCTCTCCTTTCTTCTTGGCCTTTTATTTTGTCCCTGTGTTACTTTTCCCTGCAGGATTGGTTTGTTGTGAACCCAACAACCACGAAAAGCTTTGAGAAGCTGATGAAGATAAAGCAGCGGCAGCAGGAGGAGGAGAAGCAGCGGCAGCAGCATGGAAGGCGGCGGTCTCTAAGAAGGCAGCAGCAGCCGTGTGCCGAGCCTCCAGAGAGCCAGCCAGAGCCCAAGGCAGGGAAGGAGCAGGGTGGGAATGAGGAGCTGGTGGGAACTGAGCCGGATCCAGTGCCAGCACAGCCCCAGAAAGCTGAGCTTACCAAGACCACTCACAAACGGGGAAGGAAGTAGGCAGCTGTTGATGGTGCTCCAAGGAGAGTGGATGTGATGCAGTTGTCATGGGGACATGTGCAGACCAGGACTGAATTGTGGGGCTGGGTGAGGTTGCTTTCAGCTGTTGCTGTTGGGTGGTGGCTCTCAGCTCTTCTGTGTAAATTTCATAGTCTTCCTGACTCGTTCACTTTCTCCCCTCCCTGCCTTAGTAGGTTCGTATTCCCATGGAGTCCTCTTGCTTTTCTGTCACCCAAAGAGCTCCTCTGGAAAAGCAGCTGCAGGCCTCCTCACCCTGAGCAGGGTTAAGAAAGAAACCTTCAGTTGGTTGTCTTCATTCTTTCCTGTCTAGGTTATGAATGTTCTTGAAATCTTCATTGATTTAGTGGCTAATCCATCATTTAGCTTATAAAACGGTTCTAGACTAATTTTTTTTGAAAAGCTGTAACAGGTTTTATCCTCCTGTGTTTGTGACATAGAGCACTAAAGAGGAGAACTGCCACAGTGTGGCCCTGAACCCCAGAAAGCAGAGCCTGGCAGAGGCTGCTCACCTTTAACTAGGTTTTACTGCTGAGAGGAAGAAAGTGACTTAGCACAGAAAAGCTAAGTGCTCCCTGTGCTTGCTCTTGGAGCAGGGACTAACCGGACCGCAGGCATGAGATCAGCCTGAGGGGTCTATCCCAAACACTAAGATGGCAAGAGAGGGAAAGGCAATGGCAGTGAATGCTGCCCCACCCTCCACAGAAGCTTGACTTTGTGTCCTTGGTTTTAAGGACTGAGAAATGACTCAGTCCCTCGCTGTGTTCACTCGGTGTCCTGGTCCCTGGCAATGCCACTGAGGCTGCAAAGCAAGGTGTGCTGTCCCTCTTCCCTGTGCTTACCTCCCTTGTTAGGCCACGCCCACTTAAGTTGTCTATGGCATTACCCCTCCTCTGTCTGAACGTTCTGAGAATACTGTCCTACTGTTTTGTATATGGAGTTGTATCCGCTTTATATTGTGAGATTCTGACAGCAGATGTCGATATTTCTCTGGGAAGAATGGTCTCTGTACCTCATGCCTGTCTGGAGGTGTTCAGTGGGCTCTTCCCTGTGAGGGTGGATATCTTGAAACATAGGTTAGAGTAAGTAGCCTTGTTGTCGTGTTTCTGGTTTCTCTTCCTCCTTTTGTGTAAATATTGTTGTTCTATATTCCCACCTATTGTGTGGCATATGCCACTTATAAAGCTAACCTTGATATGGACAAATAGTACCTTTCCAAACTCTGAAAGGCTGTTTGCCACCCTTAAGTCTCTGTTCTCTGTGCTCTTCTAAATAGCTTTATCGTGTGTGCTTTGTGAAGATCACTTTTCAATATGGGGCATTAAAACTTGGATTGGGCACTGCCAAAGGGTCATTTTGAAACAAGTCCAGGAGATTCTGTGTCTGTGCTGTTCTTCGTTCCTGCTTCCACCCTTAAAGCCCCCGCGGTAGGTGAGGGTTGTGGAGGAGGAGAAATAAGAAGCTATGTGAAGTTCTGGGGGCAAGGACTTGGAGAATATTTGGCAAATAAAATGACTCACTGAGAAAGTCTCTGGTCTTTGCTGCTACTCTGCTCTTGGACCCCTTTGCTGACACATGAGACTCAAGATGGCCAAGAACTGGGGAGGTTCTGGGTCATCTCAGCATTTCTTGGCTCCTGAAACCTGCTGGTCATGGTGATTACAGTAGGGAGCTGGTGCGGAGATGAGGCCTGTTTTCTGTGGGTCTGTGCAGCAACCATTTCCTTCCCATGGCCAGGAATCAGCAAGACCTGTATAGACTGTCCTGGTCACACTATTCAGTTACACTATTCATTAGAATAATATAAACAAGGGTAGCAGTATTTGGTACATATTGAATGGTGTGTGTGTGTGTGTATGTGTGTGTGTGTGTAATGGAAATAGATACAATTACTTGACTGAATCTAATAAAACTAAACACAAGAATAATATCCAGCCCCAGGTACATGCGGAGGTACTCCTCTTGCCCACCAGTGCAGGAGACTTGCACAAGAATGACATGATGCTCCACATGTCTGTCAGGGACTACCACTTGTCCCAAAATCTGTTCTCATCTTCCAGAGTCACAAGCTGAAAGGACACTTGGTGCCCTTTCTGCCCTCCAATGGCAAATGAGCAGCCAGGAAATGTCTCTGTTGGAGTCTGCAGAAGTGGTGTGTGTGCTTTGGAGACTATGTACAGAGGAGTATAGCTGTTATAAACAGGCGACTAGCTTGAACACAGGCCTGTGTTTGGTCCTTAGCACTGGGGAGAACATTCCCACCTTCATTTACTCCTCTGCTTCCTGGTGCTTGGATGCAAGTTTTTCTGGTCTGCCACCCCCTGCATATCTGATAGACTGACCCCTCCAAAAGTGTGACTGAATAAATTCCTGTCTTTATGGAAGATAGTGAGCCATGCGCATCTTTCTACCTTCGCCAGTTAGATGCAGTAGAGATGATGCCTCATAGGATAGAAGTGTGCAAACAGGAGGTAGTGGACTTAGTCATCTCCTGAAGGACGGTCATTTGTCAAACAAGAATATCTGAGACAATTACATGTTTCTTCTTCTTTTTAAAAAATGGAATCTGGTCTATTTTCCCTCCAGAAGGATGGATAAAATGTTACAGGTACACAGTGAGGTACTACCCTAATTTGGGTTCTGTTGCCATGCTAAACACCGTGACCCACAGTGACCTGGCGAGGAAAAGGGTTGTTTTATTCTACAGCTTATAGTCTTCCATGAAGGGAGTCCAGGACAGCAGCCCAAGCAGAAACCTAATGTCAGAAACTGACAAGAGGCCACAGAGGGATGCTGCTTCCTGTGTGTCATGGTTAGCTCAGCTTGTGCAGTCCAGCAGCACAGGTCAGGGGTGGCCCCACCCACAGTGGAGACCCAACCACATCCATTGTAAATTAAGAAAATGTCCCCAAAGGCTTGCCTTATAGGCAAGTGTGAGGGAGATATTTTCTCAATTGATATTGATTGATATTTCTCATCTCTTTACAGATGACCTAAGCTTGTGTCAACTTGACAAAAACTTAACAGGCATAAATATTACTAAGTCTCCATCAGACATTCATGCAAAAAATTCAAAATAAATCATTACAAAAAATATTTCTGTATAATTTAGGATTTCTTCTGTTAACAGCAAGTGATATTTCTAGACCTATTGAGACACTTGGATGTTGGGCATGGTAATCTATATAATACAGATTAATATGGAGTGATTAAATATGTGTGTGTGCCTGTGTGCTCAAGTGCCACAGTCAGCATGTGGTGGCCAGAAGACAATGTACAGCTCTGTGATTAATGAGTGACTAGCTCGTATACAGGCCTATACTTATTAGTTAGGGTTTTACCGCTGTGAAGAGACTCCATGACCAAGGCAAGTCCTATAAAGGACAACATTTAATTAGGGCTGGCTTACAGGTTCAGAATTTCAGTCCAGCATCCTGTTAGGCATAGTACAGGAGGAGCTGAGATTTCTACATCTTCATCTGAAGGCTGCTAGCAGAATACTGGCTCCCGGGCGGCTGGGACAAGGGTATTAAAGCCCACACCCACAAGGCCATACCTACTCCAAAAATCTGAACCTCCCAAGAGTGCCATTCCCTGGGCTAATCATAAACATACCATCACAGTTTGGGAGTCAGTTCTTACAATCTACCATGTGGATTCTAGATATCAAAACTCAACAGTTACCAGGGCCTCGGTGATGATTGTCCTATGCTAGCCAGGTGAATACTTCAGTCTGTCTGGGTGTGTCAACCAAGACATACTTGGCTCAAGCAAGCCACTAACTATAAAGAAGTGTTATTACTTGTGCAAGTGCTGAAAGGTAATGCTCAGTGCTGATCGGACACTACAATAATATCCACATACTGCCAATCCCCATGTGTGTTTTCTGAAGCCACCATGTAGGTGCTGGGAACTGAACCCAGGTCCTCTGCAAGAGCAGCAAATGCTCTTAACCCTTCATTCATGGAGAGACACATGAGACAGGGTCTTGGCCTTGGACTCACTATGTAGAAGAGGATGCCCTTGAACTCCTGATCCTCCTGCCTCCACCTCCAGAGTGTTGGAATTACAGGTATGTGCTACCACTCTGTTGGTGCTGGGGATTGAACTCAGTACTCTGCACACCAGGTAGGCACTCTGACAGCTGAACTACACTCTCAGCCCCTCACATTCATTTAAACTTTTAATCTCTCTCTCTCTCTCTCTCTCTCTCTCTCCCTCTCTCCCTCTCTCCCTCTCTCTCCCTCTCTCTCTCCCTATCTCTCTCTCTATCCCTATCTCTCTCTCCTCTGTCTCTGCCCCTCTGTCTCTCCCTCTCCTCCCCTGTGTGTGTGTGTGTGTGTGTGTGTGTGTGTGTGTGTGTGTGTACAGTGGTTCCCACACCCTCAAGCAGGTCGACACATAAACACATAAAACTAAATCTTTCAAAAGTGAATGAGAGAAGAAAACTGAGGACTGGTGCGGCAGTAAGAGAAGGGGGTTGTCGTAGAACTATGACCTAGATGGTGAGACCCTGAAATCAATTCCCAGACAGCATCCACTCCTTCCTGACCACACCTTTAAGCCTTCCTACCTGATACTCACCGGTTACATCTATGTTAAGCATTCATCTCAAGTCTGATTGCCCACCAAATGGCACCTCCCTTACTCTTAATCACCTCCTTGCTTGCATACTGTATGAATACAGGCATTTCTTCACACCTTTTCCCAAAAGTGAGTTTCTCTGTGTAGCCCCGGTTGTCCTGGAACTCCCTCTGCAGACCAGGCTGGCCTCGAGAACTCACAGAGGTCTGCCTGCCTCTGCTTCCCGGGTGCTGAGTCATCTTTTAATGCTCTTCCACAAGAACATTAGCTTCCTTACACGGAGATCCTTGTTGACTTCAGTTTTGCTCAAGTTCGTTCCCAGAATGTGGTCAGTCCAGCTTTGACAACTCTTCACTGTCTACTTGACTGCTTTCCCTGTAACCACGGCAAGGGTTACTCTTCTGCCCTGGTTTTCAAGAAGCTGTCCATTTCATGCCCAAGACAATGGAAAATGTGGACAATTACACTAACTGTGCATTGGGGGTATGCAGAAGGTAATTCTGACCCAGGCTTGGATCCCAGGCTACCCAGAGAAAGGAACTGGGGTGGTAGTCAAGTTGCCCAGAAGGTAACCACCTGAACTCTCCACCACCCCAGAGACCCTCCTCTCTTCAGCTTTCTCTTGACAGACCCCTACTACATCTCTTCAAGGTAGTTGTGTCTAGAAAGGTGGTCCATCAGGATTCCTGCCATTCTCCATAGCAACAGACACAGTGGCCTGAGGTCCTGGGAGGCCGCTGACTCAGCAGAAGCTGCAGTCTAGCCTCTCACCATAGAGACACTAAATCACTAGAGAGACTTCTGTGACATTCTATGAGACCATTGTGCAGGGAACATTTGATCCCAATCTAAGGAAAAGGATACAGCAGTAGGCCAGTAGGCCAGGGAGGCTTCTGTGGGTTTCGCCCTGCTGGTGCTGACTGGTGGTGGTATCTAACAAATAGGGGGAGGGGGGTGTTGACAATTGAGAAGGTGTGTAGAGAGAGCTGGTGGTTGTTTAATGGGATGTAGGAGGAGGGGCAAGACCCTGCTCCTCAGGTGTGAGAGGAAATGGAATCCCAAACTCAGTGCAGATCTGGGGGGCAAATCCAGGCGACCTGCTAAGACTAATTTGGTAGCTGAGACTAAGAAATTATGTAATGACAACCCTAGCTGCATAAAGTCCCATCCTGCGTACCCCAAAGTAAAGACGCCTCTTGAAAATTGGGCTCCCCAAAGGCAGACATGCGGCACTAGTTCTTTGGCAAAGCCTCTCAGTGAGCACCAGACTCACCTCCATACATGCCTGAGTTCTGGAACCAGGTAGGTACGGGAGGGGATTGATGTGAATGGAAGGTCCCCTAAGCTTGGTGACAATGGTGGGTGAAAGGAGGACTGGGACATGGCACGAAAACCTGAATTTCAACCAACAGCACCCAATCACAAAGCTGGGCAAGCCGGCACATGCTTGTAACCCCTAAGGTTGGGTGGGGGCATAGGACAGTCATTCAGACTAGCATAATCATTGAGCATCATGTGTAGTGAGAGACCCTGCCTTAATTAGGGTTTCTACTGCTCCCAGAAAACAACATGCCCCAAATCAATGCCGGGGAGGGTTTACTTCATCTTTTGCTTCTGTATCACACACAGTTCATCATCCAAAGAAGTTAGGGCAGGAGCTCAAGACAGAAACCTGGAGGCAGAAATTGAAGCAGAAGCCACAGACATATATTACTCACTTGCTTGGACTGCTTTCTTATTCAGTTAAAGACTACCTGCCTAGGCTGGGCCCACCCACATCAATCAATCAATCTATAATTTAGAGAGAGAGAGAGAGAGAGATCCACAGATAATCTGATAGAGTCACTTTTCCCGATGTAGTTCCTCCTCCCAAAAAACTTCTGAATGTACCGACTTTCCAAAAATCTGGCGCATGATGGAACACAAGGGCTTAGTTTCCTCTGGTTATTGTTTTCTCAGTTGTACCTAAAGAACTGATAAGAGAACATTTCCTTTGTTCTTCCTCCAGGTTTGCCCAGGGTCCGAAAGGTTCTCAGCCATCAACATCAACGTACATTACTATTCTAAATGAAAAGTCAGGCTAACAAAATCAGAGAACAAAGTAAAAAAGAAAGACAGTCGAGACCCTCGAGAGCCTGAACAAAAAGATGGAAGAGGCTGTGGCCAGGCAGGAGCTCCTGCTGCAAGACAGCAGGCTGCTGCAACAGGAGATACTCTGCCAGGAAACCCAGAACTGCTTCCTGAGCATCCTAAGGGGGAAAAGTGAGCAGTGTGAAAAGAAACAGGGAACTGTGGAACCAATACTTTCAGGAATGCGGGGAGATTACTAGAAAGAAACAAGAACTGACACGCAGGTTCACCCAGCAAACCACAGAGCACAGCTCTTGCAGGGAAAAACCAACCAATCCCAGTTGAGTCAGCACTTTCAGTCAATGGAGCACATTTCCTCCATAAAGAAGAACCAGGAGATGGAAATCCAGATGTTAGAGAAGGAGCTGAAGAACATGGAAGCCGAGAGTGCTCAGAAGGACCATTAGGCACACCTGCAGTTCCTGCAGCAAAAGACACACCTAGACAGACAGATACAGGAAGTAGAGTCGCTGCAGGCGGGAGACTGTGACACCTCGGAGGTTAGACAGAAGGCCCAGGTCTTCGAGTCCACAGCCAAGAAAGTGAATTCGGAATTTTGCATTGGTATCTGCAGAGAGAACCAGGAGTTACAGGAGGATCTCCTGAAGCTAATCCAGGAGTACCACAAACTAGAGTCCATAAAGAGGAAGCTAGAGATGTGGAAGAAGTGGCTGAAGGGGGAACAGTGGTATCAAGAAGCCTTAGGGAGAGAGAGCAGCTTAAGGCAAAGAGGGAGAAAAGTCATGCTTGTGACCCTCGCCCCGCAAAGCAGGGTGTCCTGAGGCCACACTGAACCATCCTTCCTGCACCAAATCAAGAATAAATCCAATATGGTTTATTAGCCAGAAAAATAAGACTCGGAGTTATTAAACTCTGACACTGTCTTGGTCTACTGGGGAGACTGTTGGATAGCCAGTGACGCTGAGCCAACTTGGAAAAATCACTGAGATGTTTCATGATTCTTACATGTTCCCATGGAGGACCACTGGACAACATGGGGTCACTGTTATAAACCAGTATTCAGTAAATATCAGTGCAATAAAGCACTCTTCTGCCTCGGTCTGCAGCAGTACTAAAAACAGAGCTACCTCCTCATTCATGGAGGAAACGAAGTGGGGTGGTGTTCAGAAAAGCGAGTTTAATAACAGGAAGCTAAACTTGAATATTAAAGCCTATTGAGCAAACTGAGGAAGGAAACATCCCTAGAAAGGATGAATACCGGGCACAGAGACCTTAAAATCAGAGTAAGGTGAGTCATTAAAAACAAAGAAACTGTGCATATAACAAAATTATAGCCAGCAAGATGGTTTGGATGATAAAGATGCTATGTAGCCCAGCCAATGAACTGAGTGTGATCTCCTAAACCAAACATAGAGAAAAGAACAGACTCCTCTCAGTGGTCCTCTCTCCTCCATGAAAGCACCAGGGTACACACACCCACACACATGCATAGTCACTAAATGTAAAATGGTAATTTTCAAGAAATATACTGGTGAGTGATCAGAGAGTTTGGGTAAAAGAGGGGAAGGTGAAGCTGGTAAGAGATAGAGAGACAGAAGCCAAGGAGACCATGAAAATGATGCTGTTGGCTTCCCCATCTGAATGTACAGTGATAGCGTTTGCTCCAGAAGAGAAGAAATGTCTAGGGGTGACAGAGTGAAGGGGAAGATCACAGTGAAGAAAATACCTAAAGTTTGCCTTTAAGAAGGAGAGAGAGAGACTTTTTTTTTCTGAAACAGGGTTTCACTTGATAGCTGAGGCTGTCTTGGTATTCACTATGTAGCCATTATGTGGCCTTGAACTTGACAAATCCACCTGTATCAGCCTTCTAAATACTCAGTTACAGGCATGAGCGACAGCTGCAGCTGCTATGTACTTTCAGAGTTACTTTCTGAAGTGTAAGAAGCTACAGCCCCTTGTTCAGAAATGAAATGTGCACTGTGCACAGCATGACGTCTGCTACCTGGGAGGCTGAAGCAGGAGCACCACAAGCTCAAGAGTGAGTTTAAGGCCACTTTGGCAACATTATAAGCAGTCTCAAAAAAATAAAATAAAATAAAATAAACATAAGGGGTACAAAGTAGTGGTAGAGTGTTTATGTATCGAGGGGAAATCCCCTAGGTACAGCCCTCAGTACTAAAAGAGAAACATGAAAACTCAGGGGCAATCCCTCTGGATTCTAAGTTTGGTGTCTCTTATTTCTGTCCACAAATACACACACACACACACACATACACACACACATTATATAACTGGCACACTTGATGTGCTCCATAAATTGCTTTCCCCAGTTATCCAGTATAGTTTAGGTTTATTCAGAATTATTAGGAGAAGCCCTTATTAAATTTATAGCTCATATACCCAGTGTGTGAATACATTACTTTTTATTCTTCATTCCAAACAGTGTTGTCAGGTTGTGTACAACAGTGTTCTAGAGCTGGTTTTAAGAAACAAGAGTGTGTAATATCTCAGCAAACACATCTCTTTCCTCATTACTGGTTTCAGATAGGTGTTCCTGGTTACCAGGCAGGTCTCCTTCACCAGACCACATAGGGAGGCCACCATCTGTCAGCTGTGTGCACTCTGCTGCTGTAGGGTCATCTGATGTAGCTGAGAAGGGGGGTTTGCAGGGAGGAAACACAGTACATGGTTTCAAGGCTACAAACAGCATGTCACATTTACTAACATTCTACAGGGAAGAGTGAGCTGGCCACCCATTTGTTATTTGGAGAAAGAGAGACAAGTAGAAGGTGGAGTATGCGCACATTTGTTAGAGTCTATAACTTAGGAAGGTCGGAAAGGTTCTGGAGGACAGTGGTCTTCTGCGATGAATGTTCCCATCATGCACTGGAACTTCTGCCACTCTTGAGCATCTCCCTTGGCACAGCAAAGCGGGGTATTTCTCTGCAGATGCCCACACCACCCTGTCTTGTGGTACAGCTTCCACAGTTGTTTACCAATCATTTTTGAGATGACAGTGATTAAGTCTGAATATGCTAGGAGAAAGGCCAAATCCAAGACTGTCTGATTAAGAGAAGCTTCATTTTAGAGATGTACCCAGCGCTGGCTACACAGCTGTCTCACAGTATGCAGGGAATTTTTAGAGAGCAGCCTTTGTGGGGTCCCTTTTATGGGGAAAAGTTAAGATTAATAGAAAATGGCTGTAATGTGGAACAGAGATAATTGGCTGTTAGGAAAAAATACAATGAAAGGAAGAATAAAAGCAAGAATATACTGTGGAAGGAGAGTCATACATCATGGGGCAAGTGATTACAATATAGATGGAGATTTCCTGAAAACATTTGTAAGGCAAAGGGCCGTCATGCATCATGGGTCATGAGTTCAGTGCAGGTTGAAAAACATGTTTTACAGAGTACCTTAGGTTTAGGAAACAGAAACTTATCCATGTAAGGTATTGGAGACTTAACAACATGGTCCCCGTTCTGGCTTCACACTGTACCAATTTACATTTCAAATCTGTGTATCTTTGTTTTCTGTTGTGATAAACACCATGGCCAAAAGCAATGTAGGGAGGAGAGGGTTTATTTTACCTTTCAGTTTCATCATTGAGAGAAACTGTTCTGTTGCTGTGAAGAGACACCGTGACCAAGGCAACTCTTATAAAAGAAAGCGTTTAACTGGGGTTTGTGTACAGTTTCAGAGGTTTAGTTTACTATCGTCATGGCAGCTTGTATGGCATTGGAGCAGTAGCTGAGAGCTACCACATCCTGATTCTGAGGGAGAGGGGGAGGGGAGAGTGACAGACAGACAGACACACAGAGAGACAGTCACAGAGAAAGAGAGAGAAGAGAGGGAAGAGGGGCAAGGGAAGGAGAGAGGAGGGGGAGAGAAGAGGAGAAGGAGAGAAGGAGAGAGGGAGGGAGAGAGAGAGAGAGAGAGAGAGAGAGAGAGAGAGAGAGAGAGAGAGAGAGAGAGACTGGGCTTTCTGTGGGCTTTTGAAAACCTCAACCCCCTGTGGCACACTCCCTCCGACAAAGCCACACCTCCTAATCCTTCCAATCCTATCAAAGAGTTCCAGTCCCTAGTGACTAAAGATTCAAAGATATGCTTCTTTGGGGTGTGCAGGGAGGGGGTACAGTGGGGGAAATATTCTTATTTAAACCACCACAGATGTCAAGGCAGGAACTTAGAGCAGAAATCACAGAGCAATGTTGTTTGCTAGCTCCTTTTCAATGCTCCTACATCTTTATAATTCAAGACAGTCTCCCACAGACATGGCCCCAAACCAATCAGATCTGAGGAATCTCTCAATTGAGACTGTCCACACAGGTGACTCTTCCTTGGATCAAGTTGATACTCAAAGCTAACCAAGACAGAACCATACCTGAGAGTTCATATTACTATCAGCAACTATATGCAGCCAACATGGCTCGGCCAATGCGGCCTCCTGGTTGTAGTGTTCTACTACATTTTTAGAAGACTGAACAGAGTGGTCAAGACAATCTATATTGTGTCCTCAGATCACTTTCCTTAGGGAGGAAAAGAGAAAGGAGTCCTGGAAAGACGGGCTGGGGTGTGGTTCAGGCACGTCCCCCTCACCTCAGCCTGCTCTTACCTGGTGGTCTCAGGGGCTAATCTGCTGTGGACAGAAGTGAATTTGGAACTTAGCTTGGTCTCTCATCACCATTTGTTTTTCAGACTGACCTTGAATGTGGCTATCTTACTGCTTCAGTTCCTGAGTGATGGGTGTACAGGTGTTACATAAAAGGCCTTAAGACAAATTATCCTCAAGTTCGAGCTTCTCCTGCTACCCCAGTCTATTAAAAAAAAAATTGGCAGCAATGGGCTTGCTTCTATTTCCAGCATAATGGGTGGGATTTCTTTTGGGCTTGGAAAATGATTTGTAGTTATTTATGCTGAGACAGTAGGAATTTCAAAGCTTGCTCTTTCTTCTCTTCTTCCTCCTTCCCCTTCTCCACCTTCTTTTTCTTCTTTTCTTCCTCTTCTTTCTCTTCTTCTTCTGCTTTTATAAAAAAGTAGGGAGGAGATCAAAGGTCATCAGAGAATCTCCCCATACAAAGCTTTGTGGGGCGCTGCCTGCACATTCTCCATTACAAGATGGTGCTGACATCCGGCTGGAGTTAGCAGTAAACAAGTCATGTGTGCACGCTCTGGGTAACTTTCCACTCCTTGAGCTCTGCCTCTCCAGTGGCGTCATATGGCCTGATGAGTTTCAACCAATCAGGGGGCTCCACGTCCAAGGTGAGGACTGATTCCCATATAAGGGGATGGGCTAGATAGTTCGGGGTCTTCGCTTCTACTTGATGTAAGCTTATGCTCTGCCTCTTGAGAGCATTAAAGGTTTACTGCAGAAGAATCCTATTTTGTGTGCCGCGTCGTTCTTGCTGGCGAGACGGTTGCGTGGGACAAAGCTTCAACTGGCCATATTGCCGATGCCCCAGCCAGGAGTTGGATCAATAATTACAGGTGTTTAAAGCCAAGCTTTCCAACCCACATGGCGGGGAGTGTCAATTTCCACAAGTTGTCCTCTAACGTATGCATAAACTATGGCATGCAGGCCTACATATATGCATGCTCACACACTTAATTGTAATTTAAAAGACTCCAAATTTAAATGTCATCCCGGTTAAACTAATTGAACTGTTAGAAAGTAACACAAGCCAGACAGTGCTGCCTGGGAAGGGCCTGCGCCAGGTAAAGTCAACCACTATCCATTTGGTATTTTGAGAGGACGTTGCTCACTGAGCCTGGAGCTCATTATTTTGGCTAAGCTAGCTGGCCACTAAGCTTCAGGGTTTCTTCCGTCTCTAACTCCCTAGTACTGGGATTATAGGCACAATCCACCATTCCTGGACTTTTATGTGAGTGCTGGGGTCTGAACTCTGTCTGGCCCTTACATTTGTGCACCAAACATTTTACCAACTGAGCCCTCTCCACAGCCTGCACACTTCATTACCAAATATTTTGTTCTTCAAGAGTTTTATCCACTCTCCAAGAATGTCAACAAAACCCAGGGCCACCCTAATCTACAGCCGTAGCCCCTTTACCTTAATCTTAAAGGGGACTTTTTAGGAATTTTCTGATTCCCTGGGTCATTGGTTCACCATTTAGTCTTGTCTTCTACTCTTGGACAAATGGCCATACGGATGAGCAAATAAGACTTTTGGTCACAGTCTCTGTCATATGGTCTTGCCCTCATGAGACTCACCCTCCCTTCCTCTACCCATAACCTTCAGTATTACTTGTAAGGAAAAGATGACGGGGCACCAATGAAAGGAAAAGTCACAGGGCACCAATGTTGTGAAAGGATAACGATCCGAGTCACGGCACCAATGTTAGGGGAAGGATGAAGAGAGTGGGGGGCATATGGCCCATGAAGGTGCGGTGAGGCCTGAGGGCAAGGGAGATGCCTCTGAGGGGTCCATGTTGGGAATCCCTTCCCTGAGGGACCAGCCACACAACAGTATAGTACGGAATAGAGTTTATTCAGGTCATGGGAGAGTTAAGAGGGTGGTAGAGGCAGAGAGAGAGAAGTAGAGGAGTAGAGGCTGGCCATGAGCACGTGGGAGAGAGGGGGGAAGGGAAATGGGAGAGCAAGGCTGCAAGAGCACAAGGGCAGGAGAGGCCAAGAGAGAGAGGAGGGGTCAAGCAGCTCCTTTTATAGTGTCAGGTCACTGGGGCGGAGCATACCTGGCCACTGCTGGGTAATTGAGAGGTGGGGTATACCTGGCTGTTGCTAGGTAACTGAGGGGTGGGGTTTACAGAATCCCAACATTACTCAGCTGCACTTGAACCACAAACACCCTTCGGTTCTTTAATGCCCTTTGCATTCGATGATGACTGTCAGAGGAAGAGGTTTCTTCCTGTTATTTAAAGTATTATCTTTCAAGTGTTATGTTAATTTTTACCTAAAAATTTCTAGAACGTAATGATGCTTAAATTGTTTTATCTTCTTAGCCAATAAAATAAAAGGTGGGGCTTAATCTGTTAACCTTAGGATTTTTGCAGATTCTAGCTTGGGATCCCACGTCATTACGCCCCTACGAACACTAGCTTTGCCCTTCCAGGGTCCTACCTCAGCCCTATCAACCCTTCTGGCCACTTGTACAAAGCCACTATTGGCAGCTACAGGATGCCTAGAAGCGGGTCTGGTGCCCACAGCAGAAGTGTCGAGAGGTTTAGATATTCTGGGCAATCGCAGCCCTAAACTCAGAGAGGCCGGACCGTCCGACCAATCACAGCCCTATACGCAAGAGGGCGGATTTTCCTACCAATCGCAGCCCGGAATGCAGCGAGTCCGCAGCCCGCAGACCCATCAGTGATCGGTGGGCGTGACTGAGGAAAGATGGCGGCGCCCGCAGCTTCTGCCGAGCCCCAGGCTTCCGGGGCCCCTCAGCTCCCCGTGTGTCTATTGGTGTTGGGAATGGCGGGATCCGGGAAAACTACCTTTGTACAGGTGACGTGCACTGTGTGGAAGTGGTAGTGGCGCCTTCGACCCGGGAGGAAGGGAGGAAGTTGTCTGGGGAATTGGAGGGTCTGGGTGCGTGGTTTTCTGGAACTGGCCTCTGACTTAAGTTCCTTCCCGAAGCCTCGAACCCTATCGTGGGTCACTCGAGGCAGTTCCTGGGTAACCTTGGTGTATGCCTGGTACAGCTGAAATTGTCTTGCTGCGAATTGGCAGCTTTCTGAAGACTCGGGCTTAAAGAGTAGGAGGATATAATGCCAACACTGGTTCTGCGCGAAGAGTTGTGGAAGAGTCACTTCATTCGACCTACCATGTTCTAAGCTCGGAGTATACAGCGGCAATGAAATCGACAGGGTTCTTGCTTTTGCGGAGTGAATGTTTTAGTAGAGGAGACAGAGGAAGAAAACCCTTGGAGGGTCAAAGTTAGTGATGGTGGGTAGAGGTCAGGTACTGGAGCTTTTGTAGAGTTCAGTGTTGAACACGCTGAGGAAAGAAGGAGATTGTTACAGTTTTTTAAAGCATGGCGAGGAAAGGAATGGGCATTCTCTGGGCCCTTTCCTATGCTTTGTTCATCACACTCCAACCCTGGCTCCCTGTTATTGCAGAGGCTCACAGGACACCTACACAAGAAAGGCTGTCCACCATATGTAATCAATCTGGACCCAGCTGTGCACGAAGTCCCTTTTCCAGCCAATATTGGTGAGTGCTTTCTTTAGCTAACTCTCTTATTTTCTGTGGATTTGCTCCTGCTTATTCTTATGCATTATTCCCATCCTCAGTGTTTAGTTTCTTTTGTCAGAGTTTATGAGTTCTGCTATAATTCATTCTGATCTGTAGGAAGGTTTTTTCCATTTCCAAAGTTACAGGTGTGTTATGGAATAGGCATTGCTCTGAGGAGAGCTTTCTGATTGAGACTATGAGAAAGATGAAGGTATGACCCTAGGGATCCTGAGGCAGAATACTGAAATTTCAGAGTCAGTTAAGGGTCTTATCTCCCAAATATACAAATGGGGGATCTTGTTTAAGAATCATAGACAGTAACTGGCTCATGCCTTTAATCCCTTCAGTCAGGAGGAAAACACAGGCAGATTTCTGAGTTACAAGGCAGCACTGTCTACATAGAGAGGGGGTGGGGGAAGTGTTCTAGGACAGCCAGGGCTACATAGAGCAACCTTGTCTTGAAAACAAGCAAACAACAACAAAAATTGATCATTTTGCAAAGATTGGGCAACAAGTTTTCTATTTAAACAAGAGGATAAAAATGTAATGTTCATCTACAAACTGGTGAGTATGTTTGTTTTTATTTATTTTTATTTTATGAGTATGGGTGTATCTGGTTCCTGCAGAAGGCGGAAGAGGGTGCCAGATCCCCTGGAACTAGATCTACAGATACTTACAAGCTGCCATGTGGGTGCTGGGATCTGAACCTCGGTTCTCTGCAAGAAAAACAAGGGCTCTTAACCACTGAGCATCTCTTCAGCCCCTGGTGGATAGGTTGTGGTAGATCTTAGTAGACAGGCTTATTCCTATGTCTGAATTGCCTTCATTACCATTCAATGGCTAGTAAGAAGTTTTTTTGTTTTTTGTTTGTTTTTCTCTGCATGTGCCCGCTACCACTGAAATTGTCTAAAACTTGTAATCTTGTTCTAGACAGTATCTTATAACTAAGAGCTATGGCCTAACCTTTTGTTTGTTTGAGACAGGGTCTCTCTGTGTAGTCCTGGCTGTCCTGGAATCGCCCTAGATTAGGCCAATCTCGAACTCACAGAGATCTACCTGCCTCTCTGCCTCCTGAGCCCTCTGATAAAAGGTGTTCACCACCACGCCCAGGAGCTTAACATTCTTCATAGGAGAGTTGGCAGTTATCGTTAGTGAGGAGGAAAGTGTGGAGGAAGGTATAAGAAAATTTGGGTAAGATAGGTGGTGCTTCTACAGCCTCGGCACTCAGGAGGCTGAGATAGGAGGACAAAGCCAGTCCCCACAAATAAGATCATGCTTCAAAAACCATAGTAAACCATTCTCTCTGTTTCCCCCTCAGATATCCGAGACACAGTGAAATATAAAGAAGTCATGAAGCAGTATCCTTTTCCTCGGCTGCTGCAGGGTTGACTGGTTCATGGCCAACTGCTCTTTCATTGCTTTGGGGAGTGGCTTTGCCTGTTTAGTTGTGACTACTAGTAGAAAGCTCACTTTGTTTTGAGTCTTCATCTTAAGAGGATGCAAGATGAATGAGATGAGTGTAGGAGAGATCAGAGATTTCAGCGATACCTCCCATTTTCTTAACATCACTCGGACTGTGTTGTCACTAAAGATCCGAGAAGGTGGGTGGCAAGCTGTTGACTGCTTGGGTCCAGTGAAGTGATGTTGCCTTGGGTCAGAGTCATTGGTAAAAGTTACTCACAGGAATTTAGAGCAGAGAACTCAGATCTGTTGAGTTGTATCTTACGGATTGATTTGAGCATGATATCTGACTCTCTTTAAGTTACCTTCGGAAGGTTGCTTGCCTAGTGAGAATCAGAGTAAAGAGTTACACACAGCCCTGGCTCGCCCGACACTCAGGAGATCACCTGCCTCTGCCTCCTGAATTCGGGGGTTAAAGGTGTGTCTGGCTACCTAGATGATCTTAATTGCTGATTCCAGCAGCCTGTCGCTGTTTGACTTGTGAGTATTCATTAACTTTTGGTCACACATTCGTCTTTTATCTTGTGTGGCCAGTCCTAAAACAAAAGATTAGCAGTGAGGACCTTGCTAGTAAACACTGGGGTTGTATGGTTATCAGAGACTGGGTTGCCAGCACCCACTAATTGAATATCAATGGCATAGTATGTTGGATGGATGACAACTGTATAATCTCATACTTGCAATTTAAATCCGTAACCAAATGTTCAGATATGGCCTTGGGCCAAATGGTGGTATAGTGACCTCGCTGAACCTCTTTGCTACCAGATTTGATCAGGTATGGCATTGCTTGTATTACAGACACGGCACTGTAAAATTCTGACTCTTCATGTGCTCTAGCTTGGTCACATTGGTCTAGAACAGCAGAGATGAAAAAATACAAAAATAAGCAGGCGTTTTGTGTAGACCAGGAAATAGCCTGTGAATGGACTGGGATACTTCACATTTTATGTTCGAGAGAAAACAAAAATCCAGAAGACCTGGTTCTTTCTCTGGCCTAACAGCTTACGGTGTTAAACTGGGCCCAGAGGACACAGGGTACTGTGATCAGCTACAGCGAGGAATGGTGACATACTGATACTTTTTCTCTTAAGTATTTGTCATCCTTTAGGTTTCTCGATCACTTACTGTCTCAGTTAGGGTTTTACTGCTATGAACAGACACCATGACCACGGCAAGTCCTATAAAGAACAGCATTTAATTGGGGCTGGCTTACAGGTTCGGAGGTTCAGTCCATTATCATCAAGGCAGGAACATGGTAGCATCCAGGCAGGCATGGTGCAGGAGGAGCTGAGAGTTCTCCATCTGAAAGCTGTAAGCAGAAGACTGGCCTCTAGGCAGCTAGGAGTAGGGTCTTAAAGCCTACACCCACAGTGACACACCTACTCCAGCTAGGCCACACCTCCAAATAGTACCACTTCCTGGGCCAAGCATATACAAACCATTACACTTACTTCCAAGGGAGGGGTTTATAATCATTGTAATCTGATTCTGCCACTTGAGACATTAACTTCTGATCAAAGCCTGGTGGGACGGTTTTTACCTGGAATACAGAGCCAGGTAAGCAAACAGACATGGCAAGTGTAACAGTAACGGGTCAGCTCTGGGCTCTGCAGGTTGCAGTGCTTCGACTGTGGCTCTGCTTCCTTGCATCTAGGAGTGTGAGCGGTTGTGCTTTGTGACGGTGCCTATAATACAGGCCATCCTGGTGGGGTTTCCCGTGTTGTGTTTTAAATAGATCCTCTTATAAGGATATATCTTATATCTTTTTTTTCTAGGTGATGAAATTTATTGAGAAGGCCCAGAACACATTCAGGTAGGTGATTTCAGTTGACTACTGACCTATTGCCTGTCATTAATACATTCTAGACTTTTGAGAGGACTGCGAGGTCTTTGAACCCTGAAGCTGTTAACTGAGGTAAAGTCATTAGAAATTAAAATAAAGGTGGACAAGAAAATCATTGAGATGATATATAATGTGGAGGATTGTTCTCAATTATTGTGTCCCCTCTATCACCCACGCTCCTTTTCACATGACATGGAGAAACTTTCAGAGAGACTTTTGCTCACTGTTTGAGGAAGCCATGAGGGGGAAGACAGGAATATTGTATTTGTGTGTGTGTATCTAGCCCTACTGTCATTTCTCACTATTAATTATTACTAAACTTTTAATATGTTTACTTTTTCCAAGGGAACATGATTTTAAATAAATAGGAGATATGTTCATTATAAAAAATTCAAATCATGGGTCAGTGAGATGGCTCAGCAGGTAAAGGCACTTGCCACCAAGCCCGATGACCGGAGTCTGAGAGAACTCCTACAAGTTGACCTCTGGCTTCCACATGCTTGCTGTGGCTCTGTACTTACACATGTACACTAAATAAACGTAATAAAACGTTATTTAAAAAGAACACATAATGTTTGAAACAAGAAACTGTCACTCTCAGTCCCAGTAACAATCCCTGTTGGCGTTTTACCTATTTCTGTGCACAAAGTATCATTACAAAGATGGGGCTATAATTGAGGTAGATTTTTTTCATTAGAAAAATAACAAAACTGCTGCAGTAAATATTAAATATTATAATAATTTTATCTCTTTACTGGCCCGGAGGTCTCATTCCTCAAGCCTGACCCAGATAGGGAACCGTGCGTTCTAGGTCCGAGCCGCCACCCAGATTTTACTCCGCATAACCCCCTTCCCTTGGTGGTTTACTACCGCCTGCTCTCCGCCTCTGTCCAGGTGTTTCTTTACCCCAGAATCCCACAAACACAATTGTACGGCCCAGTAGCTTTTCATACAGGTTTATATATTCAACTCTCAATCCACAAATCCTCTATACAAAAAGATCGCATCAAATAGACAAAGATACAAACTGCCCTTCTGTATGAGATATTAGACCTATAAATCCTTAATGTTCATGGCTTTTTAATACCAATCAATATCACCTGGGTCTAGCTGGTCCTTGGGAAGCTCCGTGTTGTCATGACCTTCCTCCTGGGTCCTCTGACCTCCTCTGACCTCTCTGACCTCTCTGCCCTCTCTCCCTACCTCCACCCACCCAGTCACTGGCTTTCCTTTATTTTACTAATTAAAATGAGAAGGTTCAGTTGGAGTCAAGTGTCTAGGCTGGCCTTCTTGGGGAAGTGGAGTTAACAGTAAAATACAAACAGCTTTAGGACAATCTATACAAAACTTTTTTTTTTTTTTTTTTTTTTTTTTTTGAGATCACATCCTGTAAAGTTTTTTTAAAAAAATGTGTTATATTCGCATACTGGTGCATGGATTATTTCATCTCACACCTTCCCCCCTACTCACATAGGCACCTTAATTTCCCTTTCTATTCTAGTGCCTAGGTATATTTATTTGCTACCTTTCTCATTGGTTTATTTTCTTGGGGATTGTATGCAGGGGATTCAACATCCTAAGCCCATACACAGCCTGTCTCCTATATTGACATACATCCATGTCCCCAAGTTTGCTTGTTTCTAAACATACTTTTATCAACATACAATTTACATGTCTTCCAGTCGTACGAATCACTGGTGTCCAGTCCAACCACAGAATTGTGCACAGGGTTATGTAACTATACCTACAGTCAACTTTAGAATATTGTTGTCAGTTCAGAAATATTCTATAGGCAATATCTTTCCATCCTCTCATTCCTCCATTTCTTCCTCTTTCCCTCCATTCCTCATCCCTGTCCCAAAGAAGTCAGACAGTTGCTTTCTGGTTTTGCTATGTCTTTTTAGTAGTGCGGTGTTTCTGTAACCGTCAGTTTCCTTTCTGATTATTTCCCACAGCACTGTGCTGTTTCTCCTCATTAGCACATACAGCTTTCAGGCGTGGTGGGACTGTTTGGCAGTGTGCAGAGGTTACTGCAGTCTTGGATCAGCAGACATTTAGCCTTCTCTGTGATGGACTATCTTTAGAATTGCCAAAGTCTAACATTCCTTTAATGATCTCCTTGACCCAGATATGTCTTAATTGACACACCCGGACAGATTGAAGTATTTACTTGGTCAGCTTCGGGGACAATCATCACTGAGGCCCTGGTGAGATGTGGATCTTGTTCATGAGGGCATCTAGTGGGTTCGTGTCTCAGCCTCTGTTTATGCCTGGGGCTGAGTATGAGGGAGAGGGGGGTTCTGTACACCCTGTCAGCAGTGGTTCTTGCCAAGAAAGGAAGAAGAGAGTAAAGGAGCAAGTGATGAGCCCTTTGAGTAAGCCTTTACTGTGTTGTTCTAGGCATCCTCATTTCCAACAGTGGTCATCTATGTCATGGACACGTCACG
This sequence comes from Micromys minutus, assembly GCF_963924665.1. Classification (NCBI taxonomy): domain Eukaryota; kingdom Metazoa; phylum Chordata; class Mammalia; order Rodentia; family Muridae; genus Micromys; species Micromys minutus. Next base: position 156,004,730 of record NC_137969.1, on the reverse strand, counting down.
GAGCACTAACCCAGTGACCTTCATGTCCAATATGCTTTATGCGTGCAGGTAACTGATGATTGGTGGGTATGGTGTTGTCAGGTGTGCGGTCTCTTTCTCCGATTTATTTCTTACTTATTTATTTTGTTTTCTTTTGTTTTTTTGAGACAGAGTTTTTCTTTGTAGCCCTAGCTGTTTTAGAACTTTCTTTGTAAACCTTCCTGGCCTTGATCTGACTGCCTCTGTCTCCTGAGTGCTGGGAGAAAAGGCATGCGTCACCAGTGCCTGGCTCTGTGATTATTAATTTTATGTATGTGAGTACACTGTAGCAGTGTTCATTCACACCAGAGGGCATCAGACCTCATTACAGATGGTTGTGAGCCACCGTGTGGTTGCCGGGAATTGAACTCAGGACCTCTGGAAGAGCAGTCAGTGCTCTTAACCTCTGAGCCATCTCTCCAGCCTCCCCCACCTTTTAAAAATATTTTAAAAAAACATTCATTATTTATTTGTGTGCATGTAACCCTGTATAAGTCTCTGTGTACCACATGTGTACAGGAGCTTGTGGAGGTTAGAAGAGTCAGATCTCTTTGAACTGAAGTTAGAGGTGGTGGTGAGCCACCACATATGTGCTGGGAGCAGAGCCTGGGCTCCCTGTGAAAGAAGTCAGTGCTCTTAACCGCTGAGCCATTGCTCCAGCTTTACTCTGTGTGACTGTACGCCATGTTGGATCCGAGTCCTCGTTATAATGCCCTGGGTTTGTGATCATTCACATTTACTGCTCAGTTGATGGGCATGAGTTAGGGAAGGTTAATGAAGGGCGACATGTACCATTGGCATTCTCTCTCAGCATCTTCCTTCCTTGCATGTCAGGGAGTTACTCCCAGCTCAGTGAGATCCAAGTCTGGATACAATAGAGTTCTCATGGTGCTTAGGTTTTGTATAAGTGGCAAAAAAGTGTAACATGAAGAGACACTAGGAAAAAAGTTTTATCGAAGCTAGGTATGGTGTTGTGCTCACATCAAGTCAGGAGATGAAGGGGCAAATTCAAGGCCAGTATGGACTATGGAGTAGGACCTGCCAGAACATTAGGAACAATAATAGCAGAAAGATCTTAGAATCCAGACATGTATGATTTTATTCCAAGTGCTGCATTGGGAGAGGAAGGATGCTTCATGGGCCACTGCATTCAGAGTGACGTTGAAGGGGAGTGTTATGGAAACTGACAGAAGTTAACTTGGGGATTGGACAAGGGCCATCACCAAGGTGTGATGGGTCTGGGAATAAACATTGTATTGAACACAAAAGTTCCAATCCACATAGAAATTTCATGAAAGATAGCATTGTTCCACCTGATTATCCTGAGTAGTCATTTTGCAGTGTGTAAATAGTTCACTATGTCAGAGGACTGGGGATCTAGTTCCGCAAGTAGAGGGCGTTCCTCACACATTCAAGGCCTGGGTCAGCCGTCAGGACTGCAGACACTAAATCAATAAAGGGTAAGGGAAGACCAGCTTTAAAGACAATTCATAATGCGTACTTAAAGTATATGTAATTTTCTCTTGTCCATCTACCTCAGTAAATGTGGGAAGTTTTCAACCTGTAGGACAATACTTTTGGGACAGGAGAATTGCTATAAATTCAAGGACTAGCATGGACTGCATATTATTAAGTTCTTTGCTAGTGTAGACTGCAAAATGATTTAAATGTAAATAATATACATTTACATGGCATTTGTATGGATTAAAGGAGCTATTATATATACATAAAAGTGGCTACCAGAGTAACCATTTGGATAAAAAATAAAAGAGAATTATTAATATTAAAAAGGATTAATATCAACCCCTGGTACAGTCTTGGAGGGTCAGTTTCCTGCTGGATGTTGGTGGTCATTTCCCTTTGGCAGGGACTGGATCCCATCTGAAGGTTTTGTAAACAAGTACTCTCTGTATGCCCAGACTGGCCTTGACTTCATGAACTTCCTGCCTCTGCCTTCTCAGTGCTGGAAGTACAAGCCTGTGACATTATGCCTGGCTTAAAATGCTTTTAATAATGCTGGTTCTGTGTTTGATTTTTTTTTTCAGCATCTTGTACAAAACCAAGCTGCCTTTCATTGTGGTCATGAACAAAGTGAGTGGGGTCGTCTGTGGGGATTTCAGCATGCCCTTATCAGCCTCGGCTGACGTTAGGTTTTGCTGGAAGGTGTGAAGAGTGACTTCAGGTGCTGTCAACACATTGGATTTTCCTACAGAAAGTCACAGGCACGTTAGGGAAGTGGAGGCTGCCCACATGGCGTGGGTATTTAGTACCCACAGTGATTGTGAATAGACCCGTCAGTCATTCCTCAGCATCAGGGATTCTGTGTCAGTAGAGGAACAAGCAGTCTACCGGAAATACTGCTCAGAGGAAGATAGACATCTTTATGGTTGGTTGAAGAGGAGCTGGAGATGGGGTCAGACAATGAAAACCTGTAGATGATGACTTCATTGCTGTTAGCACTAAGGATGTGGCTTTTGCTGTGGTTTAGTTCATGACCTTCATTCAGGTTGCTGATAGCTGCCTTCTCTCTGGCACAGACCGACATCATTGACCACAGCTTCGCGGTGGAGTGGATGCAGGATTTTGAGGCTTTCCAGGATGCCTTGAACCAAGAGACTACCTATGTCAGTAACCTGACTCGTTCCATGAGCCTGGTGTTAGATGAGTTCTACAGTTCACTCAGGGTAAATCTTACCTCCTTACGGTGGCAGCAGCTTTAGATGATGTTTTACCATGGCCTTACCTGGCTTTGAACCAGCATCGAAAGGAACACTTTCCTTTCTGTGAAGTGACCTCCATATTCCATTGTTCTATGGCTGGGATGCTGCTGGGGTGTGGTGGGGGCACTTCTCAAGCAAATTACCGAGGCTCAGGTTTGATCCCCAACATTTCAGAAAAAGACAGAGTGTGGAGCTTCACAGGGTCAACAGGAGCCCTCTCGTCTTGAGTTTGTGATGCATTTAAGGGGTCTGTGGGGAAGTGACACAAGGTGTGGCCTGTGGCAGAAGGGGGATGGGCCGTTGGGTCTGGTGATCATGAGGGGAGAAGGGGAGATGAGTGTTTTGGACCGCGTAGCCCTAAGATTACCCTGAAGGAGGGTGTGGGAGGCCCAGAGAGAGCCTGGGCAGTGGTGTTGAGGACAGAGTGGCAGGTGGCTGGTGGCTGTATAGAGTACTGCGCTGCTGCAGGCTGCTCCTAATTGTTTTCTCTCTTTCTTTGGTTTTGGGGTTTTGGGTTTTTGTTTTGTTGTTTTGATTTTGGGTTTTTGAGATGGTTTTTCTGTGGCCCTGGCTGTCCTGAAACTCCCTCCACAGACCAGGGTGTCCTTGAACTCAAGAACTCCGCCTGCCTCTGCTGCTACAGGCCAGGCTGTGCCTCGGGCTGCTCGGCCTTCAGCTTTCTTTTAAATTGTCGTTTTTTTCATTCACATATTTTCATCAATCCCTGGCTAGGTAGGCTGTTTTGTTCAGTTTGTCTTTAAGTATCCAAATGTGTCCTATGACTTTCAATGACAAAGTTCTAGAAGCGCAATGCTCAGTATCTGAACAACATGGCATGCTTGTGTTGCTGCTTCTTGGCAGGTGGTGGGTGTCTCTGCCATGGTGGGCACCGGCTTCGATGAGCTCTGTGCTCAGGTCACCAGCGCTGCGGAGGAGTATGAGAGGTGAGGTGGGGGAGGGGCCGCCAACACGCTCTTCACTCCAGCATTCTCGTCCGCATTTACATGCTCTGTGTAAAGTGTATTTGCCTTACATGTGTGCTAGAGCAGACCACGCTCAGGAGTGACATGTGCCCATTCCCTTCTTTACAAAGACAGGAGTGCAAAGTGTTGAGTGGACTGAGAGGCTTCAAGGCGGGGGCCATCCAGCCTCTTCTGTAAAGATCCACTTGGTAGATATCACAAGCTTTGTAGCGGCGTCTCAGTTCTGTCATTGTAGGACAGAAGGCCTGTGGATAGTTCAGAAACTGTGTCATGGTTATGTGTCTGTAAGAGCGCCTGCAGAAGCAGGGAGGTGTGGATATGGCACCCGCACAGCTGTATTATTTAAGGAAGTATGTGCAAAGTCCTCATAGTTGCTGACACATAAAGACACTTCATAAGTGCCAGCTACAACTGCTGTCATTGTCAGTGGGATTCCGTCCCCCTAAGGAAAGTAGAGTTGGCATCTGTAACCCCGGGAACATGACTTCATAGGCTGCTTGGTAGCATGCTGCTTTGGCTTCATAGCTTGCAACATTATTTTCCTGTTGGCTAACCATCAAGGGTTTGGTGGATGTTTCTGAGGCCCGGGATGGAGTTTATTCTGTGGTCGCTCAGGCCCATCATTCCATACACAGTGGGCCTCCTGAGCCTGTCTTCTCATCTGCATCCTCACACCCCTTAGTCTGCAGCACAGCCGTCCATGCAGCAGGACACAGGCCTTTAACAGCTCTCAGCTCTGGCCTTTTGCTGGCCGTCTCCCAGCTCCTCCGACCACACTCCTAGCGCTGCATCCTGCTATGTGGCCAGCTCTACCTCTCTGCTCCAGCCTGGTTCAGCTGTCACCTCCCTGTCCCTGCCCAATCTCCCACCTCTGTTTCCTCTCTTAGCCTCCCTCTCTCTGCCCAGAAGCTGCACCCTCCTTTTCTACAGCTTTGGCGATCAGCTCTTTATTACAGCCAATCAGATAGAATTCTGGATTGATTATGTAGGTGAGGAGGAATGATTATTTACAAATATGAGGCCAGTGATGGGCCATAGGAGTTGTAACATTACCAAGATCCTGCCAGCATTGAATATACAGAGACAGCCTTCCCACAGTGTGTCCCAGCACCCCAGGAGTTGTTGAATTCCACAGGGGTACACTCAGCCATGAGATGGTGGGCACTTCAGTGAGGTCAGGTCTTCTGTTGTCCCTGTTAAGAAAACAGAAGTGATGGGTTCAGGATGGGTGGTGTGGGTTATTCAGGAGAGGAACTTAGAAGACTTTTACTTTTCCAGGGAATATCGTCCTGAATACGAGCGTCTGAAGAAATCATTGGTAAGAGGGAGATTATGTGTGTTAGAGCTCTCAGAAAGTCTGCCTCAACCGCTCATGGCACAGGCCTGCAGTCTTAGCCAGTCACCAGAGACTGATAGGAGAGTTTTGATTGGAGAAGTTGGGACCAGCTGACATGCTGGTGGTGTAATTAGCACTTGGTAGTGGGGAGGGAAAGAACTTAAGACCGCCTCAGTTACATGGTGAGTTTGAGGCCAGCCTGGACTACATGAGACACTACCCCCCAAAACCAAGGCGAAAACTCCTAAACTTAATTAGCCCTAATTCCCCCAAACACCCATCTTAGTCATTTGGAGTGGACGCTTTGTTTAGGTTTTCAGTGTAAGTTTTAAATTTACCTTCATGTGCTTTTCACTTTTTTCTAGCTTTGCTGAGATATAACTGACTAATGGAATTTCAGTATTTCTTTTAAGTTCCTGTATTTTTGTTTTGCTTTTTTTGGTGCTGCTCTACCCACTGAGCTATGTGCTTAGCCCTATTTGGACCTCTTTGGTTTTGAGTTGAGGTCTTTGGTGCTCTAGGGATTTCCTAACTGAACCATTTGCTCAGGAGGGCCTGCAGCTGTATGAATGTCCCAACTCAAACACTCTTTCGTTTAAATTGGTAACTCTGTGTATCTGTGCAGACAGGCCTCCGAGCAGCCCCACCCCCTTTGTCTTTAACCATTTGTCCTTTTTTCCTTTGCCCTATCCTTCCGAGTGCTGGGATTACAGGCACAAGCTACCACACGGGCTTTGTGTCTAAATTTGTAAAATTCAGAATTTTGCTGAAATATATATACCAAGACCTTATGCCCCACCTCCCCCATTCTCCGAGGTCAGTTTAGAGGGTAGTTTGTAGGATTTTGAAGAACAGAGTGGTCTCATAACTCTTACCCAAAATACTGAAATGAGATTGCTATTGTCAGAGCCTGTACTGGGTCCTTTGTCTTAAGCCTTCTCCTGCTCTACTTAAAGGTGGTTGGGTCACGGTTGGGGTATAAGTTCTGAATGGCTTTATTTACCATGTGACAGGAAACCTGCTGTCACTTGGGCCCATATACCACACTGCTTTGTCTCCATGTTTGCCATCCTTTGTCAGCCTGTAGTGTTTTTAACCATTTCCAATCTCCTGAAAGGCTGGCTGGCGTCTTGGGATTGGGGATTGGTTGAGTGTTTGGTTAGCATGCACGAAACCACGGATTTGTTCTTTAGCACCAGCTAAGCATGGTGGTCATTCCTGTTAAGTCTAGGGTCATTCATGGTTACAGAGTGAGTTTTGGGGGGAGCTATACTGCATGAGACCCTACCTTAAAAAAAGGACTACAAATGTATTTGTGTGGGGGTGGGAAAGTACATGTGGAGGTCAAAGGGCAGCTTGCCAGAGTCAGTTCTCTCCTATCCCATGGAGTCCACAGATTGGATTTAGGTCATCAGGTCGCAAACATGCACCCAGTGAGCCACCTCATCAGCCCCAGGATCTGCTGTTTAACTTGAGGACATATCCTCCCTACCCCCAACTACAGGCAAGTGCCCAGAGTAACCAGCAGAAGGAGCAGCTGGAGCGCCTGCGGAAGGATATGGGCTCCATCGCCCTGGATGCAGGGGCTGGCAAAGGTATTAGAAGTGCTCTTGGTGTTTGAAGGGAACGGAGGGTGGGTCCACTCAGCAGCAGCGTGTGTGTAAGCAAGCAAGAGAAAGGATGGGGAGACGTGCATAATGTGTTTTACATGTGTCTGTGTGACCTGGAGCACAGAATACCAGAGGATGGTGCACATCTCATGTACAGAAAAATTATGTCTGTAGTACAAAGAACTGCTATAACTTTTGAGAGTCCCAGAATGTTAACGTTTTCTTTTTCTGCCTCTTCCTGTTACATGTGACTTTACATATCATATAGCATACATTACTTTTTCCTAAGTTACTTAAAACTCATGCAGATATGGTGCTTTGTTTTTTATTTTGAATCTGTATGTTCTTTCTAAAAATACTGATATAATTTTATAAATCCCCAGTGCGGCATGAGATTAACTGGGCACAGCATTGTCTACAGTATGGTCCCTTCGGAGCAGACTGCCCTTACCCACTGTGGCCTAGCTGGCCCTGGTGTTCTGGGTATTCTGCTGATTTCTTACTTGCCTGCACGTTTAGTTATGTGGTGCTCTCAGGCTGCTTGCCCTGTGCTGTGTCCGCTCCCTGGCTATTCTTGCATTCACATACACAGCTGCTCACCTAGTGTCCTGGAAAGCTTTTTGGTGTTTGTATCAAGGTTACACTGTGCTCCTGAATTAATCCAGAAGAGCTGACATCTCTGATCTCTAGATGCAGAAGAATTTGTGTGAGGCAGGTCTTGAGTCTTTCTGGGTGTTATCTTGTATATGCTTTGTGTATTTCTCATGACATTACTGAGTGCATTTCATCTTTACTATATGTTGTTTTACTCTGGTAACTGGCATTGGTTTGTGCTGTGGTTTCTTCTCTTGGTCTTTGTGTCCTGCTGCCTTACTAACACTTTGTTCTTCTCTTCTTTCCTCCCTTACTCCTTTCTTTTCTTCATTCTGTTATTTTTATCATTGACCCTCTGTGGGTGCTTAGGATGTACATATATTAAAATATATTCTCCTGGGGCTGGAGAGATGGGTCAGCAGCTCAGAGTATTTGCTGCTCTTCCAGAGATCCCAAGCTTAATTCCCAGCCCCCCACATGGTTCTTTGTGACTATCTGAAACTGCAGTTCCAGAGGTTCCAACAGTCTCTCTTCACTTCCACAGGCAGCAGGCTTGCTTGTGGCTCATAAGTATTCATGTAGGCAAAACACTTGTACACAAAAACTAATGTAAATAAATCTAAAAATGCATACGTATTCTCTGCCTCCTGGAGAGGTAAGATGATGGTCTGCCCATAAGAAGCAGGGTAGACCCACACTGTGGTCACACTTCCAATCCCAGCTCCCGGGGGACAGAAGCAGGAGGATCTATGAGTTCAAGGCCAGCTGGCCTACAGAGTGAGTTCTAGGACATCCAGGGCCACACAGAGAAACCCTGTCTTGAAAAAACAAAACAAAACGATAAGGAAATTTGTTGTAGTGGGACCCAAAAACCACATAGATGGACTTTCTTTTTAACTATATTATAAGTTTCATTTTATTTATGTATTTATTGTGGCAGTAAATTGTATACATTCATTTTTTTTTCATCTTATAACAACTTATGTCTGTCAGATCAGCAAAGGGCAGCCTGCTTGGGTACCTGGGAACTTGAGCGTTTCTGTGTTCTCAACACAGCTCACTATCTTCTGTGTACCCAGTGAGGTCCTCACAAGGCAGATGTCCAATCTGCTGCTGCCGTGTCCACATGAGCTGTTGAAGGGGAGGAGACGACACCAAGTATATTTGGATAACTAGTCGGGTGTGGTGGGAAGCCTTCACTATTAGCACATCCTGGCACCATCTTTGTGTAGGAACATAGGCCCCTGATCGCCTACCTCCTGACAGACAGGGTTTTCCTATACAGCTCTGGCTGTCCTGAAACTCAGTCTGTGGGCCAAACTGGCCTTGAACTCACTGTCTCCCTCTGCCTCAAGTGCTGGGACTAAAGGTGTGCACCACCTCGCCAGCCTCCTGTAGTTTCAGGTCCTCACAGAGATTAACTTCTACTGAGTCCCGTGCGAGGAATTTTTGATTTAGACTTTCCTCTCGTTCTTGGGGCTTAGTCCTGACAGTGAGTAGGGAATGTTACCCTCCCTCCATTGCTTGAAGGCTGCTCTCTGCTGCCATTTCACCCTGTACTTTTGTCAGGCCTCCCTTGAACCTGTATTCCACCTAGAAGCTTCATTTGTCTTATGTTTCATCTTTCTCTAGAAAAAGCATAGCTTCTTCTGGTCTGTGAGCCAGTGAAACTGTGGGATTTCAGAGACATGCTGCTCATGTTTTCCTCAAGGGGGCTCATGCTCACCTGTAGGAATGACAGGTGGAGTTACAGTTAGAAGACTCTCCACGTCTGTTGGTCGAGCACGCTCTCACGCTGCCGTCTGATCGGCATAATAACTCAGGGTCAGTTCAGAAGACACGTGTGCTGATCAGTGTTTTAACTCCAGACAGCGCATCTCCTGTGCTGGACCCGTCTGACTTGATCCTGACTCGAGGAACCTTGGATGAGGAGGATGAGGTAGCCGACAGTGACACCGATGACATTGACCACCAAGGTGAGAGGCAGCTGGTGGACACAGCAGCTGCACTGTCTGCTCAGGAGATTGTGTCTGTTGAAGGGAGCATATGGCCAGGGACGGGGAAAGGGAAGGCCATAGAGCATACGGTACCAGCAAAGGGTTCTGTGTGAAGAGTTCTGACCTTGCTGTGTGTTCTGATCTCACCCTGTTGCTGTGGCCTGACCCAAAGCGGTGCAGTGGAGAAAAGGTTTGTCTTCGCTCACATTCTAGCTTCCATCTGAGGAGTCTGCTCACATCCACAGTCGGAGCAGAGGGAGGAATGCACACGCCCTCACTGTACACACCATCGCTTGTCTGCCTGTGCTCAGCTTGGTTTCTCCCTCACACACTTCAGGACCCTGTCTTTCGAAAGCCCCACACAGCAGGCAGGGTCTTTCCACACTTCAGTGACAATGCTCTGGAAGCCATTTCATTATGTGAGGGTGTGAATATGTAATTCCTTAAAAGTAGTTTCAGCCAGGTGTGGAGGTGCATGCATGCCTAGAACCTCAACGCTGGAGAGACTGAGGCAGGAGGACTGTGGGTTCCAGCCCAGCCTGGGATTCATAGCAAGTCCCTGTCTTGAAAAAGTGAAAACTAATTTTAAAATGTGGTTTCTCTTTGTGCGTGTGTGTCTGATTCCTTGTCTACCGTGAAGGTTTTAAGAGAAGCACTCTTTTCTGTTGCAGTTACAGAGGAAAGCCGAGAAGAGCCAGCATTCCAGAACTTCATGCAGGAATCAATGGCACAGCACTGGAAGAGAAACAAGTAGGCCTCCCACCTGCTGCCCAAGTCTGATGTGCTGGGTCTCCATGCAGATGACATAGTTCCTGTGAGCCAGGGCTGTAGTCAAGAGCAGTTTTCTCCCAGGGGGTGACTTCTTTGAGGGAACTGGACTTAGATGAAGTCTGGCTGAAGGCGGAGCTGACAGGTTGATGCCCATCCTTTTCCCAATATTTATGCAAGGAGGTATTCTCTCTGCTCTGCAAGCCTATAAGTTGCATTGTTTGAAATCAAATATTTTTGCTGCTGATGGGACAGAGAGAACAGAGAGAACTTCTGTCCTGAAGACAACTTTGCATCTTGACGAGCTGGATCTGTGGACACAGCTTCCTTAGCACTGGCTCCTGACTCTACACCCTAAACTGCTGTTCTTTAAGCAGATGGGAGAGGAGACTGTTCACAGGGGCAGTGCAGTGCCCTTGGCAGCCAGGTCTGATGATCTGTGCTCACACGAGGTAGCACATGTTCAAGAACACTGTTTGAATGTTGACTTGGATAAAGATTTTAACTTTAACTTTGTCGTAAACTTCTTTGTCATGATTTGATATTATAAAGTATGTGATCACTAATAGACTTACTCTGTTAATGACAGAGCTTTGAAGACACGTGTGGCAGGAGGTAACGCCCCCTCCCCTGCTTGCAGTTCTCTGAGGGTCTTGTCTTTATATCACTTGTACAAGACCTAGTATAAAGTCTAGAATGTCTGGAGAACTCCCTTTGCCAGCCTGGGGAGCCTGACCCCCACCTCCTCTACTTGGGAAAGGTCAAGTAGTTCTTGGCAAACTTGTAAGTTCAACTTCCTCTCCATACAAATGAGACATTCACAGTACTTTAAACTCTAGCCAATGATTTTACAGTCACCCTGAAAATTCCTTTCCACTCTTCAAGTTTCATGTATATCCCTTGTCCTCCCTGAATAAAGTGTGTGTGCACAAGCCCACCCCAACAAAGGTATGTGCTCCAGCTGTTTCACCGAAGACCAGCTAAGAGCTGACTCATTCAGTACCTTGTAAAAGCTATACATTAAAATCCTTGGAGAAGCCGTCTTCAAACCACACCCCCACACGCACATGCACACACTCCATCCTTCCAGCCGGGTGTGTGGCAGCACCTGAGTACCACGAGACGTAGGAAATAGATACTTAATGTTTCCTAAGTGAATTAAATACACTAACTGCCTCTTGGCCATTTTATGAAAATTAAGATAATAGCTCTGTCTTACTGGATTTCTATTGTTATGGAGAGAAATGATCACAGCTACTCTTATAATAGACATGGTGCTGGAGTAGCTGAGAACTCCACATCTTTGTAGCAGACCTGGCTTGAGCATAGGAGACCTCAAAGCCTGCTCCTTCTCCAGCAAAACCACACCTAATCCAGCAAGGCCACACCTCCTAATAGTGCCATTCCTTTGAGCCCCAGTATGTTTTCAAACTACCACAAGATCAAAACAGATTTTTAAGAGTGTTAAGGATTTGAAATATCCTATTTTAGAATAAGTTATAACTTTAGGAGGCAGGACTGTAGGAAGCTGGTCTAGAATACATGATGTGAAGGAAAACTGCAGTCAGGATGGCGACACAGGATGGTTTAGTGGGCTAAAGACACTTGCTATGTAAATCTGATACCTGCCTCTGGGGCCCATGTGAAGGTAAAATCAGAGGACGGCACACACACAGTTGTTTCTGGCTTTCTCAAAGACTTATTTATTATATATAAATACACTGTTGCTGTCTTCAGACACACCAGAAGAGGGCATCAGATTTTGTTAGAGATGGTTGTGAGCCACCATGTGGTTGCTGTGAATTTAACTCAGAACCTCTGGAAGAGTAAGTAGTCAATGCTCTTAACCGCTGAGCCATCTCTCTAGCCCGTCTCTGGCCTCTCTATACAGGCCACACACACACCATGCATGGGCACACACACATAACAAACCTCAAACTTTCCGTGGAGAGCTCACTGCTAACCTTGGCTTGTCATGGAAAGGAACATGCCCAATCTTTGCCAACCATGTGCCATCTGAGGAAGGTGCTGCGCTCAGTCTTAGGAGCTGTTTGCAGTGGGCATCAGTTAGCGAAGAAACCCCTAACTGGCTGAAGAGCAGAGGAAGTGATGGTGTCCTGGCTGGTTTTGTGTCAACTTGACACAAGCTGGAGTTATAGAGAAAGGAGCCTCAGTTGAGGAAATGCCTCCTTGAGATCCAGCCGTAAGACATTTTCTCAACTAGTGATCAAGGGGGAGGGCCCAGCCCATTGTGGGTGGTGGCATCCCTGGGCTGGTAGACCTGGGTTCTGTAAAAAAGCAGGCTGAGCAAGTCAGGAGAAGCAAGCCAGTAACATCCCTCCATGGCCTCTGCATCAGCTCCTGCTTCCTGACCTGCTAGAGTTCCAGTCCTGACTTCCTTTGGTGATGAACAGCATTGTGGAAGTGTAAGCTGAATAAACCCTTTCCTCCACAACTTGCTTCTTGGTCATGATGTTTTGTGCAGGAACAGAAACCCTCACTAAGACATGGTATAAACTATAACTGGCACATCTGTATTACACTCCTACAACCAGGGAATGTCATGAGAGGGGTGGAAACTAAGATCTAGAGGATGGGGAGATAAAAGGCAGAAAGATATCTTCTGGATACAATGTAGCACTCATGAACTGCGGCTGTGTTTATCTGTTTAAGACCTGCATGAGATTAGCCGGTTAAGGTTTCATTGTGATGGTACCTTTGAGGCGCCATCCCTCGGAGGGCCTGTGGGCAAATACTCGAGGAGAGGGTGTGAGTAGCTGCTGCTTAGTAGCTCTTGCTCAGTATGAACTTTACCACTCAGGCTTGAGGCAACTCTGATGAACCTTGGATCACACATAGGATACATAAAATGGGAAAGCTGTGCTTGGAAGAGGGGAAAAACCCATTATGTATGTGTATGAAATGGTTAAGGAACTGGAATAACTCAAATGACTTTTTCCAAAAATAATTTATTTGCAAGCGCGTGTGTGCCCATTGACAGGTATGGTGGAGTTGGTTCTCTCCTTATACCTTGTGGGTCCCCACTGAGCCATCTCTCTGGCACTTCAAATGTCTTTTAAACAAAACAACAAAAACAAAACCCTGAAACAAACCAGCAGCTGTCCTGAAACAAAGCAGATGCTGCCCACCCAGCAGCCGCAGCAGGTCCTGTTTACTGCCTTCAGAGGAGAAAAGGAACCGTTGGAGATGTGCATGGCAAAAAGTACTTAAAAGTCTGTCAGCAGAAGAGCATACAAAAAAGTAAAAACGACGAGGCTGGCTGGAATAATCTAGAAAAGAATTGTGGGGACAACTGCATAATGGCTGTCACCACAGGGCTCTCGTTTGTAAGAGGCTCGAGTAGCAAAAATAGTTTTGAAATCTGACTGATGAGCTTTGTTGGGTTTAGCTGTTTTCTGACTACTGGATTCCCAATGACTCGACACAAAATGAATGAATCCCTGACTTCTATAATAGCATATATTTACATGAATATATGCAAGCTTTGCTGTTTACACAAAGCACCTCAGTGTCCCCCCTCTGCAAGGAACATTGGAGTGGCATGGTTCTTCTCAAATGTGCCACAGGCATGGCTTCGAGGAGCTGAGATGTGTGTCGTCCCACAGTAAAACCAGTTGGGGACAGTACTTTGGTCTGATTACCAGGCCAGTATAGCAATCCATCTTCAGAAGGTGGCTTACTTGTTCTGAAGAAGTACAGAAATGATGTCAAGGTGCAATGTTACTCTGAACTCCTCTGAAGTTAGGAAAGCCCTACATTTAATAAGAATCTAATTAATACTTATGGAAACAAACTAAACTTCAAGGCTTTCTGCTGGCCATTGTAGGTCTGGATCCAAAGTGTCCTTTTGCAGTTAAATCTTCCTCATCCTCTTCTTGCAGCGCTGATTGAAAACAGGGGATGACCCCATGAGGCTGTCAGTGGAGTGGGAACCATAGCTGCTGTCTGAGTCGTCAGGGCTCTGAGGGATTCCAGCTTCACTCATGCCTGACATTGGCTCCTCGAAGACATCACTGCCCAACACCCCATGCGCAGACACATTGCCTTCCTCACTTTCTTGAGGCTCCATTTTCACGTGAGCCAGATTCCAGAGAGGAGAAGCATTTACCTCTGCACCTAGAAATAAAGGGGAATACCATGAGCCTGCCACGAGGCAAACACGGAACCTGCATGTCCCGCCCTTGTATGACTAGCAGTCTTCTCGCTGCTTTCTTTGCAGTACCCCACATGGATTGAGGGTGTCACTGTTCAATGTTACCCCCAAATTACCACTTCCTTTCCATGCTCATGGTTTTTCCCTTTACCTTACCTGTTGCAATATCCTTTTCAACCAAATCGCCAATTTGTTGCATTTTCCTCTTCAACCCAAATAAACCCATTCAACGAAGACACAACTCAGTAATCAGGAAAACAAGCTGTGGTCTATTTTGGGCAGATTTACCACTCACTGTCTATTCCCCTCCTAGGAGAGCCCTTCTCACTTGCCATTAACCCTCCTCCTGTTCCAGTTCTTTCCTCCCCCTCTCCTGCTCTGACTCCTCCCCTTCTGTTCCCCCCCCACCGCCTCCTTTTCCTGTCCAATTATGTATTGCCTTAACATAAATCCACACTTACCCACCCCTATTTCTCCTATACCAAAAAAAGTAAAACTGGGTGGAACGATTATGTTTAAAGGTAGATACAATTCCACAGTTTACCCTGACACCCCCCACCTTGTGTGTGTGTGTATGTGTGTGTGTGTGTGTGTGTGTTATACACATGAATCTGTAGGTATGTGTGCCCATCCATATGCACTCAAAAGCCAGAGAAGGGTGTGAAGCACCTTCTTTTGTTGCTCCCTCATTGTCTTGACCAGGAAACTAAGTCTTCACTAAGCTGGCTGGCCAGTGGGCTATCTCCCAAGGTTGGGATTACAGGCACACAACACACAGCCTCCACACACATATGTGTGCTGGGTGGGATTTGAACTCAGCCATCTCCCTGTTCCCTTTCCTTGTTTTCACGTGGCCTGTTTCCTTTTATCTGAGAATCTCCCTAGGCCTCTCTTGCACTCTGAACACTACGTTCACACATGCTAACATCAGTTCTCCGCTCCTCTCTCCTCCTGTATTTTGGTAATACAGTTCAGCCGTTAACTATTATTTCTTCCTCAAAAAACCCTCCTCTCAGCAGGTCTAACACAAACCTAATTTTGTTTGGGTCACATACTAGGATTTGATATTTAAATTTCTATGTGTTTACATTTGTAGACAACTAAGTGTCCAAACTAGTTTGCAACTTAACTGACTGGGGTAGGGAAGTATAGCAATTTCAGCACCTGGGAGGCTGAAGCAGGAGACCTTAAATTCCAGACTTGACTACATGGCAAGACCCTGTCTCAACTAAGCAAAGTAACTCGACAGTTCCTAGAGTCGCCATGGCTGTAGCCTACAACAGACCGGCTCCGTCCAACACTGCAAGATAGTTTCATTCCCTCTGGTCTGCAACTTTCTAGAAGTCTCTCTCAAGGAAACAGCCCCTTATACCAGAGAGTTCTGTAAAACATTCACTAAGCTGTTTCTCCAGCGACTTCTACTCTGGCCACGCTTGCTTTTCTCACTTGGAGTCTGGTTCTAAAGTGTCAGGAAGTGCTAAGGTGGGCAGAACCAGATGCAAAATGAACAAAGCTTTCTTTCTTACTTGAAGCCTGTGGTGAAGCCTCCACCTCCAGGTTGGATGGGAAGCGCTCACTCTGAGCCCCGAGGACCCCAATGGGTAAGGACTGGTCACCAGAAGCAAGGTCAGCTTCCAGCTCCTCGCTGACAGGAAACGTGATGTCACTCACAGGCTCCTCCTTGATCTTCACGGGTTTAGTGTCTTCTGTGGCCTTCTCAGGATTCACAATCCTTTCATATTCTTCAGAGAGCTGCTTACTAATCTGTTGGCAAGCAAGAGTTAGTTTTCCAGGCCTATTTTAGAATTAAATTGGAATGTGAGCTTGTAGTAAAACAAGGAAAACAGGACAGAGCAGGAGTTACCACAGCAGGTGAGTTTTTGTTTCTTTTTAGTGTGTATGTACATGTTCACGTCTCATCTGAGAAAAGGAGCTTCAGACCTGTCTGACTCCCATCTCGCCATGGATAGGCTTACAAGAGTGTATGCCATCACACCCGGCTTTTCACGTGTCTGGGGATGTGAACTCAAGGTCTCATGCCTTCCAGACAAGCACTTTACTAACAACCTCTACTGATGGCTGGAAAGTGGTGGTACATGCATTTAATCCCAGCACGTGGGAGGGAGAGCCCGGTGGAGCTCCGTGTGCTACAAAACAAGTTCTATGCTAGGCCAGGATTTTTCACAGAAACACTGTGTTGAAAATAAAAAACAAAACAACAATAAAACCTCTACTGCTAGGGCTGGGGTGCTCACCGTGGAAGAGTGCACTCGTAACCTGTGCAAGACCATGAGTTCAATTCTAGCCCCATCAAACAAGGACAGATGTCAATGCCGATGGGAGGAGGTCATTGAAGGGTTTGGGTCTGAGTTTATGACACATAAAGAATATGTCAGAAAGTGTTTTATCACTAACTAAAAGTTACACAAGGCAAAAAAAAAAAAAAAAAAAAAAAGAAAAAGCTGAGGCAAAATACTGCATTTCTGATTTCTGTCTATAAAACTAACAATTATCTGGCTATAGTATCTGGAATTCCATCTCTTAGAAGGTGAAAAAGAGGGAAGGAGAGTAAGGCAAGCCTGGCTGCACAGGGAACCCACAAGAACAGAAACCACCCAAGCATCTGGCATATAGACCCTATAGGCAATCCCTGAATGGAGCAAGCAATCTGGATCCTTCTGTTGGATGCTGAAGGTTTCTGGTTACTAAGTGCCTAAGCCTCAGGAACTGGAGATGGTGCTCTAACCTGAACCCTCCTGGCATCCCAATGGTCTTGTCTAGTTCAACACACTGGACGCCATCTCAAACGATTGTGCTTATTACTTGTTTGCCTAGTTTTGTTTCCCACGAACACTGCGAGTTCAAGAATGCGATTTCCCTTGTAAACTACTGTCTCCCACGGTGCCTAACTCACAGTAAGGTCTCAATAAATACTTGTTGAATAAAAGGATGCTAGGAAAAGAAAAAATGCTAGCCACAGTCTTTGAGACTCTAGATACCTATGCATTTCTTCCAGAGGAAGTAACAAAAAATGGGCTACGTCTAACAAAGAATGGGCCCTGACATCTCACTGGGCCAGTGGTGAGTACAGAGAAACAACACAGACTACTAGAAACATACGTCAAGTTCACTCTGCTCCAAGTCCCTGTGCACTGTACTCCAGAACATGTGTTATAGACTAGGACACTCTGCCCACGTCTCCCAGGGTCACCTCACCTGCAGCATGTAAGTGTGATAGTCCTTGATACGGTGCTGCCAGAACTTCTGGAGGGAGAGCACACTGCCAATCCCCACCTCGTGGAACACCTGTTCCATTACATCAGGGAAAGGAGTCTGTCCCAGCAGGGCCTCCCGATCGACGGCGAAGCGCAGCAACTTGGTAAACTTGAGGCAGTATTCATGTGCGACGTCAGTTAGGGTCTCCAGGACACTCTCGTTAGCACACTCAAAGCCTGCATGGGCCAGGATTGTGGCGACTGCTTGGTAGAGGAGCTGCCGACAGGAGTGCCAGCTCAGCTCGGTAACAGGTTCTCCTTTCCCACTAATAGAGGAGACAAGGGAGTGTTATTTGAGCTCTCACCAAGGGGTGACTAACCTGTCTCACTGGAGTTCTACAATCTCAGGAATCCTTGGCTCATTCTAGAGAATTCTAGAGAAACAGTCACCTTCGTCCTGCTCTTCCCAGAGCATGGTCAGCAACCCAATGTCATAGTCCTGAGCCCCCCAATTACACAGTGTGACCAGGCCATGCCTGTCTAAAACTGCAGAGTAACAGTGGTGCCATCAGATCCCCAATGGGAATTAGACAGCTGTGAGTGACCAGTTCCTCTCACCCACTTGTCATCTCTCCAGCCCCTCTGAAAATTTATTGGAGTTATGCCTCCATCTGAAAAGGAAATTGTTTTATAGATAAAAACAGAGCAGAGAAGAACATCTCTGTTCCCTGGTTTCCTCTCTCATTTAACTATTACATGAACAATAACATCTACTGCAAGTGATAGATAGCAAAGGTTAAAAGCACCGGAAGCACCTAATAAAGAGCTAATTACTATCTTTTAATCTGAGCACTATATGGACTTTTCCCTAGTAGTTTTGGGATCTGAATCCAGGCCTGTGCAGCCAGCAGGGCCTAACCTCAGTTAAGTCTACAGCCTGTCCATGGGCTTCTTTAATGGAAAGTGATGCTTTGGCATCTCATAGCTGCTGTGTATTATTTCTTCCTATACAGTTTCCTAAAATATGTATAGAACAAACTAAGTTCAAGTTGTGTGTGCACACACACACTCGTGCACGTGCATGAGTGTATCTAAGGTGTCTGACATATATACATGTATGCACAATGCATATGGAAGCCTACAGTGTCATTTTTAAGGAAACGACAAAAATTGCCCTGATTTTTCAGAAAGTGTCTCTTATTGGGACCTGCAGCTTACTGATTGCTAGGCTGGCCAGCCAGTGAGTCCCAGACATCCTCTTGCCTCTGGCTCTCCTGCCCTGAGATTATAGTCACGACTACTCTGCCTAGCCTTTTAACTGGGTTCTCAAACTCAGGTTTTCATGGCATGTATTTTCCTGACTGAGAAATCTCCCCAGCCACTCCCTTTTATTTTGAGGCAGGGTTTCTCCTTGGCCTGGAGCTCACCAAATAGGTTCACTGCCTGGCTACAGTCTCAGGCATGTTTGTCTTTGACTCTCTAGTGCTGAGATTATAAACGTAAGCCACTATGCCTGGGTTTTTTTTACATGGGTTTTGGGGGCAGAACACAGGGTCTCATCAACCACCTTACTGACTAAGCCGTCTCCCCAGGTCCTGGGTTCTTCTTAACAATTAAAACAGAAACTTGACAAAAAACCTAGAGTTGATTTTATTGAATGAAACTACATCGTCCTCACAATGGGAATATGCTGCTGACTGTTAGAAGCTGGTCTTTTGTTTTGGTTTCCTTTGTGCCGGGCCATCAGCTGTTTCAGTGCATCATTTTACTTCTAGTAAACAGTCAGCAATAATAATCACTCAGTAAATGTCTAGTGAGCTAGAAAATTTCAATTAAAATTTAAAAATACAGGCAGTGGTGGCACGTTTTTAATCCAAGCACTAGGAGGCAGAGGCAGTAGATCTCTGAGTTTGAGGCCAACCTGGTCTATAGAACGAGTTCCAGGACAGCCAAGGCTACACAAAAAACTCATAAACACAACTACAGAGTAGCTCTAGGTGGAAGTGGAAACGCCACTGCAACTTAACCGGATCATCAGGGCGGGCAGAGCACCTAAGATACAACACCACAGCAATGCTTTCTTACCGGTAAAAGTCACTCTCGGGGTCACTGTGCCGGATCTGGAATGGTGCATTGGGATTTTTACAATCTAAAGGCTGGAGGTCATCGGGGAGAGGAGGGGAGCCAGGGCAGGGGGGAAGAGGTTCACTCTCTTCCGCCTTTACACCCTCCGTCTGCTGTTGACTCTGGGTCTGCGCTGTGGCAATAAGGTTGCGCAGACGTCGGTTGTGCTGGATCAACTGAATGGTATGTATGGTGAGGCTGCACGGTTCTGAGGGGACGTCCAGCATCGTGGGGGGCTTCGGCTTGTTGGCTGAGGGTTGGTGCAGGGGCGGGTCATGGACTTCCACCAGACGGAACTCCCGTGGGAGCAGATCAAAGGAACTTCTGTTGGTCTGTCCTGATGGTATTGGTATCTCTCCCCAGTACCTCAGCATTTTACAGCAAGCAGAGAAGAGCCCTCGGGTTTACTGTAGATGAGATTCTAAGGGTGATGTGTGTATGTCTCTGGCAACTGTCGTGAGAAGTCGGAAGTCCAGGCAGTTCTGACGTAAAAAGCAAGTTAAGATCACTTTGAAAAAGGTGCTAGCAAAATTCTAGGACAAACGACGTTCTCCCAGAAGAAATTATTTTTAATATGCCAATCACACAGTGAGAATTCCTCTTTGAATTACAAAAGGACAATCAAAGTCATTAATAGGTGAAGAGCAGTGACTGCTTTGTGAGACTCTTACCATTTAACATATACACCGCCTATTTCATGTCACAAATTCATTACCAAAATACCCATCATGCCTCATTCTATGTACTTTACAGGCATGAAACGTGACTAGGAGGCCTGGAGTACTTTCACTCAATCATGCTAGATTAATAGGAAAAAGAGAGTAGCATTAAAAATACTAGCAGATAGCCAGACATGGTGGTGAACTCCTTTCTCCTAGCACTCAGGAGGCAGAGGCAGGCAGATCTCTGAATTCAAGGCCAGCCTGATCTACAGAGTGAGTTCCAGGACAGCCTACACAGGGCTACACAGAAAAACCAGATCTCAAAAGAAAACAAAACATGCTAATAAGTGCTTTTTAATCCGTGCTGTACCTGGTAGAAACATTCATGAACATTTAATCTAGCCTTATGCTTCCAAGTTCTGACATACACATGAACAAATGAGGTTCTTTGTGAGCACATGCATGGAGGCCAGAGGCAACAACCCATCTTGCTTTTTCAGTTAGGATCTCTCACTGGAGTCTAGGGTTTGCTGATTATTCTGAACCAGTGTGTTGTGTGTGGTTTTTATTCTACCACCTTTGCTCCAGGACCGGCTGTGCTCCCAGCCCCCACTCAGCTTCCCTTTTGCTTTACCTGCCTTTATCTCTGGGAGGTGACCAAGCTACCAACCCCTTTCCAGCTTTCCCTGAATCTGTCAATAAAACACACACAGTTTGTTCCTTTATAACTTGCCTTCTTGGCACAATTGCTGGGTGTTACCAGCTGAAAAAGCATGCCCTTATTAATATTTTTATCCCTGCCTCTCCACCTGCCCCAAACTTCAGTGGCTAGTCTCATATCCACGACCACCCGCCTGTAGCAGTGGCCACAGGCCCCAGCTCCCCTGAGACCTTACATGGCTGCTCCGTCCTTCTTCCTCCCAAAGATGGCGGAAAACCCTTCCTCCTTTTTGACTCCTTTTTTCTCCTGGGACCCGGAAGTTCCACCTGTACCTTCCGCCCACCAATTGGCCCTTAGCTTTCTTTACTGACAAACTAAGAACCAATTGGGAAACAAGACCTAAGCATCGGAACCGCCCCCTCTACCCATGAGTTCCAGGGATCTGCCTGCCTCTGCCTCCTGAGTGCTAGGAGAAAGGAGTTCACCACCATGTCTGGCTATCTGCTAGTATTTTTAATGCTACTCTCTTTTTCTGCTCCTCTCCCGACAAGCTAAGTTTATAAGCACCTATGTGCTTTGGGGATTGAACTCAAGTCCTCATGTTTGCAGTGGCAAGCATGTTATCGACTGGGCTGTCTCCCTAGACGGAATCTGAGAGACTTCTGCTGCCTTCTAACAAGTATTCCTTCCTCTAGTCCAGTGGCTCTCAACCTGTAGGTTACAACCCCTTTGGGGAGCAAATGATTCTTTCATAGGTAAGAAATAACAGATATCTTGTGTATCAGATATTTACATTACGATTCATAACTGCAGCAAAATTATAGTTATGAAGTAGCAATGAAAATAATTTTATGGTCTGGGGTCACCACAACATGAAGAACTGTATTAAAGGGTCACAGCTTTAGAAAGGTTGAGAACTGCTGCTCTAGTCTCTCAGAATCTGATCTACACTTGGCCCTGTTGCTAGACTTTCTCCCTTTCTCTGTCTCTCTCTGTTTGTCTCCCTCCTTCTTCCTCCCCAGCCCCCTCCCCAGTACTGAAGATTGAACACATACTACAAAAGTGTTTTATTACTGACTATACTTTCAAGCTTTTTTCTTTTCTTTTTTTCTCTTTTGCTTGAAAAAAGTCAGAATTCTGTGGCTTAGCATTCAGTGAAACTTACTACCTGTTTTTAACTCACTTCTCCATGTTTACTGCCTCTATCTATGTCTTTTTGGGTCCACCAAACATCAAATGTGTGAAGGTGTAAAATTTTTGTCCTGAGGGAAGAGTAACAGAAGCAAAATATTGCAGTATCGAAGCTTGCAGGCACTGTTGCTTTGAAGGCATGAACTCAGTGCCCTGCAGGCAAATGAGGGGCTTCCTGGATGAAATTACCTCAGCTCTAACAATATTCTATTCAGTTTCTTTCTCTCTTTTTTTCATTTACTTATTTTGGGTGAGTGTGCATGTGAAAATCAGAGGACAACTTTAAAAGTCGGCTCTCTCCTTTCACAGTGTGGGTTCCATATATTGAACTCGGGCTGTCAGATTTGGCAGCAAGTACCTCTACCTACTGAGCCATCTAACTGGCCCCTCAGTTTATTTTCTTTGCTAAGATTGTATTTTGTTTTTAATTAACTAATTAATTTCAAGACAGGGTTTCTCTGTGTAATCTTGGCTGTCCTGGACCTTGCTCTATAGACCAGGTTGGC
The DNA here is from genome assembly GCF_963924665.1 of Micromys minutus. Classification (NCBI taxonomy): domain Eukaryota; kingdom Metazoa; phylum Chordata; class Mammalia; order Rodentia; family Muridae; genus Micromys; species Micromys minutus. Next base: position 155,982,171 of record NC_137969.1, on the reverse strand, counting down.
CATGAATTCACCGAGATTTTATTTTTCTTGTTGCCTGTTGGAGGTTGGGTATGTATGTGTGCTCCATGTGTATATAGGGGCCAAGGAGATCTGAAGAGGGCATCAGATCCCTCTGGAACTGGAATTACAGGTAGTTGTGAACTACCCTGGTGTGGGTACTGGGAATAGAACTCAGGTCTACTGATGAGCAGCAAGCACTGTCAATCACAGGACCTTCTCTCCAGCCTCACTACTCAGCTTCTTGAGAACATCAGACATTTTTATAATTGACCCTTTGAATTGTGATCCTCTGCCTCACTCTGTATCTTTATCAGACTTGAACTTTTTTCTTTAAGACAACTGAAATCACCATCCCCCAACATTTCCCCAATACACCTCCTTTCTTTGTATCCTCACATCAATTTGCTTTTATTCCTGGACCTTAACTGTAGTTTACTTATTCATCTGCATCCCCCCACTTGTTATGGCTACTATCTTGGTATAGTATTGGGGCCTCTGTCAAAGAGTTATACTATAAACTATTGCTTAGTTCAATTTTCCAGCAATCTTCTAAAAAAAATTAACACTACTATTTCCAATTTTTCAGATGTGGAAGCTGAGGTCCAGTGTCATGCCAATGTCATAAATACAAAGAATGAAAGAAAAAAGAGGTTTTGATGCTCGGGTTTGTAAAGCCACTAAACATGCTGCCTCAACAATTTGTTCCGAATAATAAAAGAATGATCAAACGAGAAATTACTTCTTCCCTAACTTCACAAATGGAGTAAAGGGGTCATCAAGCCTAAATTCGGGAGCTGCTGGGTAGGGGCTCCTCCGGATCTGTGGGCTAAGGCGCCAACCACAAGATCCTGGGAAGTCTGATTTACAGGGCAGCAGACAAATGAGACGTTCTGGACATGAGCCAGAAAATAAAGCTCAAATACTCACCGCCCTGTCCCAGGAGTGGTCTACGCCGCTGCCTGACTGTGACAGGTCTGAGTCGATGGCTAGGTCAAGTCTAGGAGCCTTGTTTATTGATTAATGGTCCTTGGCTACCGGAAGCACTTCTTCCCAATCGCCCTCTGCTACAGGAAGTTATTACTAGCCGGGTGCAACGCCTAAAAATGTCCGTGTTCGCACAGCACTTTGCGAGCCCTTCCCCAATTTCTGGTATCGTGACTCCCTAGTACTATTCGCATCTTTAAAATTCTGTGAGTCTTGACAGAGGAACTCCAACATTGCAGTCCAGAGAAGTGTCAGGGATCTGGGAAGAAGTGACCAGGAACGTGGAGGGCGAGGGGCAGGGGCTTCTGAGGGACACATTTTGAGATTGCACCCAGCTGAGGATGGCTGATACTACCTCTCAGCTAGAAGCTCCAGCACCTCAGGAAGTCAGTAGCGAGTTTAAGAAGCCTGTTTTGCCGGTGCCTCCCGCAGTGCGGAGTAAGGCTCCATCCTCCTGTCCTTCGGTTCCTGAGGATGTGAAGAAGGAAAGTCCCACGACACAGCTGGTCTCTGGATGTGGGGAGCCCGAGGTCCCGCCACCTCATTCGGACAGCGAGGAGACTGGAAGTCCACCGGTGGTGCAGCTCTGCTCCTCCCGGGTAGCTCCTGCTTCTGGCGGTCCGACCCGGGCTCCCCCATACCAAGAGCCATCGTGGGGCAGCCCAGCCACGGCCCCCTACAGTCTCGAAACCCTGAAGGGTGGCACTATCCTTGGCACCCGCACCTTGAAAGGCACGAGCTGCTGCCTTTTCGGGAGACTTGCTAGCTGTGACATATGCCTGGAGCATCCTTCCGTGTCTCGGTACCATGCTGTACTACAGCACCGGGGGTCAGATCCCAGCGGAGACTCTGATGGTCATGGGCAGGGCTTTTATCTCTACGATCTGGGAAGTACCCATGGTACTTTCCTCAACAAAGCTCGCATCCCACCTCGCACTTACTGTAGAGTTCATGTCGGGCACGTCATTCGCTTTGGAGGCAGCACTCGGCTCTTTATCCTTCAGGTAGGTAGAAAAAAATCTAAAAAATCTGGGAACTTTACTGTGCTGAGTTTCTTTAAGGTTTAGTTGAGAAAAGGGATTCTTCTAGTAACCAATGACAGTCTGGATCCACAGGTCTGTGTACATTGCTGTATCTCGCAAAGTAATTTCTCCACTTCTGAACCCATGTATGTATATATTTTTTCCTTGATTCATTAGGGACCAGACGAAGACCGAGAGGCAGAATCTGAATTAACAGTAACACAGTTGAAGGAACTGCGAAAACAGCAGCAGATGTTATTGGAGAAGAAGATGTTAGGTGAAGACTCAGATGAAGACGACGAAGCAGATACCACTGCAGGGAAGAGAAATACAAGTGGTCAAGATGATGAGATGGGTTGCACGTGGGGAATGGGTAAGAAATTGGTGCTGAAAGTTCTGAGCTCATTCCTGGTGGCACCCTCAAATGCTTTTGATTATACAGCTCAAAAAACCAAACCAAGAACAAAATCAAACAAACAACAAAAACCCTACAGCTGAAGTAGGGTAAACATAGCTCACAAGCCCAGAGTCATTAACTTTAAAGATATAAAATTTTGGAATTATGGACATCATACATGCATTCTCACCGTGTAATTTGCTTATTGCTTTCATGACTTAAACACACACATACACACACACATGAATTTTGAGTGCTAATTATCATCTGGAGGGCATGGAAAAATTTACTTAATTCCTTTGGCTGAGAACTCAATATTTGACATTTTACCTCTCAGGCTATTTTCACAAAGTACAAAAAATTTAAGAGGTTATTGCATAACCCCATATTTTGGATGATAGATATTTAGGTCTATAAGAAGATAGTTGGGGGAGGGGGCTGGAGAGATGTCTCAGTAGTTAAAGAGCACTGACTGCTCTTCCAGAGGACCTGAGTTCAGTCCTCTGCAACCACATGGTGGCTCATAACCATCTATAATATGATCTGATGCCCTCTTCTGGCATGTAGGTGTACATACAGATAGAGTACTCATACATAAAATGTAACTTTAAAAGGAAAAGGTAGTTGGGGCTAATGAAGCATCATGATGCAGCACTTGGGAGGCTGAGGCAGGTGGATCTCTGTTAGATCAGGCCAGCTTGATCTACATATTGAATTTTAGCCCAATTAGAGCTATATTATAGAGAGACCCTGACTCAAAAAGCAAATGAGAGGATGAGTGAAAGAAAGAAGTGGTGGTCTGATGAGATGGCTCAGCAAGTAAAGGTGCTGCCGATTGTGGTGACCTGAGTTTGATCCCTGGGAAACACATGGTGGAAGAAGAGAATAGATTCTCACAGGCTATCCTTTGACCTCCATGTGCACTGTGTCACTTGTATGTGAGGCCTGTAGATGTCAAGGCAGAACAAATGCAAAAATACTTCTGCTAAGTGTCAAGAATAAGCCAGAAATTATTATCACGTGAGAGCTAGTGTCAGAAAAGGAGTCAGTCACTGGAAACTTAGTTAGACCTACGTTGTTCAATATGGTAGCTGTTATCTGCATGTCTAGTGTGGCTCATCCAAAGTCATGTCTTTTTAGTGAAAACTACACATAGGATTTTAAAGACAATAAAAAATATTATCATATTCTTGTAATGATTATTATGGTAAGATGACCTTTTTAAAATAGCTAATAGAAAACTCAGAATTATACTCAGAACACTTATATTTCTTTTGGACAGTACTAATTTAGATCTCTTGGAAACTACAAATTAATTTATTTAATTTTTGTGTTTGTGTTAGAGAGCATGGCATGTAGGTGGAGGTCAGAGGACAACTTGCAGGAGTCATTTCTCTCTTTTACTTTGTGGGTCCCAGAGGCCAAAAGCAGGCTCTCAAGATTGGCAGTAGAAACTGTTATCTGCTGCCCCACTTTTTATGTTTTTAGATAAGAGTTTCAAGCTGAATCTAGGGTGGTGGTAGTGGTGCACAATTTTAGTCACAGTACTGGAGACACAGAAGCAGGCAGATCTCTGTGAGTTCAAGGCCAGCCTGGTCTACAGAGCAAGTTCTAGGACAGCCAAAGCTACAGAGAAACCCTTAGAAGGGAGAGGCAAAGAGTGTCAAACTAGAACTTGAAGGAAAGGAAAAGCAGTCTTGATAAATCTGCACACTGGCATTGGTATTTAGGGCAGAGACTGTTGGTTTTAAGGGAGCATTGTGTTGTCCAGTCTATTTGGCAGCCTGGGGAATTACTAATAATCAGTATTGGAATCAATAAAACCTGAGTAGGAGAGAAAGAAACTAGGCTAGAGAGCTCAGTGGTTTTTCAGAGTGTGGTGGGTAAATGTCTCTCAAGTGATGAAAAGAAGAAAAAAGCCATGGAAACAAGTCTTGTTTGTTATACAGCTTAAAAAACAGAGATATTCATAATGGTGTCTTTGATTGTTCCATCCCATGCCCTCAAATATCTTTCTTTTAAGCACTTTCAAATGTGGATAAGTAAGTGTGTGTTGTTTTCTAAAACATTGTCTCTATGTAGTCAGGCAATTCTCCTGCCTCAACCTCCTGAGTACTGATTCCAGGTGTGTCACTGTGCCAGCTCATCTAACTATATTCTTATTTGGCCCAGAAGTCTATGAATGTCATTCACAGACCCTCGTCTTATATTTGCTTCCTTGTGTCTCCTTGTGTCCTGCAGGAGAAGATGCTGTAGAGGACGAGGCTGAAGAGAACCCCATTGCCTTGGAGTTTGAGCAGGACCGGGAGGCGTTTTATATAAAGGATCCAAAGAAGGCTCTTCAAGGCTTCTTTGACCGAGAAGGTGTGTGAGTAGCTGGTTTTGGGTGAGAGTGAAATGAGCTCACAGCAGTGCTGCTTCCTAAAGCTTTGCATGTTGCCTGACACTTGTAAGTAACATACTTTGTCTGTTGTCTTCCTCATTCAGGTCTTTCCCTGTGAGCAGTTTCAATCACTTTCTCTGGCTCTGTTTTTATTTTTTGTGGGTTGTTGAGGCTCAGACCCTGGGTGTGTGCTTAGAAAGTGCTTTCTCTATCACTGAGAGAGGGAGAGAGAGAGATCTCTATCACCAGTCCCAGGTTTATGTTGAAAATAATAACATTCTTGTTTGTCTTTCTTTCCATCTCAAATACTTTTCTCTTGACTTAACACATTCTTTTCAAAGGAGCTTGGATTTAGTGATAAGGAAATGAAACAAAGCCTTAGAATTTATTATTCCTAGTTCACATGGTCTCTCATAATCAGTACTTTTTAATGTATGTGCTATAGAAAACCTTAGGTGTAATTCTTAGGATCCTTTCTTTGAGACAGGATCTCTCATCATCCTGGAGCTCACTAATTGCACTAGACTGACTGGCCACTGCACCCCAGGGATCTTCTTGTCTCTTCCTCCCAGGGCCAGGATTGCACCATGTGCCACCATGCCCAGCTTTTTACATGGTTTCTAGGACATTGAACTTGGATGCTTATGCTCTCTAGGCAAGGGCTTCTCCTACTGAGTTATCCCTACAGCCCCAGGTCTTTTACAATTCTTAGTTCAGATTTTGCCTTCATATGATAAGAATTGTTCTCAGGGAGAATTGTTTCAGTAGATATACTTTGAGAGAACATTGATACATATTTATGGATTCATTTTATGTATACATTTACACATACATAGTTATCCACAGGGCTTTTGGGAGGTTAAGTTCCAAGATGCTTTACTGTAGATACCGAGATCTGAGGATGCTTAAGTTTCTATATCAAGTAGCATTATATTTTTATATAAACTACATATAGCCTCTCATATGCTTTAAATATACTCTAGATTATTTACAATACCTAACATAGTGTAAATCTATGCACCTGGTCATTATACTGTCTGGAAAAAAGTATACATGTTTAAAGCAGACAGTTTTCTTTATTTTTTTTCTGTAATTGATTGAATACCAACAGGGAGGAAAAACCAGTCTGTCTGTCTGTCTCTCTCTTACATATGTATACTACATAACTACAAGTGTATATGAACTAAATGCTTTCAACACATAATATTTATGATTCTGGTCAGTCATGGTAGCTGGTACCTGCTGTTCCAGCAGCAAGTAGAAGCAAGAAGGAGTTTAAAGTCATGCTTTGCTTGTCTCCATAACATGTTCAAGGCCAGCCTGGATGACATGAAGTCTTGTCTCCAGCAGCAACAACAAAATGAGTATTTATGCTTCCAGAACCTAACTGTACTTATGGAAGTATGAGCGCGGAGGCTAGTCAGTAAGGAAAATGAGTATTTATACTTCCAAAACCTAACTGTACCTATGGAAGTATGAACGCGGAGGCTAGTCAGTAAGGAAAATGAGTATTTACACTTCCAAAACCTAACTGTACCTATGGTAGTATGAACGCGGAGGCTAGTCAGTAAGGAAAATGAGTATTTACACTTCTAAAACCTAACTGTACCTATGGAAGTATGAACGCGGAGGTTAGTCAGTAAGGAAAATGAGTATTTACACTTCCAAAACCTAACTGTACCTATGGAAGTATGAACGCGGAGGTTAGTCAGTAAGGAAAATGAGTATTTACACTTCCAAAACCTAACTGTACCTATGGTAGTATGAACGCGGAGGCTAGTCAGTAAGGGGCCTGCTGTACAAGCAGGAGATGGGAGTTTGGATCTCTAGAGCCTGTGTGAGAAGCTGGATATGGTAGCATGTGCCTGTAACCCAGTGCTTGAGAGACAGACAGACAAGGACTCTTGGAGCTTATTGGTCAGCCAGCCTAGCTGAATTGATGGGCTCTTGGTTCAATGAGCAATTCTAAGGTGGAGAACAACTGAGGAAGATACCCAGTCTTACACACACACACACACACACACACACACACACACACACACACAATTGCATAAGTGAAAGTATGTGTGGAGAAATGACTGATTCTGATTGTGCTGGGATCAAATCCAGGACTTTGCTAGGACTACCCTAGCATTCCATCACTGAGCAACAACCTGTGACCCCCCATCCCTTGAAGACCTGGTGGGCCTTGTAGGTATGATCTTCTTGCCTCAGTTTCTGAATGCTAGTATTATAAGCTGTGTATATAGGTATACACAGCCAAATTGTATTTTGTGGACTGGGGTTGAACATAGGACTTGTATGTATTTCAAACAAGCACTCTGCCACTAATGTGTATCCTAGCTCTAATTAGCACTCTGTCTGTCTGTCTCTCTCTTAAGTGATTGGGTCTCAAACATTCAAAGTAATGCAGGCTGGCCTTGAACTTGCATCTTTCTCCTCCTGCATGTTGGGATTATAAGTATGAGCTACTACACCAATTCTAAATTCTAGCCCTCTTTTTTTTTTTTTTTAAGTTGGGGGTTATATTAGTCAGGGTTCTCCAGCATCACAGAACTTATGGATAGTCTCTATATATTAAGGGAATTTGTTGTTATGCCTTAACAGTCAGCAGTTCAACTAACCCAACAATGGGCAGCTGTGGCTGGGAAGTCCAAGAATCTAGTAGTTGCTCAGTCCTACGGGGCGAGTTGTTTCAGATGGTCTTCTGTATGAGCAGGAATGCTGAAGAAGTATGTGCAAGCAGGTGAAAGAAGTGGCTACAGACTGTAAGCCACTGCAGACTGCTGTAGTGGGTATAGATTCTTGTTTTTCAGACAGGGTTCATTAAGTTGGCTAGGCTGGCATTACCTGTATTCATCATGTAGCTCAGCAGGCCTTGAACTTGAGATCTTTCTGTCACACCTTCTGAGTAACTGGGATTAAGTCTGTGATATCAGGCTCTGCTAAATTGATTGTTTAGACTTGAAATTATTTTCTTGTATGCCACATTCATCATAGTCATATTTCCAGATAATTATCATAGCACTCACTGTGACATTAAAGCTTGATTTCTTTGACTTGATACATTCCTCCTTACTGTATCAACTAGTAATCTTTAGGTCTGACTAAAATTGTTCTTTTTCCTACAGGAGAAGAGTTAGAATATGAATTCGATGAGCAGGGACATAGCACTTGGCTCTGCAGGGTGAGGTAAGTTCTTTTTGTTTGTTTTTTAGCTGTTTTTCAAGACGGATCTTGTTTTATGGTAATCTTCCCCCTTTTACCTACTAAGTACTGAATTCATGTGCTTTTCCCTTGCTACTGTCTATGTCTGAAGACACTGTAGCTGGTTCAAGTTAACATATGGTAGTAGAGAATAGCCCAGGAGTGACTGTACTCTGCACTTTAGGCTGTTTCAAGTTTGGGCCTTGATAGCTCAATAGCACTGGGAGCTGGGGCAAAATGAATAAAAGTGGAAGGGGCTGCTTGAAGGCCATCCGAGGCAAGACAGAACAAAGCACAAAATGCTGTCATCAGGCTCACTCTTGATAGCTGTTTCCATGAGAGTCAGAACTTACTGCTGAGCTCCAGCCCCTGTGAACCAATGCAGGTTACCGGTAGATGATTCAACTGGGAAACAGCTGGTGGCTGAGGCCATTCACTCAGGAAAGAAGAAAGAAGCAATGATGCAGTGCTCCCTGGAAGCTTGTCGGATCCTTGATACATTGGGCTTGCTACGGCAGGAAGCAGGTCAGTATGCAAAAACCTTTTTTCTGTTAAAAAACACAGAAGGAACATGTAAGCAAAAGATACATAATCTGTCTATATGGATAATGTGTAAATTGTACAGAACTTTCTGAAGCAGAAAGAAACATTCTTTCTTAACATCCTAAAACAGTTGTTTGTATTGTCTTAGACATTTTCTGTACATAGGTAAGTGTACATTTAAAACTGGATGTGGGGACACACCTTTAATCCCAGCACTCAGGAGGCAGAGGCAGGCAGACCTCTGAGTTTGAGGCTAGCCTGTTCTACAGAGCAAGTTCTAGGACAGCCCAGGGCTACACAAAGAGAAACCCTGTCTCAAAAACAGAAACAAAAAACCAAAAGCCCTGGCTCCTGAGCCAGACATAGCAGTACATGTCTGTAATTGGCAAAGCAGACACAGGAGGGTGATTCAAAGTCATCCTGGTCCATGTATCCAGGTTTATATTTCTTGGTTTATTTCTGTGTTTAGTGTTCTTTTTTCTTATTATCATCTTATCATTTTATTGATTGATTTCTTTTTGTTTGTGGGTTTTTTTTTTTTTTTTTTTTTTTTTCTTTTTGAGACAGGGTTTCTCTGTGTAGCCCTGGCTGTCCTGGAACTCACTCTGTAGACCAGACTGGCTTTTGCCTATGGAGTGCAAACCAACATGTCCAGTTTTATTTTTACTGTTTATTGTTGTAAAATATATGTAACATAAAACACGCTTAATTTACTAATGTTAGGTATATTTATGTAATCATCACTGCCCAGCTCAGAACTTTCTGTTACCCCTGGTGTAGTTATAGCCTGTGAACATGAATTCCCTCCTTCCTGCTGACTGTGTGTCTGCATTCTGTCTTTGTGTCGAATTTCATTTCTTTCTAATGCATGTGGAGGTCAGAAGCTGGTGTTGGGTATCTTCTTCAGTCACTCCTGACCATTTATTTTGAGGGAGGATCTCTAACTGAGCCCTGAGCCTAGGTTTGTTTAGCTGACCAGCTTGCTCTGGGGTCAGTGTTTCTGTTTTCTGTGTCAGAGGATTACAGATGAGCTTCCTGCCCAGCATTTGCATTGGGTACTGAGGATTTGAACCAGGTCCTTACATTTGTGAGACGGGTATTTTATGTACTAAGCCGTCTCTCAGCACAGAATTTGACTACGTTAGGTTCCTCGTATAAGCAGCATGATGACTGCCCTTTTACATATGACTTATTTCCCCTCTTCTCTCCTTTTCTTCTTCCTTCTCCTCCTCCTCCTTCTTATTTTTTTCTTTTATTGAGACAAGGTCTTGTATGTCCCAGGCTGGTCTCAGTCTTGTTGTAAAGACAAGAATAGCTCTGAACTTCCAGTTCTCCTACCTTTACCTCCCAGTGCTGGGTTATAGATTTGTTCCCTTGCACCTAGTTAGGTGCTGCTGAGGATGGCAGCATGCTACAGTGGCCTTGTGCACACTACATCCAGACTGTCAACTAAGCTCCGTACCCAGCCTCCCTATTTCCCTCCCTTTCTTTTTTTCAATCCCTAAAACAAACAAACAAACAAAATGTTTGTTATGAATTGTTTGATATTTAGTATCTCGGAAAAGGAAAGCAAAGAACTGGGAAGATGAGGATTTTTACGATAGTGACGATGATACATTTCTGGATCGGACTGGCCTGGTAGAGAAGAAGCGCTTGAACCGGATGAAGAAGGCTGGCAAGATTGATGAGAAACCAGAGACTTTTGAATCACTGGCAAGTTGTTCACAGAAGTAGCTACTTTTATGTCATTATAACTTTTAAAAACAACAGCATAGAAATCTAATATTGAGTTACAATTTTTGTGGTCTAAATTTAATGGTAAGAAAGTAACTAGTTTTATTCAAGTTTCCTCCAGGTTTGTATTGATCTATTAATGAACATTCTTTGGATATGGCATTACTCCCCATGTCCCCAAAAAGAAAAGAAAAATTCTAAGTTTGAGTGTTAGGTTGCGACATTTAAGAGAAGTCAGAAGAATGGTGTAGCCAGTCAGGAGTTACCGTAAGGTGATGTGCATGTAACACTAGATTTAGCAATATTCCTAGCTGAAAACATTTAACATCTACCAGTAACAATTCAGTCAGTCATTCTGTTTGAGCTTTTTAATTCTAAAATTAGTTCCTCCAGAATAGAATAAACAAATGAAATAATCAACTCTTCTGAATTAGTCATCTTAAAACCTATAATAGTATTGGCAACAGAAAGGTGATAGGAAGGAAAACACTTGCTGACCATGTCGATTTGGGAATTGCAGGTTGCAAAGTTAAATGATGCCGAAAGGGAACTCTCCGAAATTTCTGAAAGGCTCAAGGCTTCAAGCAAAGGTGAGACTGTCAGCCAATGGTTATCGAGAACCTGTCATGAAAGTATGCACTGCATTGTGTTAGGCACTGGGAAAATGCAGGCTTTGGAGGTACTTTTAAGGAGCAATATAGCTTTTTATTTTATGCGTGTTTTTGAGTGTTTTGCCTGCATACATGTCTGTGTACCAATGCATGTGTGGTACTTGTGGAGGCCAGAAGAGGACACTGGATTCCCTGAAACTGTAGTTACGAACAGTCGTGAGCTGCCATATGGATGCTGGAAACTGAACCCAGATCCTCTGCAAGAGCAGCAAGTTCTTGAGCCATTTCTTCTCCCACAAAGTAACATTGTAACGCTAGAAAAAAATTTTTTTAATGTTTGGCTTAATTTTTTTTTATTTGATAGTTGACAGGAATGAAGCTTAGATTATCTTCCAGGTCTCCAGTATCCATGGTGACGGTTGTTCAGCTTTACATATGTTAGACTGTTGTGAACAGTTGGGCTGAATTTAAAAGTATTCAGGCCGTCTTTCTAAACTTGTTTTATTCCTTTTGGACAGTTCTGTCAGAATCATCATCTCAGGATTCTTTAGATGCATTCATGTCAGAAATGAAATCAGGGAGCACGTTAGATGGGGTGTCCCGGAAGAAACTTCACCTGAGGACTTTTGAACTAAGAAAAGAACAACAGAGACTTAAAGGGTTAATAAAACTTGTAAAGCCAGCAGAGATCCCAGAACTAAAAAAGTAAGTATCAGTATCTAGCTGGAAAAGAGTTAGACAGTATCTTGTGTAGCCCAGCCTGGCCTTGACCCGGCTGCTGTCGCCCTGGATTGCACATGTTGAGGTCAGAGGTCAGCTTGTGGTTGTTGGTTTTCTCTTTCTATCATCTGGGTTCTGAGATTGGACTCAGACTTGGGGTTGGTGACAAGCATCTTTACCCAGTGAACCATCTCTCCAACCTAATGTTGAACTTTGAAAGAAAATTTTAGTACAATTTTTATTCTTTGAGAATTTCATATAATGTTTGATCATATTCAACCCTTCTCCTCCTCTCAACTAAATGATTGCCCAGAGGGCTGTGTGTATAATTAAAAAGCAATTATATCATATTTCTACTTCTCGAATATGGATGTGCCACCACATCCCGTCTTCTTTTTCTTTATATTTAATGATTACGAATTATTTTTTGTGTGTTTTCTTTTCTTTCTTTCTTTTTTTCTTAGTGCTAAGGGTCAACCACAATCTTCACACATAATAAGTACATGCTGTACCTCTTAGCCATGCTCTTGGTGCAGACAGCTTTTAAGAACAAAAGGACGGGGCTGGAGAGATGGCTCAGTGGTTAGGAGCACTGACTACTCTTCCAGAGGTTCTGAGTTCAATTCCCAGCAACCTCATGGTGGCTCACAACCATCTGTAATGAGATCTGATGCCCTCTTCTGGTGTGTCTGAAGACAGTGACAGTGTACCCATACATTAAAAAAAGGATAAAAGGACTATTTGTGAACTATAGATTGCTAGAGGATTTTCCATGGATATATGGATTCTGGGTTAATTGGAATGCTATGAAGTTATTTTTTAAGCATTTAAAAATAATTTTTATGTTTTGACAGTTTCATAAACATATCTATTTGTAATGTATTATTATTATTTTTTTAATCTTTAATCTTTTTTTTACAGTCCAGTTACTATTCCCCTCCAGGTCTGCCCTCCGACAGTTCATCCCGTTCTTCCTCTTCCTTCTCCAAGAGGATGTCCCACACCCCACTCACCCCCACACTCTGCCAGACCTCCCCATTCCTGGGGGCCTCAAGTTTCTCAAGGGCTAGGTGCATCTTCCATCATTTTCTCACTGAGGCCAGACCAGGTAGTCCTCTGCTGTATATCTTTCTGCAGAGCAAACTTCTTTCAAAAGCAATATGTACAAAAGAATCATACCTCCAATATATAAAAACTTATGCAAGGTAATAGATAATCAACCACAAGAAAAAAAAAAAAAAGAAAAAGAAAAAAGAAATATGCACACAAAGACCTGGGCATGGTAGTGCATGCCTGTAATCCCAGCATTGGAGAGGTAGTTCATAGCTATCTTCTGCTATGTAGCAAGTTGAAAACAAGTTTGTGCTACACTTGGCAATGTTCTTAGCCAGAAATAGGTGGATGTCTCTGAGTTTCAGGCTAGCCAAGGTTACATAGTAATACCCTGTCTCAAAACCAAAAAAACAAACCAAAAACACCAACCCCCCACACAACCAAAACAAAAATGAAAAGGAAAAGATCAACCTTTAGGGCTATGGATCTATATAGTTCAGTGGTAGAGTACTTGCCTAGCATGTATGCTCTGTGCTTATTTCCCAATACTGCAACAAAAAAAAAAAAAAAAAAAAAAAAAAAAAGGAAAAGACATGTAATTTTTTTTTTTTTTTTTTAATTTAAGTTTTGCTTTGTTTTTGAAAGAAGGTGTCATCACTAAGTATGGACTGGAACTCACTATGTAGACCAGGCTAGCTTCAGACTCATAGAGGTCTGTCTGCTTCTGTGGCCTGAGAGCTGGGAATGAGGTATGTGCAGCCACACCTGGCCCATTTCTAGACTCTTTTCTTTTACATACTTAGAAAATGATTAATCTGTAATATTGTTTATAATAACAAGACATGATCAATCACATAAATGTGTATCAAGAACAAAATTAAATATAGGTTATAAAATAGAATACCTTGTAGCTATTAAGATAAGGAAGCAATTATTTTTGCAAATTGTGAGATCATTATCAAAATATTGTAAGTAGCAAAAGCTATTTTAACTATAGAACAGTATAATACATATGTAGAGGAAGAATGTGTAGGTAAGGAGGTCATAGCTTATATATGTATATACATGTATATATGTATATATCTGTTTAGTCAAGTTCCTTACAAATACACTTGGAGGTGGGGATTTGTTTACAAGTGATTTACTCAAAGATTACTCTCAGCTACTCAAGAGAAATCTGTATTGAAGTAGAGGGAGGAACAGGGAATAAACTGGGCAAAGATGTGCTTTTAAGAGTTATAGTGGCACCACAGATGTCCTGGAGGCCAGGGGCTTAGACTTTACCCTCCCGCACAGCAACACTGACCCCAGGCTTTGGGAACACAGGCAGTTCTGAGAAGGTGCAGACGTGGACCTTGGCTGGTCATTCTGTTAAAGGGAGTGAGCGAGGGCTCACGTGACTTCTGCTGATTGACTTATCTCTGGGGAAAGGAGCTGGGTGAGAAAGACTTGACAGTATATAAATTCTTTGTTCTTCCTACGGCAGGTGTCATTGGGCTTGCACCAAATTGCCATAGTGTTTAGGTCTAAAATTATGGTTATGTGATGACAGTTTTAGCTTTGACAGTTTCAGTTTTTTAATAAGCAACTAGAAAACTTCATGAACAGTTGTATTGCAGTCTGGACATGGTGCACACCTGTAATCTTCGCATGAGGGAAACTGACCAGGAGTGACCAAGTTTGAGGCCACTTGCACCAGAATAGTAAGCTTCAAGCTAGCCTGGGCTACAGAGTGAGACAGTGTCTTATGACCTGACAGAGCAGCACTGGGCAGTTGAGAAGCTATACGATGCAGTATAATACCCTAGAATATTACACAGGATACATTTTCTTTACATAAAGTTTTAGAAATTCAGTTCTTCAACATCATAGCCACATTTCAAGTGCTCAGTGCCCAAGTGTGGCTGATATTGAATCAAATGGGTAATTCAATATAAACATTCAATCGCACAGAACTGCTTTAGGTTGTCAGTGAGCGTGTGGTAAACCCCTCATCTCTTTATGAAACCTCTAACTCTAATGTAAGAGCATCAAGCTGTTAAGATGGGTTATGTGCTGGTGGTAGTGGCTTCCACTTTTAATTCCAGCACTGGCAAGGCAGAAGCAGTTGGGTCTTGAGTTTGAGGCCAGGCTGGTCTACAGTGTAAGTTCCAGGACAGCCAAGGCTACACAGAGAAACTGTCTCACAAACCAGACAAACACAAAGATGGACTATACTTTTATTTTCCTTCTCCTGTGACTGTTGTCACTGTAGTCACCATCTGATAGAAGCAAAGTCCTGTGCCATGTTGGGAATTGCAGGCTGAGGGAGCTGTGTCACTGTCCTCAGCAGGCTCTGCTGCCCTCTTTCTTGTTTATGTCTGGATACTCACCTTGTGGTCATGTCAGTGTCCTTAGAAGTGTCCTTATCAGTTTCTTGGTATTTTTAAAATTGTGTTTTGTATTATTGTGGGTTGCAGATTGAGGTGTAGTACAATGTGTGGGGGGTCAGAGGTCAACTTTGGAGTCACTTCTCTTTTTCCACCTTTCTGTAGGCTCAGAGGGTTGAACACATTCTCAAACCTAACTGCCAAGTGCTTTTACCTCATGAACTATCTTGCCAGCCCAGTTTCATGGCATGTAAGGTAAAACCTTGAACTTAATTAGAATAGGTTTTTCTGATTGTTCTTCCTAGGACTGAACTTCAGACGACAAATGCAGAAAACAAAACTAAGAAACTTGCATTGCCTCTCTTTGGTGCCATGAAAGGAGGAAGCAAATTCAAATTAAAAACGGGAACAGTTGGGGTAAGTTGTGAGTGTGTTGAACTCTTAGTCCTCGAGCTGTCCCTGGACTAGATTTTCTCTTATTCCCTCCCTGGTCATGTGGGAAAGGGCTGTTGGATCAGCATGAGCATCTCTCGCTGAGAATCAGTGAGCTGACTGCAGAGATGGTTCAGGGTTAGCTCCCAAGTATGAGGACCAGAGTTGAGGTCCTAGTGCCCCATGTAAAGTGAAGCATGGCCCTGTGCAGACTGACCCCAGTACTGAGGGTGGATGCTAAGGCAGGGTTGCTGGGGCTTGCTGACTGACAGCCTAGCTGGGATGCAGGGTCAGAAAAGATGCTGCCTTAAAGGAGTGAGTGAGTTGGAGAGAGATGGAGGACAGCTGATGCCCTCCTGGCTCCGTGTGCCCACAGACACCCATGTGCATGGACACAAACAAGTTGGATAATTGATTTATGCCAGTCAGCTTGAAAACTTGTGTAACTTTTTCTAGTTTATTTAGTTTCTTTTTTCTCTTTCTTTCATTCCTTCCTTTCTTTTTTATACAGTCTCACTATGTAGTTCTGGCAATCTTGGAGCCAGTTTAATGTTTCTAATGCACGTTATATTTAGGAATGAAGTGCCTATGTTGATAATTTCCCCATAATTGTTTTGCTTACTGCTGGAATGTTGATTTTCCTCCTTACTTAAGAATAGTAGTTCCCTGAGAATTTTGTACATTGTGCTTTGATGATATTCATTCTTCTCTCCAACTTCTCCTAGGTCTGTGCCCCTGTGCTACCTACCCAACTCTGTGGCCTTGCTTTTCTCCTTTCGTCTTCTCCTCTTTCTCTTCTTCCTCCTCCTCTTCCCCATCCTCTTCCTTCTTTTCTTCTTCCTTGTTTTTGTTTTGTTGATTGTTTGTTTGTTTTGTTTTGTTTTAAGATAGGTTTTTTCGTGTGTGTGTGTGTGTGTGTGTGTGTGTGTGTGTGTGTGTGTGTGTGTGTGTAGCCTTGTCTGTTGACCAGGCTGGCCTCAAACTCATAGAGATCTGTCTGCCTCTGCTTCCCAGTACTGGGATTAAAGGTGTGTGCCATCACCACCCAGTACATCTTTCTTTTTTTTAATCCATTGAAATTAATTCATGCTATCCATATATTCTTGGATATACTGGAGCATAGTTGGTTGACTAGAGGGTATACTCTTGGAGAAAACCGACTCTCCCACTCTGAGTGTCCACCATTTGCCAATAGCTCCTCCGCTAGGGATAGAACTTTGTACCTTCCTTCTTTTTCCCTGACTGAGACTGTAGCCCTGTCTTATTGACATGTTTTCTCACTTGAGACTTCCTCCTCTCCAGTGACTCTAGCTTATGTCAAGTTGACTAAAACTAGCAGCATAATGACATATTCTAAACAATTCAGCTTACAATACCTTGCAGGCTTTATTAGATATTAGAGGTTCAAGATCAAGATGCTGGCATAGTTGGTATCTTGTGCCTTACAGGGCTGCCTTTTCATACAGTTGCCTTTCCCTTTAATATTGTCAGGCAAACCAGCTTAGGACCCATTGCTTCTCAGCCATTTGACTAAGTACGGCTCATTGTAACTTAATCACTCAAAGGACCTTATCTCAAATGAGATGACATTCTGCAAGATCCTAGGAGTTGGGACCTCACACATGGATTTATAGGGGTGTATATAAATCAATAAACAATGCAAATATATTGTTGCGTATCTGTTGTCAACATACTGGGGAGGCTGAGACAGGGACTCAAGTTCTGGGCCAGCCAGAGCTAAAGAGCCAAACTGTCTGAAAGCAAACAACAAAACAACTAAATGGAAAGACCTTGAATTGTGATGGACTGTCATCTGATGCCAAAGGCTAGAAGTCCCAGTCACACATGTGAGAGGAAAGTATCTAGGTTTAAATGGAAGAAAATGGTTTTTTAAAAGGCTTTTTAATGCTGGACAGTGGTGGTAGATGCCCTTAATTCTAGCTCTCTGGAGGCAGAAGCAGGTAGATTTCTATGAGTTTGAGGTCAGCCTGGTCTACATAGGGAGTTCCAGGGTAGCAAGGGCTGCCTGTCTTCTGGCCTGCAAGCATACATGTAGGCAGAATACTGTATATATAATAAATGATAAATAAATAAATAAGTCTTTAAAAAGATTACTTAACTTAATTTTATATTTAAGAAATATTAAGGGACTAGCTAGTGGCCCAGAGCTATAATCTCCACTTGGGAGACAGAGGCAGGAGGACCACTCCAAACTTGAAGTCAAGGTGGTCTACATAGTGAGTTTCACAGCCCCCACTATATAGTAAGGTCTTGTCTCAGAATATCTAGAGGGTCAGGGGAGGGCAGTAAAAATGATTTCTTTCTTAGAAACATATTTGATTGACTTCCCTGAAGAGTTTGTAATACACCCAAGTCCTTGGATGTCAACGTTATGACAGGTTAGATCCTGCTGCTGTGACTTACCTGCAGTCCTGTTTCACTGAAAGGAGTTCAAGTGTTTTACAGTTAATAACCCTGGATCCCTGTGTGTAGCACTGAAGATGGGCATGACCTTGCATCTGCAAGGCAAGCACACCACCACTGATCTGTGTGCCATGCTGTGTTAATGATGGTGTTGCAGATCCAGTTAGGTTCTTATATATGTTCCCTAGTTATCTGTGGGCCTAGAGATTGCTGAAAACACTTGCTAAGATTTACTAAGATTCACACTTCTAGCAGACTTCTGTGGGGCTTATTAACCTGGAGAGGCTGCACTGTATACATTTAGCCTAACTCCCAGAGGAGACTGTCCCTTCTTACCATCATGCACAACTTCCTGTTTGTGCTTTTATTTCCCTTGTAGAAGTTGCCACCCAAGCGTCCGGAACTCCCTCCAGCTTTGATGCAAATGAAGGATGAACCTGAAGTAGAGGAGGAGGAGGAGGAGGAAGAGGAGGAGGAGAAAGCAAAGGAGAAGCATGAAGAAAGAGTGGAAGATGGAGGTGTCAGACTGTCTCAGGAGCCAGAGCCAGAAGCAGCAGTGGAGCACCCGAGTGCTCCCACAGAGCCCTCGTGCTCTAAGGAGACAAAGAGCCATGGTAGGGTCCATTTCCCGTGCTGGCTAGTCTCGCAGTTGTATTCATTGGGGTAGAATTAAAAAAACTCAAAACCAGTCGTTTGTTGTTACAGAAGGTCAGAGTGTATGTGCGTGTGAAAACAGCAGGGTTTTCTCTTTCTAGCCTTAAAAGTCCAACTAGGCAGCTGTTGGTGATTGCCAACACAGAAGCTGCTATACCTTTAGGGGTATCTTGGCATGATGGTCTGCGTTTTGGTTCATACTTGTTGCGGCTGAATAGGACTGTGAATTGCTTCTCTCCCTGTCAGTCTGCATAGTGCTCTCTGGTGCTGTGGAAGCTGGACTACAGGAACAAGGCTTCCAGGTAGATCTAGCTCCAGCCGCCCAGTCTCGTGTCCTAAGTATGCAGTGTCTTTAGCAATGGGGACTTATCTTCAGCCTCTGGGAGTCAGTGAAGGGCAGTGGCAATAGCTTATATTGTTTGTGGAGTCACTTGGACTACCCTGACCATCCACTTGGATAAGAGTTTCTAGTGCCTCAGGTTGGCTGGGATTTTTGTTAGGTAGTGTATAGTCTTCTGAGAATTGTGGTCAGCACATATGAAATACCTTTATTTAAAATCAGGTTTAGAACTTAGTGATGGCTTAGGGATCAAGAGCACTGACTGCTCTTCCAGATGTCTTGAATTCAATTCTCAGCACCCACATGGTGGCTCACAGCCATCTGTAACTCCAGTTCCATGGGATCTGACACCCTCACACAGGAATATTCAGTTAAAACATTAATGCACATAAAATTAAAACAAAAACTAAATAACCATACAAACAAAAAAACCTAAAACAAAACAAAAAACTCTTAAAGCTTAAGTAATTAGTAAATTGATAGTTGACGAAGGATTAGTCTAGACTTTTGGCCCTCTGTCTTCTTACTTTTTGTAAACATAGAATCATATTCTATGTAAATGAATTCTGAATCATTCAGAACCTATAGCCTGTTTTTCTCATGCCCTAAAAATATTACTTTTTAATTTTTAAGATTACATGTATTATCTGTATTTATGATATGTGACTACTGTGGCACACATGTGGGGGTCAGAGGACCAAGGGAATTGTATCTCTGCGTCCACCATCCTAGGTTGTGAGGATTCAGACTTAGGTCATCAGACTTGGCAGCAGGTACCTTTACCTGCTGAACCTTCTTGATGGCTTTGTAAATCAGATAAGGAATAATAAAAATATTTTTTTATAATGCAGTGTTCTTTTACTAAGGGTCATAGTGGTCCAGTATATGTGTATGTCATGATTTAATTACTTTTTATATTTTAAACATGTAAAGTATTTAGTTTTTAAATTTAATTGAAAATGTTAAATTACATTTATTGCATATAGTGGTGGGGTGGTGCGTCCACGTGCACCTGTGGAGATGAAGGGATGACTTTCAGGAGCCATGGCTCCTGCCATGTAGGTTCTGCAGATGGAGCTCAGGTCATCTGTCAGGTTTGGCAGCAAGTGTCTTTACACATATTGGCCCTATTAATTTTTGCTATTTTGTAAAAATGTAAATAATAAATCTTGATATTTAATTCTGGTATCTTTTAAAATATATATTCCTTGAAGTTCAATTTGTAAGTTGGGAGATGCATACATACATTTTTAAGACTTTGTTGTAAGAGTCACCATTAAATTTTACTTAAAAGTTTTTTAAAGTGGAACTTCAGTGGTTCTGCTAGACTTCCAGAGGCTCCTTTACTGAAGATTTGAAGGAGCATTGAATCTGCTGGAGTCTAACTGGATGGCATAGAAGTGTTTAGCTGCTCTTGTCTTTGCTCTTCTGACTCTACTGTGAATGAAATAACAACAGTGTGTCCTGGTGTGTCCTGGCACTGCTTTTTACAGAAAGTGTATCTCAACTCAGCCATGTGGAGCAGAGTAAGGATTATCAAGAGATGGGCAGAATAAAGTCATCGTGTGAGGACCCTTCAGGTAAGTAAGCAGGATAGCCGATTCTAGCCTCTTCACATGCAGGCACTGCCTGGTTTGTAAGGAGGGGGAGGTGGCAGCAGCTGCTGTGGGAGGCAGAACAGAAAATGGTGTACACATGCTAGGGATGCACAGAGGTTTGTGCTTGGTACCATTTTACATGCCTATTGTACATCTAGCCTATTTCCTGGGGCTCCCGTCTGTTCCACAAAGCATTCAGTGCTTCCTGTCTCTCCAGTGTTACATCTCTCAGTCTGTTGTGTCCTACCGTGGACATTATCGCTTGATAGGTTGGTTTGTACTTAGAAAGGCTGCTTTTCTCTGGCTTTGCCTGTTACAGTTAAACTGTGGAACAGTAAAGACAACTTCATATTTTAACTTATAGCCTAGCTTTGGTATTTAAAAACTGAAAGATATCAGTAAAAGGAAATTTCTCTTGAGTATGTGTGTGAATGAAATAGACTTGTTTTCTTCTTAAAATTGTGTGTGTGTGTGTGTGTGTGTGTGTGTGTGTGTGTTGGAGGGGAGGTATATGTATGTGCATGCTGTTGTTCTCACAGGCCAGAGGTGCCACATCCTTTGGAGCTACAGTTACAGATGGTTGTGAGCCATTTGGTGTAGGTACTGAGAACTAAACTCAAGCCCATGTAAGATTAATATGTGCTTTTTACTGCTGAGACATCTCTCCAGTCCTATTTCTTGTTAATTTACACGTTTTCAAAACTTTAGTTTATTTTTGGTTAATGTGCATATGTGGGTGTGTGTGTTTGTGTGTGTGCACATGAGTACCAGTGCCTGTGGAATCTAGAGCTGTTGGATCCTCTGGAGCTGGAGTTTCAGGGAGTTGGGAGCTCCGTCTTGTAGGTTGGCTGCTAATGTGCTTAACCACTGAGCCAGCTCTCCAAACCTTCGTGTATGTCTTATAGCTGCAGACAAGTCGGTTACTGAGGTATCTGTGACTTCAATTACAGCACCTTCTGGGACAGGGGTGGGCTTCATTCTATAATATGTTTACTTCTGATAACAGCTGTATCTACCCCCACTTCTTAAAACAGCACCAGAGAATGAATATAAAAAAGACAGGGATGAGTTGAAGAAAAAGAAGTCTCCTGGGTCAGGCAAAGTAAGTATTTCACTTTTCTAAAAAGAAATATACTGTGGTGGGTCTTTGACTCTTCAGACTGCTTTAGAATTTCCAGCAGCATTAGCTCCTTGCAGAAATCTGGACTCCTTCATTTTCAGTTTTTAATTTTCATCTACCCTACAGTCTACCTCTTTTTATTAATTGTTTTTTCATATCTTGTGGGCAGTGCAAAGAAATTTGAGTAACATTTTTTTCTTAAGATTTATTTTATGTATATGATTACACTGTCACTGTCTTCAGACACACCAGAAGAGGGCATTGGATCCCATTACAGATGGTTGTGAGCCACCATGTGGTTGCTGGGAATTGAACTCAGGACCTCTGGAAGAAGTGCTCCTAACCACTGAGCCATCTCTCCAGCCCTCGTAACATGTTCTTTTCTTCCTTCTTTTGTGACACAAAAGTAATTGATGTTTTCCATTGTAATTTTAATATTTTTTGGAGTAACTATAAAGAAACCAGACTTTATTCTCCTGTTAACACTAAGCCATATATTCACAAAGTGTTCCAATTGCTCAGTCAGATCTACAACCCAACCATGCCTTAACTGTTCACTGAGAAATAGTCAAATGACAGAAATCCATCGTGAGACTCCCACGAGAGAACAGCAACATTGCTAGGCTATGTATAGTTTATGAGCTTAGTATACGTTAGTCTCTCAGATATTTACCAAGTTTATTTAAAAATTACTAACCCCAATGATTTATGGTGACAGTAACTTCAGTCAATGTTCTATTCACTGCGAACGTGAATGTCTTAGATATTGTGGGCTCAGGTACAGTGATGGCTATAAGCACTGGCTCAGCACAGGCTTGGACAGTCATCAGCTACACACACTCTCAGCATGCTGTCATTTCCCAATTCTTCTGTGTGAACTTGTCTTATGATACAATAATTATAAAGTAATTATAAAAACAAACAAGATGAATGCATTTTTCATTTTCATTTGCAAATAGCTTTTAAATAAAAAGAAGTTTCTTGTGTTTGTTAAATTGGTGAAGATGGCTTCAACTGTCCTAAGTGCACAGGTCTCCGTTTCATCTTAGTGCCTTGTTACACTGTGGCATAGAGACCTCAGCGTTTAATGAGAAGCTCCACCAATCCTGTTATATAAATCTGCACTTAAATTCTTAAGACACTGAAATAAGAAATCAAAGTATGACCACTTATCAATACCACTTAACCTGTGAATTATTGTAAATAGTCTTACATGTGCATATAATTCAAACAATAAACTTTTAAGGAGGGAGAAAAAAATTAATTTACTATCTTTTTTCTTATCTATTTAATGTTACCTAGGGTTAAGTGAAAAGATTAATATTACAGGAAAAGTCCAACTATATTAAGGATTATTTTCTAAGTAGTTACAACAATTTTAAAAAACAAAGGTAGGCAGCACAGTTTTCCTGTAGTGTAATGTCACGGCTAGTATGAGGTATGCTCTGTAAGCCATTAATGCAAATATAAAAAGGGAAAAGCCAGCACTACCCATAGCTTGGTAAATACATTTCATGACTAGTGTACTTCCCAGAGGACTAAGGGGAACAAGAAGGGGCGGGTGTCCATGGGAACATCATGTATGTGCCTGATCATCACCATGTATTTAATAATCCACTGTCACAAAGAACGTAACGTTTCCAAGTACACTGACCTAGAGGATACTTTATAAAGAGAGATTATTTATGTATTACTAACACTTCCTTATATTTCTCTCAACATATACATTATCAGTTATGAATATCAAAAGCTATAAACAGAACTCTTAAAACACTTTTATGTCATTTTGGAAAAGTTAACAGTACAGATGGAATTTTCTAAAGTATTAAAGCTCAGGGATGAAAACAAAAGAAAACATTATCTCTTTAGTAATTGTAAATACTTGTGTGAAATACAAGCTCACTCTTTTATAGATTTGAAAGGATTGTGATCCAATGATTGTTTAGCAGCAATTTTACCAAACTGTAAATTCTTTTATTAATAGGCATTATAAACAGATAATACTAAACTTACTAAAAACCATGAGTGCCAACCGGTGAATACACAGCTCATGAATAACTTAGAATGTATTTCCATTTAAAAAGGCAACACATAGCATACAAAACCGATACTAAACATGTGAGCTATAATATGAGTACATGATTGACGTGTCTAAAATGATATATATACAGTATATAATTAATTGTTAATTAGGTGATCAGTACATTGTTCTACATGATTCCTTCATGCTTTACTTTCCCCAGAAACTGAATTCTGAACTTCCTCTTCTAAAATTGGTACAATCAGGTTATCCTTCGACATCAAATTATATTTCATCACAAATTTGGTAAACTGATGACATAAAAATGTTTTGTTTTCATATTCATCAAATATCTGCCAGTGATAAAAATAGGCACGTGAAAATATTCTATAAATCCTACGGCACACTGATCCTGGTTTTGCTACAGATGATTCTTTTATGCCAACCCTTCTGGGAAAATGTCTATTGCTATTAAGAAGACATGCGGCACCATCCAGTGTGTGTCTGGTATAATCTATGGCAGGACACTCTTTGTGAGTTTTATGAGCTGCACAAAGGAAAATCCCTTGTTCAGTTGCTGTCATCTGAGTGCAGGCATCCGGATGGCACTCACTCTGAAGTTTGATGGCAAGTCCATAGCTCAAGGCAGAACTGCCTTAAATGTTTGTACTTCCACACACCTTCATCTTGGCCTTCAGGTGGTTCAATTTTGTCAGTATTGGAACAATCTGCCCTTATGTTCTGTTGAATATACTGCTGAGCAGCAAGTGTACTGTCCATTTCATCAAATGATTGATTCATCAGGTCAGTTATAGAAATCCTGCGCCTTGGTGCCTGGCCTGTTCTGCCTCAGCATTCGTCCCCTCCGCCATGACCATAGTGCCAGAGTCTCATAATTTTAATTTTTAAACCTATTGTGGAAATGATATTATTATATCAAGAGTTTGCTACTTCACTAGCTCCTTAGGATGTCCTGTCCTGGGATCATCCTGGGTGACTAACTCACAAGAGGACTTGCCACTCGCAGTGTGCAGTGGTGCTGGCAGCTGTGATTCCTTACAGCAAAAGGATAGCGGGCACAGTCAGCAGGAAAAAGCACCCGGGGAAAAATGTATGCAACCATATGCAAGGCTCAGGAGAACAGGGTGCGCTTAATTTCCCTAGCAGCTAGCTGTGGCAAGTGTTGCTAAATGGAGAAGCTCATTCACAGACTGAGAACCAAGAGTTTAATGAGGGTGAATCATGTAAGGCATTCCCTGCCCAACATGTATCCACGTAGTGCACTGGCAAGAGGAAAATGAGCACATTGAGGATACGGTGGAGACATAGTGAGCCACCCATATCTGTCAGGACCCAAGTCACCCTCCAAACCCCAGCCTTACAAAGGATAGCAACAGGCTTGCCCTGCCAGCTTTCTGCTGCACCAGGTCAAAGACAAACGCCAGCTTTCTCTTACCATTCCTCTTATTTCTCTTTTCCAGGTGTGTGTGTGTGTGTGTGTGTGTGTGTGTGTGTGTGTGTGTGTGTTTGTGTCTGTGTGTGTAGGGACTTTGGTTGTAGTGCAGGAGTGCCTCATACCCTTTGTGCCTCAGCTGGCCAGATGTTAACACCACTTTAAAGGGTCTTATGCTGGCTTAGTTGGTGAGGTGCTTGTGGGGCAAGCGTGAGGACCCTTGTTTGGATTCTCAGCACATGTCTTTAGTCCAGTACTGAGGAGGCAGACTAGGGAAATCAGTGAACTCCAGGTTCAGGGCAGAATCACTTGTCAAAAAAGGATGGTACGTAGCTTAGTATAGACACTTACTTGTTGTCAAGACTCACACTTGAGTTTGATCCAGGACTCATTGTAAAAGGAACTGACTCTGGCTAGAGTATCTCTGACCTTCACATATGCCCCAGGGCATACACACTCAAAAGCACAAATTGATATAATTGTAAAAGTTAAACAAAAAAATTCTGTCTGGAAAAAAAAAAAGCAAAAATAAGTAAGTAAAATACGTAACTAGTGGGACGTGTTGCACATGCCTCTAATTCTAGACTCTGGGAGGCGGAGGCAAGTGAATCTGTGATTTTGAAGCCAGCCTGGTGTATGTAATGTGTTCCCAGCCAACTGGGATTTCATAGACTTTGTCTCAAAATAAAACACGGAGAGCAATTGAGGAAGACACTCACCTCTGGCTTTATAGGAATCAGAGTCATTCATAGAAACTGTTCTCTCTTAGTTTTGTTTACTGACAGGTATAAAGGCAATAATTGTTACAGCTGAAAGTCTTTAGAGTCAAACATGATGGGACAAACTTGTAATCTTACTGCAATCACAATTCCAGGATATTCTGAGCTACTTAGTGACACTGACTCAACAATCTACCTTGGGAGTAAAGCAGTGTATTTCTTCTTTGCAGGTTCCACCCATACTTTCTTCCAAATATCCTGAGGATGACCCAGACTACTGTGTATGGGTCCCGCCTGAAGGTACAGTGTTTATGTTTTCTTCCTTTAAGATGCATGTACATGTGTATATGAATGCCTACATGTTTGGTTTATACAACATATATGCCTATTGCCCATGGAAGACAGAAGAGGGTATTAGATTTTCTGGAACTGGACTAATGGGTGGTTGTGAGCTACTATGTAGGTGCTGGAGACTGAACTCAAGTCCTTTGCAAAAGCAGCAAGTGCTCTTAACCTCCGAGCCATCTCTGGCTCCTGTTGATAATCAGTAAACTATATATTTGAGAAAGTTAAAAGTGTATAGTAAGTCTCCCTTTTAGGGGATTAAAGGATGTAAAGAGACACATCAAGTGAGTAGAGTTCATCTTGTATAGATCCTCACTTAAACAACTTTTACAAAATTCTAATGACCTAGCATTCCCAGAGCCCTGGGTTGTTCCTAGCCCTGCATAAGCCAGGTGTGGTGGCATAGGCCTGGGATCCCAGCATTCAGGAGCCGAAGTATTGTTGACTCTTTAAAGGTCTGAATGATGTTGAATGACGGCTTTTGGAAAATGCCCTTATATTCTGGACATGTTCACAGATGTAAAGACATCTGATATTTACTGATAAATGCTCTGGTGGTAGAGAATAAGAGAACTCGGATGTGGATGGTAGATGGAAGACAGGTTTATTAACTACTAAACTGGTGAGGGATGTACGGGCTCTTTATATTTTTCTGCTTATTTTTGCAAGAATTTTATATTTTATTAGCTAAAAGAAAAAAATTTACATTCTCACTCATCTAATCATTTTTTTCATCTAAATATAATGAAATATTACCAGTGTATTATTAGCTCTTAATGCATTATATAAAATGCCTGTACAAAAGATATTTTAGTACCTTTTCTACACAAATGGAGGGTTCTTCTACTCATTGTTCTTATAGCAATTATTTCTTTTTTATCATTGATATCATAGTTCTTTTTTGTGTGTGTGTGTGTGTGTGTGTGTGTGTGTGTGTGTGTACTCGCACACATGTCATGACATGCATTTGGAACTCAGAGGGCAGTGTGCAGCAGTCAATACTGTTTTTTCACTGTGTAGATTCTGAGACTTGTTGGGCATGGCAGCAAGTAACTTTACCTACTAAGCCTTTATCTCACTTGTTCCTCATTTTGATTCTTTTGGTTGTTTTTTACTTTTATTAATCATCGTTGTGTGTATGTGATGCACAAGTATGATAGAGATGGGGACTGTGTGTTCTGCAGTTAACATTTGGAGTTTGAGGCAGGAGGCTATGAATTCAAAGCCTGGTCAGACAGGTATATGGCATTGTGTCTGACTAAACGACACTATAGATCTTTTTTATAGCAGACTTTGATATTTAAATCGTTGCCTCACTGGATATTTACTGTGTTTCTAGTCTTTTGTTGCTCATTACAAGCAACTCTGTAATAAATAATCTTACTATAAAATCATGTGTATATATGATATGAGGCTGTCCAGAGGAACAAAGGGACTAATGGGCAGGGGAGAGAGGAAGGGTAGCAGCGGGGGATAGAGGGTATGTTCAAAGCACACTATATATTCCCCTGAAAAGTCCCTTTAATCAATAAAGTAATAAATGCTGAAATTGAAAAGGATAAAGATTACTGGACAAACAAGTAAACAGAATACACCAGGTATAGAGAAACATCTGTGGGAGCGTGGTGACGTTAACACTGGTCTAAAGCTGCCCAGAATTGCACTCAGGATCCCGTGCCAGTTCTGCTAGTGCACACACATGTAAGAGATGGTTGCCTCCCCACAGGCTGATCACACATTGCTTTTCTTGGTGGATGGTGTTTCTGAGATACTACTTTAGGTCCTAGAAATACTTGCTTTTTTCTACTAATAAATGTTGATTAAAAAGAAACTATATTGTGAGATTATGCCCAACATGTAAATTTTCAGAGCAAAGTGTTGTGGCACATGCCCTTAATCCCAGCCTATGGGAAGCAGAGGCAGGAAGGGCTACACAGGGAAATCCTGCCTTGAAAATTCAAAATTTTCTTTTAAAAATATTTATTTTCTTTCTAGGTAAATGTTCCATTTTAAAAGAAACTGCCTTATTTGTTTTGCTCTTGACCTACTGATATCTGAATATTTTTTTCTTCTTGACTTTGTAAAAATAAATACTTTTTTTTCTTTTGATGTAGGTCAGAGTGGAGATGGCAGGACCCATCTTAATGACAAGTACGGCTATTGATTGGTTCCAAGTCCCAAAGGAAGACCTTGTAGGCTACAGGATGTTTGGGAAGAGACATCAAGTCACAGCCCGGGAAGTTCAGATGACCATTTGTAAGATCTGGTGACTGGCTTTTTCTTCTGTATCCCTGGCTTCCTAAAATTACCCACCCATTGGATTCTCCTGCATTTCAATGTTTATATTTAAGTGTTTGTGTATGTATGTAAAAAAGAACCATGTATTCTGAGAATCAGTAAAGTAAGAGACATGACTCATTATGAACTGAGAAGGTGATGATGATTCCCCTAATGTTAACTTAAGGTTAGAGCCTCTCATATAACAGGATCTGCTGTCACTCTGGGTGAGTCCTGCAGTGAAAGTGGGCTGTCCTTAGGCCTCAGTGCTGGCTGCCAAGGCTGTAGATACACAACACAGCCCTCAGCTCACCGGCAGGAGGAAGGAGCTGATTCTCAACCAAATGTAAGTGACCAAAGATAACTTGTCTCTGGTTCTAACCTTTACAGTCACGGAGTTCTAACAAGACAGTCAGACAGCCTGGAGTGTTGAGTGTGGGCATAGCTTTTTTCCTGGGAACTCATAGTAAGTAACACTTCTGTTGGCTGACCACTGCAGTTTATGCATGCAAAGGCTAAATGCTTTTTTAGCACCATGATCTAACCAAGTGAGCCAACTGGGCAGTCCAGATGTTTTATATCTATTTCAGTGCTAGTAAGGTCTATTCTAGAGATCTGTCTGAGCAGACAGGAAGGCAGTCTTCGGAGAGAGAAATAGTTGAAAAGCCTTGACCATGTTAGCATTTTAGCCATCAGATCAGGGTCTCACTCCTCTCCTTTTTACCATCTCCATGTGATGTTTACACAAATGTGAGAGGAATACTTTATCTACAGTTACAATAGGAACAGAAGGATCTAAGGAAGCAAAGTTAGATTGGGCACAATGGCACAGGCCATTCATTTCAGCTCTGGGGTGGCAGAGCCAAACAAGTCCCTGTGAATTGAGAGCCAGCCTGGTCCACACAGTTAGTTCTAAGATTGCTACAGCTTCACAGACAAGGACCCCGTCTCAAAAACCAAGAAAGTCGGGGAGGGGAGGAGGAGGAAGAAGAGCGGGAAGGGAGTCGGGCACTTTAACCCCTAAACCCTCTCTATCTATCATCTCTGTGTGGCCTTGGCTGTCCTGGAACTTGCTCTATAGACCGAGCTGGCTTCTAACTCAGAGATCTTCTTGTCTCTGCCTCTTGAGTGCTGCCACTATGTCCTGCTAAAATTTTAATGTTTGTATTTGAAATAATTTATTCTTGAATTTTTAAAAAAGTTATTTTATGTATGTGAGTATACTATTGCTGTCTTCAGACACAGCAGCAGAAGGGGGAATTGGATCCCTGGATGGTTGTGAGCTACCATGTGGTTGCTGGGAATTAAAGTCAGGGCTCTTAATTGCTGAGCCATCTCTCTAGCCCTTATTCTTGACTTTTAAATCTAGCTTTTCTTGATTCTACAACCATAAACTTGTGTGGAGTGGCTTTTCCTACTTGTACCCTGAAGGTCCTTGTCCCTAATTGGTTTTTGATCTGATCAATAAAGATGCCAACAGCCAATGGCAGGGCATGGGGCAGAACACTTAAGAGTTGGGAAAGGAGGACAAAGAGAGGAATGGAGGAAGATCATCATGACTCAGGGTAGAAGGATGGGACACAGGAGTGACAGGCCACTGGCCACTTCTCCGAATGGGCCTGGGGTAGCAGAGGAAGGTTTAGGAGTGCCCAGCCTTTGAAGTATAGCCAAGGCATTTAAAAAATAAGCTAATATGTGTGTGCTTTCATTTGTGAATCCAAAGATAGCTTCTGGGCAGGTGCACCCATGTGATCTGCTGGGATCACAAAGCAGTGTGGTGTGGCAAAAGCTCACCGCAACAAGGCTAGCCTCAAACCACAGAAATCTGCCTGCCTTGCCTCATAAGGAGAGGATTGGGATTATTTTAAGGAGAAGATTACATTTAAAAGTGTATACCAACATGTCCATCCCACTTTAAATTCTGTGGCACAGGAGGTTGTTAGACCTAATAGAAAACCTTTGATGTAACTTGGTTTTAGCTTCTACTTAGTTAGTATTTGAAGTCTGAGAGTTCAGTGTAGAAAGATTGCTTATATGGCTCTTTGTCTGTTTTAAAGGAAGCCCAGCGGTTGCCTTATGAAGAAATAGTTGATGCTTTCTAAAAGGTTTGATCCTGGATTAAGAGACCTGTGAAGACCTAAGATATTGAAAGCTTTAGTTAATTTTGAAACAAACTTTTATATTGTCATTTGTATATTTAACCACCAGTCCAGATAATCAAAGATTATAGATTCAATGAAAATGCATAGGCCCAATTTTACAATTGGAGTTAATATTTGATGAAATGAGTTCTATAGTTACCATGTAATTTATCAGGAATAGGGAACTGTTGACTTCCACAACAGATAAGGCTCAGGCCAAGAAAACCCTCAAAAGGGGGGGTCTCTGGATTGGGAACCCAGATAGGACTGCTGACAGACTGGGGACAGCTGTGGGGAGAAGGGATGGGGATTGGGTCAAAACGCTGCTGCTGCTGCTGCTGTTGTGTGCTCCTCTTCTTCCTCCTTTTCTTCCTCCTCCTCTTCTTTTTCTTTTTTTTTTTCCTCTGACATTGGACATTATTGGGAGATGAGAGGGAAGTAGTGATCTGTAAACACCTCCTATGGTCCAGGTTGCTGTGGTTCAGCAGGGCAGAGGTGGCAGAGTCTAGGAAAACAATCACTTTAGTTCTAGAAATGCCAGTTACTGTAGTTTGGGGAAATCATTACTGTTTAACTAAAATGGGGGAGTTTTACAAAATGGCACTGCTATGGCTAATAAATAGAATTAATTCTTCCTAATAGAAAATTTCCGAGGGGCAGTGGTAGCACATGCCGTTGGTCCCAGAACTAGGGAGGCAGAGGCAGGCAGATCTCTGAGTTCAAGGCCAGCCTGGTCTACAGGGTGAGTTCCAGGACAGCTAGAGCTACATAGAAAAATACAGTCTTGGAAAAAAAAGAAAGAAAGAAAGAAAAGAAAAAGAAAATAAATTTTCCTATTGCTAAGGCTGGCTTCCTGACTTCACTTACTGGGGAAACACACAGACTTACAGATAAAATAAAATATATACTATTGTGTTGGAGGCATTTAGATGAAATCTAAAGTTTCAGTTGCTTTGTTCAATAAGGGATAAAGCATAAAGCCTTTGTTCTCTAAGCCTTTCCCCCCTTAAGACAAGAGTGTGGGGACGTGTATTTTGTAAACACACCAAATAGCATACTGCCACATCCAGTATGCCTGGAGAAGAGGGAATGAAAATGACAGATAGACGGGGAGCTGGGATCCGTGGACTGGGTTCTCAGAGAAACCAGCACCCTGGAAGATCAGTGCTTATCATCTACAGTTGAGCAGGGAGGTGGGGTTGTTCCAAACAGTTAAATTCAAAAGGCAGGTTTAGCTAATCTTGGTAGGCACAGTCTGTGTTGGCAAGCAGTCTTCAGGCCATAAGATCCAGGAGGAGAAAGCTGGGTGGACATTTTCTATTTTCTACACACGCTCTCAGTGTTCACACTTGGACCCCTGAGGAAGGCTCTGCAGTCTCTTTATCCTTATGTATGATCATGTCAACAGTACATACTCCCGAAGGACTTCACTAGTTCTGGGATTTTTCTCCTCTCTACAACATATGTCTATGTATACAGAACAGAGTCTCAAGATGATATACATTTCCTCTAAAAGTTACTTAGATAAGGCAGAAGACCAGGCATGGTGATCCACACCTTAGTCCCAGCACTTGAGAGGCAGATACAAGAGGACCACCAAATTTTGAGGCCAGCATGGTCTATATAGAGAGTTCCACATCAGCCTGGGATACACAATTGGAACCCTGTCTCAAAAACAAAACACAAAACAATAATGATACTATCAGTAGTCAGCCAGTCCTGAGCAGTGTGAGGAAGTAGTTAAAACTTACAGTCCTGGGAAATGAAGCATTTTACAGATGGGT
The DNA here is from genome assembly GCF_963924665.1 of Micromys minutus. Lineage (NCBI taxonomy): Eukaryota > Metazoa > Chordata > Mammalia > Rodentia > Muridae > Micromys > Micromys minutus. The sequence goes on along the minus strand of NC_137969.1, from coordinate 155,949,841 downwards.
GTCAAGGATGGATGTGTTAACTCTGCAGGCAATCCGCATTCAAACTGTGGAAGTGAAGGGAAGAGGAAACCTGAAGTCAGTGTGCCCGAGCTTTAACCAGGGTGGGCATTAGATAGTCATCTTGAGCAATCACCATTTATATGTTTTCAAAAGAAACAAGAAAAGAAATCTCAAGATAGATAGACCGAGGGGCAAAAAACAAAGCCCTGTATATTGGAGTCATAAACAAGAATGTCAGATCATGGACATAGCCCTACAGACATATGACAAAATGACATATAAACACATGAAATCAGTAGGTAGGCTTGAGAGATGACTCAGATGCCGATTGAATGCAAATGATCACAAACCCAGGGCACTATAACCAGGACTCAGATCCAACAGGGCATACAGTCAGACAGAGTAAAGCTGGAGCAATGGTTAGGAGCACTGACTGCTCTTCCAGAGGTCCTGAGTTCAAACCCCAGCAACCACATGGTGGCTCACAGCCACCTGTAATGAGATATGATGCCTTCTTCTGGTGTGTCTGAGGACAGCTACAGTGTACTCACATACATAAAATAATTAAAAAAATAAATATCAGAAATTATCAGAAAAGCATAAGATTGTTACATTAAATTAGAATGCACACAGCACAAAGAACCAGAGTAGTAAATGTATTATCATGTTCTTGAGATGTAAGAGAGGCCCAGAGAGAAGCAGAAATGTCAAAGGATGAAGCTTGCTGTACCCGGGTGTGTCAATAGCTTCTCTTGTGTGAGAGCAACAGAGGGAACTGTCTTTGCACATGGAACTTTCTAATGAATTAGGAAAAGCAAAAGAACATTGGTTTGTAAGTAAATAAGAATTTTATATTCTTAAGAAAATCCTAGTGTCTTTATTCAAAATAGTTTGTTTTTATATTTATATTCTGATTATGGTTTCCCCTCTACTTCTTCTAGGACCTCCCCACCCCACCCCGATTACATATAGAACCACCTCCTGTCTCTCCTTAGAAAACACTGAAAACCAGGGCATAGTGCCCTTTAATTCTAGAACCCAGAAGGCACAGCAGGCCACTCTTTGACTTTGAAGCTCGTCAGTCTGTGTATTGAGTTCTAGTACAGCCAGAGCTATGTGGAGAGAGAGGGGGAGAGGAAGGGAGGGAGGGAGGAAGAGAGAGAGAGAGAGAGAGAGAGAGAGAGAGAGAGAGAGAGAGAGAGAGAGATGTCTGGGACTTCTAGTTTAGTAAGGAGAATAGGCAATTTAGGTATGTCAGTAGCTACGTCACCGCGCCCCCTCTGAGCAAGTTAAATTATCATAACTATCAAGTATAAAACCAGCTGGAGGAGCCAATGGTGTTTCCTGCAAACTTATCTCTCATATCTCTTCATCTGTTTCTCAGCTTAATGGTCCCCCCCCCACCCCCATGAAAGCAACTTTCTAGCCTGGTGGAATTTGCTGTTTATGAGAGTAGCTCCTTTGGTTCTTGTTCTTAAGTCTGTTCTTTCCTTCTGTGTCTTGTGTGAGGGGGCTCAGGACACACACAGGATGGTCACCCCTCTGTCAATCTTCTGAGCTGAGCAAACAAGTTTTCTTACAAACCATGGTGAGGGTGTTGTGTCTTGCTCCTCTGAGGGAATTGCACTCCATGGGGAGTTCCCCCTGCTACCTGCACCCTGTTGGGCTGGAAGGAAAATGCTCCTTGTCTTTATCTTTAGCATCAAGCTGTAAGACTTGTAAAGAGAAAGGGGGTAGGTTGTAGGAAAGGGAGAGGATACAGAAAAACAAAATACTTGAGGAATGGCAGGTGGAGAATGCTAATAAACATTCTCAAAACTAGTCAGTGCTCCATCCAGATACTGTGGAATGAAGGTGTATACAGCAGCCAGTTCAGAAGAAGCCCAGTAAGAGGTCACCAGTGAATCTAGCCAACTTCACCAGTGAAAGTGGCTTGGCTTAGTTAAGGTTTCTATTGCTGTAATAAAACATGACCTTAAGCAACTCTGGGAGGTAAGGGTTTAATTCAGCTTACAGTTCATATCACAGTCCATCATTGATCAGGAACTCAAACCGGGCAGGAACCTGGAAGGAGGAGCTGATGCAGAGGCCATCAAGCTCCTTACTGGCTTGCTCCTCATGGTTTGCTCAGCCTGCTTTCTTATAGCATCCAGGACCACCAGTGCAGGAGTGGCACCGCCCACAGTGAACTGGTCCCTCCCACATCAATCAAACAAACAAACAAACAAACAAAAAAGGTACTGCAGACTTACCTCCAGGCAAATCTTATGGAAGCATTTTCTCATTTAAGAGTTCCTTTTCCCAAATGACAGTTTATGTCAAGTTGATATTAAACTCAATAGTGCAGGACCCATTATTGGATGCTAGAACTGCTGATACAAGACCTAGTCTCACCTCAGAGAGACTTAGAAGTACTTCATTCTAGCAGGGTGGACTGAGGTTGTGCCAAATGTCAGATCTCACCGTGGAAGTGGCTTTATGAGTCTTTTCTGTTACAGAATGAAAGAGAGTCATAAATCAATGCATTTACCAAAACAGGTGGAAACCACAGGTGATTAGGTTAAAGCAATTTGGTGAAAACATGTCTATAAATTTCAGATACTATCTGATGACATTTGTAGCTTTGAGATTGGTGGTTGTGAAGAGTAGATCTCAATTATTAACTTCATAAGACCTAGAATCACTTGAGAGATTGGCCCAAGGGCAATCCTAGGAGAGACTTTTGACCATACTAATACGGTGGGAAGACCCACCCATTGTCTCACTGTGGAAGACACCATTCCCTGAGCTGGGGTCCTGGACAGTATAGAGGAAAAGGTGTACTAAGTACTGGTGTTGACATCTCTTTGCTTCCGGTCTCAAGCAGCCACTGTAACGTCCCTGTCATGACGGACTGGACCCTTGAACTAAGAAAAACAAACTTCTTCCCTACGTTACTTTGGTCATGCTATCCTATCACAGCAACAGGAAAAAGTACTCAGGTAATGGTGTTGGTGGTCTGCTAAGAATATAGTTCAGAAGTTTTATTTCATAGAAAGGTTTTAGGTCAGATAGATAAAATGGCTGTTAAGGAAGCTAAAGATAATTCAAGATAACTGTCTCTAGATCTGCACTATCCCAACTCTTGGTAATCATATAAGTCTAATCAGTCTCTCTAGCTCTAGGGTCAGTGTAGGTGAGGGGTCCTTGTGGAGATTTGGATTTATATCTCCTTGGTTTCACCTTTTATAGTATGTTGTATAGTTGGGTATTGCCTTTATTTAGGTTTATTTCAAAAACATCCCTGTATAATTAATTGAACCTCATGGAACATTTTTAGAGATTTTATTTAAAACAGTTCTAACCAGACATTCGTGACTCATGCCTAAAACCCCAGTGCTTGAGGGCTTGAGGAAGGAGACCTGCCACAAGTTCAAGGCCAGCATAGGCTACAGACAAAACAGCAAAAGGAAATTATTTTATCGTTATTATATATGTTATTTATGCATGTGTCATTAGAGAGGAGCAAGTATGAAATGAAATACGGTCATTTTGAGGCTACGTAGAGGAAGGGGAAGTAACAGATGCATGGATTAAAAAAGTAAAGCCATGGAAATCCCAGTACCAGGGCCCTGGGAAGAGTCTCAGTTGCCACACTGCCTGGGTGTGAGCACAGGACCTAGTTCAGTTTGCCAGAACCCACATAGGAAGCCAGGGCTCCATCTTTGCTTTTCCTATTCTGTGATAAATACCCTGAGAAGTCAGCATAAGGATGATTTCTGTCAGCTTGTGGCTGAGGAGCGTTGTGCATCCTGAAGGGAGCCAAAGCATCTGGAGTTTGAAGTACAGTCATATCACCTCTGCAATAAGGAAGCAGAGAGCAGGGAATGTGCTCAGTTAACCTCCCATTTTATTTATTTATTCTTTAAAGATTTATGTACTTTATGTATGTGAGTACACTGTAGCTGTCTTCAGACACACCAGAAGAGGGCATCAGATCCCATTACAGATGGTTGTGAGCCACCATGTGGTTGCTGGGAATTGAACTCAGGACCTCTGGAAGAGCAGTCAGTGTTCCTAACCACTGAGCCACCTCTCCAGCCCCCTTCTCCCATTTTAAACTACACGTTTATCAGCTGTGTGCATGGCAGGGAGGGACAAGGTGTGCATGGTGGAGTTGTGAGGGTCAGGAGACCTCGTCATCAGGCTCAGCAGCAAGCACACTTAGACACTGAGAGTCTCACCAGTCCTTGCTCTCTTTAGGACCCGACAGTGGTGCCACCTATTACTAGTGTGCCTCCCCCCTCAGTTAACACAGTCAACACAGCCCCTCACAGTGTGCCTAAAGGCTTGTCTCCTAAGGGATACTAGATCCTATGTAGTTGACAGTTCACACTTAGGTCACCCCTGGTGAGGTGTGGTGTGGCTATACTGCACAGGGTGGCAGAGACAGTGGGTCCTTGACGCTTACTAGCCACCCAACCTAGCTGTGCCAGGGAGCTTCAGGGAGATGCCTTGTTTCAAGAGAAGGACGGCAAGATGGCTTAGTGAGTAACAGTATTCCCCACTAGGCCTGATAACCCAGGGACCCACATGATCGGAGAACTGACTTCCACATGTGTGCCATGGCATGTACATGGTGGAGGGGCTCTTCAGAGTCAACCCCCCTCTGTCTGGAGGTAAAGAGACCTGGGCTTTGCAGAGTTGTAGCTCACACCTCATCATCTGCTTCTGAAGGGTCTTGAGAGTAAGTGCTGGCACACAGTAAGATTCCCCTAAACTGGAAGCAATATAAGAATGTATGTTCCTCCTGCTGAGGATGGTTAAGAGACTGTGTACTGTGCACAATGATGCCTTGAAAACCATAATTTAAAAGAAAAAAAAGGAACCAGTGTGAGATGAAAATTATTAAATTTGATACCTCTTTCTAAATTAAAGAAAAAACAACATAGTTTTTACATAGTTGCCAGGGTGTTATTTATGTCCCGTATTTCACTCCCACCCTCTTCCTTTTGGGGGACTTCCCTCCCACAGTCACACCTTTCCCCACCTCCCTCCAAGGAGTGAAGTGATTTTCCCAGTATGTCCATTTTCTGCTTTCTTAGGCATCTCCATGTTCCGCCTGGGTTGGCTTCTCTGGTCAGACTGTAGTTGTTTAGAGGAAAATGAACTTCCTTCACAGTATTCTTTTGGGGGCTGCCTTGATAAGAATCACTTCCTTTACAGCCAGTCCCTACAAGATATATTCCTTTTACAAGATTATTGTTTAGGAAGTGTGAACTTTGTCTCTTGAGTGTGAATGTGTGCTGCGTGTGCAGGGCCTGCAGTGCCCAGGAGAGGAGCAGCCCCTGGAACTGGAGCTATAGGCTGTTGTGAGCTGCCTGATATGGTTGCTGGGAACGGAACTCCTATCTGCCAGAAGAGCAGTCAGTGCTCTTAACTGCTAAGCCACAACTTCCCTGCAAATGTCTAAACTGTGTTTTATTTTCTTGAGCACAGTGGCTTTGTGTGACTTCAGGGCAGCAAAGTGGACAGGTATCAGCAAAGCTGTGGAAGGAAAACGAGTAAAGGAGTAGGCACAAGGTAGGTCTCCTCCTCTTGAGACCAACCTCCTTGAGAACAGAGACTTTGCTGTACACAGTACCTAGCACATTCCATTAGTGGTTGTTGACTGCTTGCCATAAACATTCTTCCTAGAATTGTTCCAAAACAAATAGGAATTAGAATGAAGCTTAGCCCCTTGAAATCTAAGTTCTTACTACATCCCTAGAACCGGAGGGATAAGTCCTCTGTAGAAATACAACACATTTCTCAACTAACTTTGAAGCCCTTAACTGTAACCTGAAATCCATTTTACCATTGGAAAGCTGCCGTGGCCACCACATAGCATGTGACGGGGACCAGCAGCTGTAGGTGGCTTCCTAAAAGAATGGGAGCCAGGGGGAAGCCTGCCAGCTCTGTGGCAGTCAGAAGCAGAAATCTTCCAGGAGGAAGTGGGGGGGGGGGGGCGGGCATGTTGGGGCTGCGTTCCCATACAGGATTTGATCCAACCAGATGCTGAACTTCTGGGAAATGACATAAGGCCCCTTGACCTTTGGTGAGCAGGTCATGTTATCAAACCGGTACGGTCTTTTATGACTAACCATTCTTTGATCCTGAGATTTCTCATTTGATGTGGCATTAAAAGAGGTTTGCAAGATGTCTCTGTACTCCAGCAGACCTTGCCTTGCTTTGGGTTAAGGGGTTTGGCACAGCATGCTTCATGGTAGATCTGAGACCTCTATTCCATGAGAGGCCAGAAATCCTCTATAGTTCTTGGCGTCAAGAGAAGAGTTAACCAGTTTGGCTTGTAAAGTAGAAATGGCTCCTTCCTGAGGGCAGCTTCTTCATCCTTCACATCTGGCTTAGATTGTTGAGGTAAAGATTTAAGCCACACCGTCCTCACCCCAGGCCTCCTCTTCCCAGGTTTCCCCTGCCTGCTTCTGGCTCCACTGTATCTCAGACACACCCTTACACAGAGCACCCCACTCTGAAACCTGAAGGCTCATCAGGATCAAGTCCCTGTGGAGCTTTAAAATCCCCTTTAGGCTTCCAGGCTTCCTATACTTTTTGATCATCATGACTTCAGACATGCTTTTATCCTGCCCTTTACATCATCCGATTAGGGATGCCTGATAATCTAAATCCCTGACTTCGAGGCCAGCCTGGTCTACATGGTAACTTCAAAGCCAGCCAGGGCGACACAGTGAGACGCTCTCTCAATAACAGACACCCCGTACCCAAAGTCTTCTTCTTTTGAAGTATGCTGTTTCCTTAGAGCTCTGTTAAGCAAACATGGTGTTTTATAGAAGGGACTCGAATACTCCACATCTGGGCATGTGCAGAGGACCCTGCATACTCATAGTTAACAAGGAATGAGGTGAATTTATTAGTAGAAAATTGTGATTGGTAAAATTGCTTTTATTATTTTTTTTGAAGTGTCCTTTTTTAAATGGTTACCTTTAAAGAAGTGTTCAGTTCACAGTGAAGTTGAGCAGCCAGCCTGTAGTCCAGTTTCCTCTGTCCCTGCCCTCACACATGTGGCCTCTGCTGTCAGCATCCCCCACTTTAGTAGCTTCACCCCCTCCCATGGGGAGCACCAGCTTCAAGATGCTGACTTTAATTTGGGGCAAGTTTTCTGCTGGCCCTGGAAAATTTGGAAGGTTGGCTTTGCTTTCCTCAGTCAGCAATGTTAGGGAGTGACCACACGAGGGCAGCAGAGACCCACGACTAGTCAGCTAACTTGCAAAGTCTGAAAGAAATGACTCCAAATCAGAAGAAAAGAATCAGAGACACAACTCTTCTGGAGTCAAGGGCAGCAAGTTGCTTCAGCTCAGCAGTGTCTTTCCAAGCCCAACACCTGGATGCAGCTCACTAGTCAGGGGATGTTGCCAGGGTCCAAAAGCTGTGCCCCAAATCCCTCTCCAACCAGAGGCTGCTCCCCAAGTCTCTTTCCAGCCCATTGTTTCTGCCTGTGGTATCTCCTTGAGAGTCATTGTCCAGTTACAGTGACAGCAGTCTGTAGGAGCATGTGGTCGTCCTGCATACAGAGGATTCGCACACCCCTTTCTCCACATCTGTCATCTGTCATTCTTGAATGGCAGAAGGGGGAGGTTGTCACTGCTGTTGAAGGAAACAGACTGGAAACAAGTGACTTGTTTAAGACACACCTAGTATTCCTCACCAAACCAGAAACCCTGTTTTCCATTGAGCTCTCTAGATCTGTTGGCTCCTACCCCCCAGCCCATGCTGGGGATATAGGCACAACCTGGGCCCTCATGCTTGTAGAAGAAACCCTCTTACACGCGGAGCCGCTCACAGCTCACTTAAGAGCAGAGCTGGAAACGGTAGCTTGCTCAAGTGGTGACATGGCAGCGAGGTGCACACACACACGTGCCCTGGGAACATAGCAGCACACACCTAATCGCAGTACCCAGGACGTGGATACAGGAGGGTTCTGGTTAATAGGGAGTTTGTGGCCCGTCTAGTATATGAGACCGTGTCTCACAAAGGGAAAGAAAACATTAAATAATGACACTGTTGACGTGCAGCAAGGCAGAGTGGGAGTTTAAGGTTGCCAAGCAAGCTTTAAGAAACTGGTAAGGCGGGAAGATGTAAAACTATTCACAAAATAGTTATAAACCCAAGTCTGCCTAAGCAAGGAAACACCGAACTGTTCACCATACACTCCTCCTCTGTGGAGTGGATACGGAATTCCTGTCACCTTAAGCCAGGTTAGAATGGTGTGAAAGCCTGTTGAGGCTTCGAATGTGCTAGTGTGTCTCTCCAGGATCTCCCTTCTCTTTGCCATTCTGAGGAACCCAATTACTAAGTGCAGTTCAGTTTGCCGCCTACACATTCTGAAGTGGGGAGGAGAAGGGCCGGAGGATCCCTGGAATCATTCTGGGAACAAGTCCTAGCACATGTCACTGTTTGCTCTGTCATCCTGATTCAATGACCTCATACGAGGAAGGGAGGAGCAGAGGGAGCTGTCTTCCAGATACCTAAGGAGGCTCCTGACATACTGTTTTCATTGGCACAGACAGGTCTAGGGTCCGTGTTTGAAGTCTGAGCTAATCTTGGAAGAGGAGAACAGTACCTCCCACAGTTGCCCAGGCTTTGCTTCTGGGGGAGCTGCCCTGAGCTGCCCCAGAGAGTGCTGGTGTGGGCATTGGAGGCCAGGACACACTGCCCTGACCCCAGGTCTTTACTAGCCACTGCACTCCCTGGCTGGTCCAGCTCCTGCTCTGATTCTTATAGGATTGCTGACTGGGATTGGCAGAGGCCTCAGTGATCCCAGGAGTCAGAGGGCATTATCAGCCCAAAGCATCTATCCTTGAAGCAGCCTGCTATGTACCCGACCTTTTAGGGAACAAGTCAGGCACCAGTCAAAAGGCCAGGTGGGACCTCTTGGTTTCCTTCACCACAGGATCCCCTATCCATGCTCCCCAGTGCTTAACAATGTTTTCAGCTGGTGGAGGTGAATGGCTGTTTTTAGGTTTTTGTTGTTTGTTTTCTGAGACAGTCTTGCTATGTAGACCAGGCTAGCTTTGGACTCTTAGTTTTCCTCCCTCAGTTTCAAGTGCTAGGACTACAGTTACACCTCCTTAAATTAAGGTTTGGATAAAGCATTCTTTTTGGTCCCCAAATTGAATATATTAATCTTTCATTTCTAGTCTTTTGGTGATAAAATATCCACACAACTACAAAGAAGTGTTTCAGATCAACCAAAATACCTAACATCACTATGTTGAGTTAGCTGTCCGGTTAATTTTGATTGGACTTTGAAAAAAATAGTTTTAATAGCTGGCCAGCTACAAGGAAGACAGTAGGATTCAGAGGTGACAAGATGGCAGCTGGAAGCCAGAATTCGCATCAGAAAGGAAAAGAAATCTGCGGCAGACGGGGTAGGATGGCCCAGGTCGGGTTCTGACATCTCTACCCCAAGGCTGATAATTAGATGGGGCTGTGGCTTGAACAGAGTGGTTTAGAGCCAGGCTTTGGAGTGGAACTAAGGAGGGTGGAGATGAGGACCGGAAAGCTTACGGTTGAATGTCCCAATCTTTCCACATCATAGTCTGGAGAAATAGAGGCAGGAAATCCCACTGCAGCCCCTTTGGTTCCCATGGGCAAGAGGGGGGAAGAATACATCGAAGGATAAGCCAAAAACTCTGCCCAGAGCTGGCCAGAAACCTGTCTCCCACCCTGGCAGCCCCACCCTTTAGCTCCAAGAGAAATCATTTATTTTGTATGATTTTTAAAAATTGGCTCATCTTGTAAATGTTCCAGAGTCGGAACAGGCTGTGCCATGGCTGAAATAAACCTGCTGAGCAGATAAACAAGGCAGGCTGTGGGGGTGGGGAGCACAGAACAGGGCCCCATTGGGCCCGAGGGGCTCAGCAAGGCTGCCCAGAATCTGGAGAGATGACGTTTAGGCGGCTGGTAGGGGAATGGGAGACTGGGGAAATGTCTCTTCGGCTCTTCTCTGAGGGGAGAAGGGCAGTGCTTTCTTTCTAAAGCATTGTGAGGTTTAAGGCTGGGAATGAGGGGCTGGCTCCAGTTAGATACTGGAGCCAGAGCCCAGCCATTCACTTGGTCATATATTTTGCAGATATCCAGTCCATACTGGGTGCTGCCCTGAACCCTTTCCTCTGGGCCCTAATGGCCAGGAGAGTGCAGTTCCTCCTGCCCACCCTAGAGCTCTGGTTCCGGCTGTTCTACTACCTAAGTTGCCATGCCCTGCTTCTTTTCTGTTCTGCCTCAGCTTAATGTCATTGCTTACAGAGAATTGACCACTGTCTCGTCTTTCCCATCTGTGGGACTCTTACCAGCATATTCCTAGAGTGTACATGAATAATTCTCTGACGGATTTTGACATAGGCTACTTATTTATTCCTTTCACAGCCCTGAGAGGCATTCTGTTGGAGTGTAAATTTGAATGAGTGGAAACGTTGGAGACTTGGGTTCCAATCTGTTTCCGTGCGAGGTTTCTTCTTCACTGTATGCACGCAGATGAGACTGCTCTGTAAACGGCAACCCAGATCTGCCTGATTATTTTGTTTTTGTCTTTTGAAAGAAGGTCTCTTGTTTGATGTAGCCCAGGCTGGCCTTGAGCCAGAGGGTGAGCATGCCTTGTGATCTTCCTGCTTCCTCTTCCCAAATGCTGCAATTACAGGTGTGTTCCACCATGACTGGCTGACCTGCTTTATTTTTTCTGCTAGGGATACACTTCTCCACTGAGCTACATACCCAGCCCTAGGCTTTGTTTTATTATTATTTTTTAAGGACTTATTTATTCTATGTATATGAGTATACTGTTGCTGTCTTCAGACACACCAGAAGAGGGCATCAGATTCCATTACAGATGGTTGTGAGCCACCATGTGGCTGCTGGGATTTGAACTCAGGACCTTTGGAAGAACAGTCAGTGCTCTTAACCACCGAACCAGCCCTTTGTTTTATTTTTTTATCTTAAAATAATTTAAATTTACTCAAAAAGCACTGAGACTAATACAAAGGCGCCCGTGCACTCTTACTCAGGCTTCCCAAACCTTAGCACTTGCTGCATTAGCGTTTGTATTTTCTTCCTATGTGTGTGCACTGTGTTTGCTTTCTGTCTCACAGCCTTCGAGAGTCAGCTGCACGCATTAATCAACTCCGCCTCTAACTACTTCGGAGTGAATTTCTCAAGAACAGATGTTATTTTACATTAACCGGGGAACTTAATGTGAACATAATATATTGCTTAATAACCCATATTAAAGTGTATCTATTTCTCCAATAGTGTTGTAAGTAAAACCCTTTTCTTAGTCTAGGGTCTGATATTATGGATCCTGATCACTGATCATTTATTGTCAGAGCTCTTTGGGTTTTAGCTTAAGATGCTTTTTTGGCCACCTTGGTCTCTCAGACAGTGACCACTCCTCCAGAGCACAGGCCAGCTGTGGGTAGGCCACTCCTCAGCTGGGTTAGGTTGACGAGGGCTTGTGATTATGAGCAGGGACCCCATGGGACTGACACAAACAGCTCCATCCCCTAGCTAAGGGAGCTTCTGTTCTCTTCTCTGCTGCGAAGGTTCTTTCTGTCTTGTCCCCTTGTGCTTAGTTGGAAGCGAAAGACTGGAGAGATGCTCAGCAGTTAACATCACTTTTTGACCAGCATTCAATTCCCAGCAAGCATAGCAGGCCTGTAACTCTAATTCCAAGAGATTTGGCATGCTTTTCTGGCCTCCTCTGACACCTGCACACACATTCACAAACATACATAAATAAAAATACACTTTATAAAAGTAAATGGGTGCATATACTTTAATTTTGTAACTATCCCATTCAAACCAAACTTCTGTAGACATTGATAATTCTTTAATGATTTTTTTTTTGCATTTTCTCTTATTTAATTGTTTTGTGAGGCAGTTGTAATACTTGAACCACAGGGCATGCGTATACATCAGAGAATAATATGTTGGTCCTCAGTTCTCTCCTTCCACCATGTGGGTCCCAGGGAGCAGACTCAGGCCGTTTATTCTCGGCAACAAATGTGTTTATCTCCTAAGCCATCTTGCTGACTTGCTGACTCTTGATGGAACCAACTATGCGTATGACAGTTCTAAAGTGATTCTGATTTTAAGGCTGGCTTCTGTTTCATGGTGATAGGTAAGGGTGGGAAGGAGAGAAGTACAGAATTAAATTCTGCAATAGCTGATTTGGGAGTGACTGGTGTTGGCTTTCTGACTTCACTAAGAAAAAGCCAGAGAATTCCATGGCTTCACATGATAAAATGCTTGTGTTCCTAATGGAATAGTGGCTCTATTTTTTCAGGACTCAGCCATTCCAGATGCCCCCCACCACTTAGCATCCACTTTCTCACGTCTCTGATCACAACTCAGTGGGAGCATATTGTTACCTCCAGTTTATACACAAGAAAACTAACATTCAGAAAGATTGCAGCATTTGCCTAAAGCCATATAGCTAGGAAATGGAAGAGTCTAGATTCAGGCCAGAGAGGCTGGCAAGCCCCTCTTCCCCACCCCAAGCACAGTTGTCTTATAGGTAGCTTTGATGCCTGTGACTTACAGGCACCACTGTGCTCTGAGCAGCCATTGGCTGAAAGGAACTCCAGCCAGCTCTGGGACAAGCCTGGTGGCAGAGCCGACTCCAGACATTGACTCATCTGTTCTTCTAGCTGGGTATGGCTGCATCCCTGTACTTAGAAAGGCAGGAAGCGATGCTGGTATTTTAGAATGTCTTTCAACAATAACCTTGATTGAGGGGATTTTCCAGTTAACCCTGGAGAATTCCAATAACCAAATGCTTATTGTGTTCTGGTTCTTTGAAAAACGGTGATCCACGCTCACTGTATATGTACGGTGATTCTCATTAACCAGCCGGTTCAACCAAACAGGATTCTCTTGTTAGGATAAGCAAAGGGCCATAGAGCTACGAAACTGAAAGACAGGGCTTTCCAGAGCATTGAACAGAATCTCCATCACCGGTGAAGGGATGAAGTTATTCAAGTAGTACAGCCTGCATCCCTGGCATAACTCTACATTCCAGCTTAGAGTGCTTTCTGCTACATTGAGAATGACTACAGGGCGACCTACGAGCTAAGGTTAGCTTTTAGCCATGTTTTGTTTGGCCTGTAGAAGACTTATTAAAGACTAAATTTGTTGGACATGGTGGTGTATGTCTTTAATCCCAGCACTCAGGAGGCAGAGGCAAGCTTTGATCCCTGTGAGTTAGAGGCCAGCCTAGTCTACATAGTAACTTCCAGGACAACCAGGACTGTAGCACAGAATAACCCTGTTTCAAAAAAAACCACAAACCAAACCAAAACACAAGCAAACAACTTTGGGGAATCAGTTAACACCAGGCTTGAAATGAGGAGCTAAGTAGCAGGTACCCTTAGACTATGAACCTCGGGTCTATAGGCCCCTTCACCCCCCAACCTGCTACACTTACCCATTTCATGGCCTGCCTTGTCCCACCAGGCATCGGAATTGGGTTGCCTGCTTTTTGGTGAGAGGCATTTCTTGATTACTTTTTAAATGTAATGAGAGAGATAAAGAGGGCCAAATGCAAAGTCAGGGGAGAAAAGTCAAGAGTGCACATTGGAATGTGGAGGGAGCCCTAGAGAGTTCCCAGTGAGATTGGCAGGTTCGTGTCCAGCAGGAGGAGAACGGCTGTGGGAAGTGGAGGATCTAGAGTCTAGAGCAAGCTGACTTCAAGGCTGATTCTCATTGTTAGCACTCTATTTTCTGGGAGATGGGCTCCTGGCCCTAATTCAGTGTTTTAGAAATAGCTTATCTTACACTGCTTCCTTAATTTGGGCTCAGTTTACCTGTTTCAGGCCACAGTACCTTAGATTGAGTAATTTTTAAACAATAGAGTTTATTTCTCTGAGTTCTAGAGTCCAAGATTTCAAGGCACCAGCAGATCCTTACAAAGTAAACAAGCTCTCTGAAGCCATTTTCCTAATCCTCTTCTTGAAAGAGGCTTCTGTGAGACTTAGGCATCTCTCAGGGTCTCTGCCTCCTAGTAAGTAGTATGGCTAGAAGCTAGCCTAGTGAGGTGGTGGTGGTGGTGGTGTGTGTGTGTTGTGTATGTAGGGATGGCACATACCTTTAATCCCAGCACTTGGGAGGCAGAGGCAGGAGGATTTTTAAGTTTGAAGCTATCCCGGTCTACAGAGCGAGTTCCTGGACTGCCAGGGCTACACCAAGAAACTGACTCAAAAATCCAAACCAGAAGAAGAAAAAAGAAAGGGTGAGGGAGGAGAAGAGAGGAAGAAGAATAAGAATTGTAATATTTGGCCTTGTTCCTTTGTTTTGTCAGGGAACACCAATATTCAGAGTACAGCCGTTAACTTTAGTTTAAAATCATACGTTAGGGATGGCTCAATAGGTAAAGATTCCTGCCCCTGAGACTCACATAGTGGAAGGAGAGAGCCAGTGCCTGCAAGATGCTCTCTGACCTCCACGTTCATGCTCCCCCCCACACACGTACATACACACACACACACACACACACACACACACACACACACATACACACACACACACACACAAATAAAGTGTGATAAAAATTTAAAAAATTTCACTGGATGTTACATGTTCTTAAAGGCAATGATTCAAAAGCAAAAAAAGAAAAAAACCCACCAGTGACCAAGACCATTTAAAAGATACTGTCTCTCTCACTCCCAGTCACATGAGGACCTTTATCATTTTCCCCATTTATTCATTTATAGATTTATTTATTTTACATCCTGATTGCTTCCCATACCCCCTCCCACAGTATCTCCCTTCATCTCCCCCATCCCCTTCTCCTCTGAGAAGATGGAGCCTCCCTCCCTGTACTCCTCCCTGTGCTCCTCCCTGTACTCCTCCCTGTACTCCTCTTATACTCCTTTCTGTTCTCCTCCCTGTGCTCCTCTTGTACTCCTCCCTGTACTCCTCCCTATGCTCCTCCCTGTACTCCTTCCTGTACTTCTCCCTATGCTCCTCCCTATGCTCCTCCCTGTACTCCTCCCTGTACTCCTCTTATACTCCTTTCTGTTCTCCTTCCTGTGCTCCTCTTGTACTCCTCCCTGTACTCCTCCCTGTGCTCCTCCCTGTACTCCTCCCTATGTTCCTCCCTGTACTCCTCCCTGTGCTCCTCCCTGTACTCCTCCCTGTGCTCCTCCCTGTACTCCTCCCTGTGCTCCTCCCTGTACTCCTCCCTGTGCTCCTCCCTGTACTCCTCTACCCTGGTGTTTGAAGTCTTTGCAAGGCTTGGTATATTTTCTCTCACTGAGGCCAGACAAGGCAGCCCAGTTAGGAGAACGGGATCCATAGGTGGGCAACAGAGTCAGGGATAGCCCCTGCTCCAGTTGTTCAGGACCCACATGAAGACCAAGCTGCACATCTGCTACTTATGTGCAGGGAGGCCTAGGTCCAGCCTGTGTATGTTCTTTGGTTGGTGATTCTGTCTCAGAGCCCCCCAGTAGTGAGCCCCCCAGTAGTCTAGGTTAGTTGACTCTGTTGTCTTCCTGTAGAGTTCCTATTTCCTTCAGAGCCTTGAATCCTTCCCACAGCTCTTCCATAAGAGTCCCCAAGCTCCATCCAGTGTGGGTCTGAGGATCTGTTCCAGTCAGCTGCTGGCTAGAGCCAGTTACGCTAGGCTCCTATCTGCAAGCATATCCCCACTGCTCGGAGTGTCAGCTAAAGTCACCCCCATCGACTGGGATGGGTGAGGCTCCCAGGAGTTTTACTATGAGAGAGAAGTCAGGGTAAACAAAAACAGAGCCTACATAAGTAAAGTTCCAACCTAAGACTGCTAGAACCCAATGCAGTGAGTGCCCTCCTGCCAGATGGCCAGCAGGTCCCTGGTAGTAAACCAGAAGAGAGTTCTAGGAGGCTGTTGTTGCCCTGAGGACATAGCTTACAGTCTGCCTCCATTTGAAATACTTGCACATACAGAGACTTTTTCTTCTTCGTTTAAAGCACATATTGATTAAATAGAAGGAGGCATATCGAAGTTGAGAGGAGAGATCAGGGAGAGATAAATCCATGAATACCCAGGGCTTTAACTGGGGTGGTGGGGGGTGCTTTACCTGTGAGTTTGTTGTGGACAGTTTCTGGAATAATGTGTAACCTTCATCAGCATCTCTAAAGGGCCCTTGTCCAAAGTAGTTAAAGACTACAAGACATGGAAGCATTCACAATGGCATAATTTATACTAGGTCCCTGTCAACCCCGCTCCATCACCCCCTCAAATCCTTGTCTGGAAATCTATTCTAGCTAGCCTCCTTTTGCCCTACCAGGGGACGGGGGCGGGGAGGGGGATCTGAAAGCCTATTTTTAGGCAGGCCCTGCCAAGACTCCCCGCAGTGGCTGGGGTACTGCTGGGCCTAAGGGGTGCCCGCGCCCCGGGAGGACAAGCAGTGTGCGGGAGGGGCCTGCAGGCACAAACGGATGTCACGGCTTACCTCAGAGCCCGAATTAGAAGCCTGAAAAAAATCACAGCAGGAAATAATGTGGTGCCCAAAATAGAAACATCAACTGGGAGAGAGGCCGGGAGTAGGTGGCATTTGAGGCTCCTGCAGCGTCCTCCCCAGAGGCCGCCTGACAATTGTCAGGCGGGTTGGCATGAGATTACAACCCAGCCCAAGAGGCCACAAAGGCACTGACTGGATGTTCTGGCAAGGGAGGAATGGGCAGTGAAGTGGAGGGTCAGGAGTGCCTCCTCTCCCTTCAGGACCCTCCAGCTTTCTCTCCTCAATCTCCTCCCCACACGCTCCAGTGTTCCTCCATCCCGATACTGTCCCCTCCCTCCCACCCTAAGCCCTTCATTTCCCCTGGGAGCACCCCCCCCCCACTTTTGGGTGCCTTCCTAGGTAACCGGAGGCAGCCTCCTGCAGCCTGCCTTGATCTCCCCTTCACTAGCACTCAGCACCCTCCCCACCTTTCAGCATCTGGGAAGCTCTGGAGTCTAAGGAAGATGGCAGTCAGGATTCCTTCCTCTAGACTCTGCCGCAGAGAGAAGACTAAAGGGCACGGTGCCGGAGCTCAGAAGAGAAGGGCAGGCACAGGAAGTACAGTCCTCTACTGACCTTGAATTTGGATCCAGTTCATTGACTTGGTATTTTGATACCCAATTTTCTTTGTAAAAACTGATTTGTTTTTCATTAATTTTTTTCAGAATGTAAGCATGAGACATTTTATTATATATGTTAAGAAATTTCAATTATTAAAAATTCCCAAGATGGAGCTGGAGAGACGGCTCAGTGGTTAAGAGCACTGATTGTTCTTCCAGAGGTTCTGAGTTTAATTCCCAGCAACCACATGGTGGCTCACAACCATCTGTAATGGGACCTGATGCCCTCTTCTGGTGTGTCTGAGGACCGGGACAATGTGCTCACAGACATTTAGAAAAGAAAGAAAAGAAAAACTTCCCAAGGCAAAGTGTGATGGTGCACACCTTTAATCCCAGCACATGGGGCAGAAGTGGTGGGTCTCTGAGCTGGAGCCGGTCTACATGGGGAGTTCCAGGGCATCCAGGGCTCTGTAAAGAGATCCAGTCTCAAAAAGCAAATGAACAAACATTTCTAGGTAAGCATAATGCAAGGTTATAATCCCAGTGCCCCTGTACCCTGGAGATAGAAACAGGAGAATAGCCACAAATTCAAGGCCACACACACACACACACACACACACACACACACACACACACACACACACACACATACACACACATCAAGAAGGAGGAGGAGGAAGTCACCGCCGCCCCAAACCAATCAAACAAAGATGGTCACAGCAACAGGCACAAGAACAGCAATGGCATGTTCTTGTTACTTATTTGAGTACCTACTCCCCTCCCCACCGCAGTTGTTCTAGTGAAAACAAGTGCTGGGGGGGGGTGCGGGTGTCAGACACTGTGTGCACTCAGCATTCCCTGTGGAAGATGACATCCATTCATTCGGGAGTGCACTGCCCACACACATGTGCAATACCAGTTCCTGAAAGCTTTGGCTTAGGATTTGTCAAATGAGATGTGGGTGGCTGATCGGGCATCATGCAAGCTTTTTCTCTGAAGGCTGTTGGGAGCAGAGTGAGAACTGGGGACCAAGCTTGTGGGTAGGGGAGTAGGAGCCTCTACAGTCTAACGAGAGATGTCAGGGTGAAAAACAGTTGAAAAATCTACTGAATGTGCATATGTGTCCAAAATGTGTCAGGCTCCATATTTGATAGAAATTATCTCATGTAAGGGATGTAGTAACCCAAATTGTTAGTGATTTCACAGTTTGACAGAAAAAACTCATGGTCAAGTAAGGCTTCTGTAGGATTCTGAAGCACACAGCCAGCTCAGTCCTTGCAAATGAAACTGGGGTGCTGCTGTTTGCAATTTCTTTTCTTTAGATTAAATAAATTATTTTTCTAACTAAAATAATACTTAGTAACTTTAAATTGCTAAAAATGACTTAAAGGAATCCTTTTTCATAATCCTCTCCATGGACTTTAAACATGATTTGTTTAAGGTTCCTAATATCCCAGCTATGTCTGGACAGACATCAGGACACACTCCTGGTTATCACTGTGAGTCTGTGGTAGAGCAGATGGGCAGAAGGTATACCCGTAAATGTTGTGGCTACACATTGAAATGGAAGCTGTTTTCTTTAAGCCTTTCTGGAAAGGAAAAATATCCAGTGAGAATAGCTTGTACAGGCCAGAGGTTGAGCCATTCTACCCTCATGCCATTTATTAGCGTAGATGGCCTGACTTCAAAATGTTACCAGTACCATGGATGAGTCTATCCCAAAGGCAGAAACAATTGAAAAGCAACATGTAGCACTTTAATATCTAATACTGGGGCATGATTTAAATGGTCAAAATAGTCATGAAAAAATTAAGACTCTCTTCTTGCTGGAGTAATATACAGCCATTAAAAATAGCAAAGATAGAAATGGTTAGAACATAAAAGCAAATGAAAAAAGTGCATAAAGTTATTTCTATTAAATGATTGCTGTTGTGTAAAAGAAGTTATAAAACATAATTACAAATGCCATTAGTGATTATATTGAGATTAATGGAATATTTTATTACTTCTGTAATATGCTTTATTTCTGGAATAAATAGAATAGAAAATAAACAAATTATCAATTAATTAAACTTTTTTTGAGAGGGACAATAGGCCCTCTTGTCATGAAGAAGACCTGGCTAGCCTCAAATTTGCAGTGTTCCTTTTATCTGTTCTTCCCTAGTTTAGGGCTGCAGATTTGGTCTGAATTTCTACCTCCAATTTTTTTTTTTTTTTTTTGAGATTTCATTTACTTATTTTGAACAAGGTTTGACTGTGTATCTCTGGCTATCCTGGAACTTGTTGTGTAGCCCAACGGAATGTATAGAGATCCATCTGCCTCTGCCTCCCAAGGGCTGAGATTTAAGGCGGGACCAACCATGTCTAGTAAGACTATATTTGCTTTTATTTTGTGTACATGGGTGTTTGCCTAAACTATGTCTGTGTACCACATGTTGTAGTGCCTAAGGAAGCCAGAAGGTGGTATTAGATTTCCTTGGTCTGTAGTTACAGATGGTTGCGAGTTGTCGTATGGATGCTCAGAACTGGTCCCTGGTCCTCTAGAAGACCATACCGTGATTTTTACTGCTGAGCCAGATCTTTAGGCCCTAGTTCCTACTTCTGAAATGAAGTGGGTAGACAAGACCTAGCTACCTAAAGGTCATCTGAGTTCTGAGAGTGTATATTTTCTGATGGTCAGGTGACTCTGTTGCCACTTGACACAATTCAAGCAGAATAAAGGGGCACACTTATAATCCAGCTACCTAGGAGGCTGAGGGGGCTTTGGAGCTGACCAGGGCAGCACAATGGCACAGAACCTCTAAAAACAGCTCCAACTCAGTAGTCACTCTGAAAATGGCCAAATAAGACTGGAACCTCTTCTGTGCCCACTAGTTTAGGCTCTGTGTCTTTCTGTGTTTAAGACTGTAAATAGATGGACATTATCAAAGTACTGTACTTCCTTTCTCCTCAGTAGTTAAAGATTAACAGTTCAGAGATGCCTTATGTAGATAAATAATCTTCAAAGGCATCAAAAGTCCACAGAATATTATATTTATGGACATTTTAAAAATTAAAGATCATTTAACTAGAGACCTGTCTGCTCCTAACAGCATCCTTTATTAGATTCTAAGAAAAAATTGAGCATCAATAGAGTTGCTTCAGTTGTGGTGAGACAGCCACTTGGCAAGAATTGCCTCATTCATCTACAGACACTACTGTCCAGAAAGGGACACTTTTGTGGTAGAGTTGACTGATAATCTTTGCCAAGCCAGAATTATCAGCCCTTCAAAATTCTGCATTACAAATGTTTGTCAGATGATCCTGGGCCAGAAGGCTGAAGACTGATGCTCCAACGTTCAAAGAGATGAGGGACTGTCCTAGTGATCAGCAGTCTCTATATATTAGCTAGTTTTGGAAGCTGTGTTTTGAGCTTCTCATATATCAGGTAATATTAGTCATTCTGGGATTTCTGACGTTGTTGAAGACTAGTAGCCTCATAGCCAAACTAGCTGTTTGGCATTAAAAAAGTAAATATAGATCTAAAAAGGTGGTTTTCAGATGACATACAATCTAAAACCGAGAGATAAGTCAGAATCATAGACTTTCAAGATAGATGAAAAGGTGCTTTATTTAATAGACAAATTTGATAGACTAGGTGTTAAGGCTGTCTTATACTTTATAAGTTGTAAAATGGTAATACTTGTATTTCTTTTATAGTTGAGGGGAAAGAAGTCTTTTAACTGGACAAAAAGGGGGAAATGTAGAATGTCCTGAAGATGTTCATATTTTAATGTTAATTCCACTTCCCCAAGTAGGGCTACCTAGTTAAGTTCTCATGAGGTGACTTCATCTGAACCTTCCCATTTTAATTAGAAAAACAAAGGAGAGCCAGTGACTGGGTGGGGCAAGGGAGGTGGAGAGAGAGGGTCAGAGGGAGAAAAGAAACTCTAAAATGAAGATCCATAAGGATGAACTAGATCCAGGTGGGCTTAATTAAAGTTAAACAGCTATGAACATTTAAGGATTATATAGATCTAACATCTCATATAGAAGGGCAGTTTGTATCTTTGTCTATTTGATGTAATCTTGTTGGATAGAGGGTTTGTGGATTAAGAATTGAATATATAAACTTATATGAAAAGCTATTGGGCTGTAGAGTTGTGTTTGTGTTGAGTTTTGGGGTAACGAAACACCCTGGGACGGAGGCAGTCACAGGTGGAGTAAAACTGCCAAGGGAAGGGAGTCTCGCAAAGTTAGACCATGGGGGCGGCTTGGACCAGGTGACAGAGGGGTGTGCAGCTCTGTACGAGAAGCAGTGCTCATGGAGTGAGGCGTGGGGCTGATAAAGAGATAAGTCTTTTTTAAATATTTACTGCAACACTCCACTGTGAATTTATTTTATATTATTAACACAAATGAGGACGGACCTGGCTGCCCCAAGGTAGGGTTGAGGAGAAGGGTTTATTGTAGATATGAAGGGAAAATCCAG
This sequence comes from Micromys minutus, assembly GCF_963924665.1. NCBI lineage: Eukaryota > Metazoa > Chordata > Mammalia > Rodentia > Muridae > Micromys > Micromys minutus. The sequence goes on along the minus strand of NC_137969.1, from coordinate 155,928,284 downwards.
ACAAGGGTGAGGAAGCAGTGGGCAGCATGACCAGCAGACTGAAGCAGGCCACAGGAAGAGTCAGGGAGAGGACAGAAGGCAAGGGAACCAAGCAAGGAGCCAAGGACCAGGAGGACCAAGAGAGCATGTGGCCACAGTGGCAGGAATAGGGATCTGGAGAAGGGACTGAGGCTCCTGTGCTGAGGAGGGTTGGGTAGACGGTGGAATGAGAAGTGCTGGGAGAAGCCACAGGTACTGAGTAAGCCTCACCCTGGGTTTCTTTGGGACCTGACAACTGATAAAAATCTCATGATGTAACCAGCACACGTGTCATTCAAAGAACACCAAATGTTTGGGTTCTGTGTAAATAACAACCTTTTGGCTTGGTGTTCTTTCTGGGAAGTAGAACAGTCCAGGCTTGTGAGTCCTGGAGTCAGTCAAATGTCCTCTACCATTCCAACGTTAGAGGGCCCATGCCTCGGCTTGGATGTCTTGTTGAGTGCTGTGTGAGATGGGATGCAGATTCATGGAAAGATCTCTTGTTGCTCCTTGCCAATGCCTCTGAAGTGGTAAAGCTGGGATAGGAACTGCTCTCTGCTGCCAGAAGACCTCCTTAAAGGCCAGGCTGCAATGTGAGCTCAGTACCTGCACAGGAAAGAACGGAGGAGGGGCTCAGTAACTAAGGTTGATGGTAAAGAAAGTAGATGCAGGAGTTCACTGAAATCTGTGAGGCTAGCAGTCAGGAGAAGCATGCTGTGAGGTCATCAGTCTGGAGGAGTGTGTGTGTGTGTGTGTGTGTGTGTGTGTGTGTGTGTGCGCGCGCGCGTGTGTGTGTGTGTACATGCAAGGCTAGAATGCTGCTGTGCTGGCATAGCCTTCGTCAGAGCCCTGAATGGGGCTGAGTGGGCTGTGACTCAGCTCTGTGACTCACTCACTGTGCTGTGGTCTCCATCCACTGGGTACATCCTCTGGACCATTGAGTTTAGTCTCAAGCAGAGGAGGGTGAAATCTGGGCCAGCACCTCTGGATGACTCACCTCCTTGAGCTGAAAGGAAGGAGCCAAAGCCCAGTTCTCTTGTACTCTCGTCACTCCGTGCCTCCCTGGGGCTTCATATGCAGACTCAGACTTCCTGAATGAATAGATTCTGGCTACTTGATTGATGATTCCCCCCAACCCCGACCCATATTTTTCTGCTCAAACTGTATAGTTTCTCTGGTCCTTCCATATGGTGGTCTCCTGAGCTTCTGGCATGAATTTCAAGTCAACTCACAAAGATCCTTAAATGACTCTCCAAGACCTCTTGCCCTCTAGTTGTCACAGCTCCTCAAACCCTTCCAGTCAATTTTCATCCCTTGGTAACCCCTGGGGCTAGAGGGCAGGACTAGCATTATTCCATGGGTGCATTAGTTACCTATTCTGACCAAACATTTGCCAGAAACAATTTAGGAGAGGGGGATATTATTTGTTAGTGGTTTCAGGGAGTTCTAACCCTGGTTTCCTGGCTCTACAAAGGTGGATAGAATATCCTGGCAGTGGGAACACGTGACCAGTCCACTTTCCTCATGGTTGGCAGGAAACAGGGAAAACTATAGAGGCCTGAACACTAGGGATAACCTTCAAAGCCGTGACCCCAGCTACCTGCTCCTTCCAACCAGGTTTCACTTAAAGTTCTCAGAACCTTCACAGACCAGCACCACTAGCTCAGAGCCAAGCATTTAATTCATGACCTGGCAGGGGACATTGCATATTCCAACCCCAACAGAAAGACACAGAAGCCTCTGAGAGGAGAGGAATTAAGGCATTGGCTGACAAAGGTACACCACCGTAGAGCGGTCAGGGCTAGCCAGGCGACTGCCAGATGTTTGGTTGGTGGTGGTCTGGGATGGGGGACACCATTGTGACATGACAGGACAAGGAAGGTGACTGTATAGGAGTGGGGGGCAGTGACAAATGGATTTTTAATTTTTATTTATTATAAATGTATAAGTACATTGTAGCTGTCTTCAGACACACCAGAAGAGGGCGTCAGATCCCATTACAGATGGTTGTGAGCCACCATGTGGTTGCTGGGAATTGAACTCAGGACCTCTGGAAGAGCAGCCAGTGCTCTTAACCGCTGAGCCATCTTTCCAGCCTGATTTCTTAGAATTTTAAAGTCTCAAGTAGCCCATATTGTCTTCAGATTCACTATGTAGCAGAGGATGGTTTTGAACTCCTGATCCTTCTGTTCCTGAGATTGTAGGTGTACATTACCAAGTCCACCTCTGACTGGCATGTAGACTTCTATGGATGAGAAAGGGAGAGCCACTGAGGGTTTTAAACAGGGGGTGCTACAGAGTGACTCGCTAGGGAGGTAGTATTGGAGGAAAGTGGAGCTGGGCCGCCGAAGGATGCTGGGAAATGCTGGGGGCCGCCTCCTCGGTCTAAATAAGACATTTAGAGTCTTCCTTTGGGCAACAGCAGAGGACAGACACGTACCTCATTACTGTGCTGGAGTACTGTGTTGGGTACACACAGATGTGAGTGGTGCTGAGGTAGAACGTGAGGAGAATAGGGAAAGGACTGGCCACCATGGACCAAAGGTAGCACAGCAATGAGGCCGTGTCCCTCCCGGAAGGATGGCCCCGGTAACGGGTTCTAGCTTCGTTTCTGTTGCCATGATGTTGTTCTCACAAAAGGCCATTTTTTCAGAAGGGATTCACTTCAGGCCATGGTCCATCCCTTTGGGGAGTCAAGAGGTGGGAACTTGAGGAGTGAGGGAGCATGCACACTTCCCTACCGCTCAGCTCACTGCTCTCCTCTTCTATGATTCAACCAATTAACACAGGACAGCATCCCGCAGACCTGACCACAGGCCACCAAACCGTGATTCAGACAGCCCCTCACTGAAACTCTTTTCCCTGGCGACTGATGATTACAATTGGCTGTCACATAGTGTGAAGGTGCCTGCCCCTCCATGTCTTTCTTCAGTGTGGACAAGGCCCTGTGAAGGACACAGGTGGCTGTCCTCAGAGGGTCCAGGGTGAGATGACTTGAGGAAAGCCTTGCTTTCTCCCTCTGTTCTCTTTCTTCCCTCCACTCAGGGCCGGGCTGCACAGGTTACCACCCAGGAACTGAAGATAAGGCCTGAGCAGGAAGCCAGGGAGCAGCTCGGTGGGAGACTTACCAGAACTCTGGTGGCAGGCTCTGGGAAGGGGCTGGGTTCCTTGAGCCCTTTAGCCATGGAGGATTGTGGAAGCCCTTCCACAGGAGAGTACCTAAAGACCATCAGAAAACACAGATATGTACATTACAATTTATAACAGTAGCAAAGTTACAGTTATGAAATAGCTACAAAAATAATTTCATGGTTGGGGGTCAGCACAACATGAGGAACTGTGTTAAAGGGTCACAGCTTCGGGAAGGTTGAGAACCAAACAATCATCCAGAAGTGACATATCACTTGACGGGCAGAGGCAGGGGTATTGTTGCAAACTCTAGGCTGGTCTGGTCTACACAGAAACTTCCAGGCCAGTGCTGGAAAGATGGCTCAGCGGTTAAGAGCTCTTTTACAGGACCCAGGTTCAATTCCCAGCACCCACATGGCAGCTTACAACTGTCTGTAACTCCAGTTCCAGGGAACCTGACAGCCTCACACAGGCACATGCAGGCAAAATAAGTTCTGGCTCAGCCAGGACTGTTCACTGTAACAAACCAAAGAGCTAGTATCTATGTCCTGTGCCTACCCTGGGACCTTATCTGGGACCAGGGCCATGTAAGAAGAGAAGGCCTGTCCCTCACTCAGTCCAGGACAATGGAGGCACAGGCTATTCCTGGGCCTGAGACATGAAGCCTGTTTTAGTGACAGCCATACCCAGCTTGCCTGGACTCTACTGAGCTGCAGATGTCACACACTTCTGACTGTATTATCCAGTGATCTTTGCTCATCCCTGTCTGATACAAGTGACGGTAGAGATTTCAGAATAGCTCAGGAGAAAATACAGAAGACACTCAAATTGGCATCCTCCATGGGTGGCGGGCCTTAAGACTGGTGCAGGCTGAAGGGCTGGAGAGATGACTCAGCACTTCAAAGCTGCTCTCCAAGAGGTCCTGGCTCACAATGGGTTGGCATTTTGGCGCCAGGGGATGCTATACCTCTTCTGGCCTCTGCAGGCACCTCATGTTCCTACCCATAAGCCCACAGCTCTGCCATGGGCATAGATAGGCACAAGACAGAAGGCCAGCAGCTCTCTCTGGCACACCTCCTCCACCTGTCCTAAATGTGAAATAGGCAGAGGAATCTTCATGAAGATCCACCTAGGGCAGCAAGACAGGCCACTGCTAGTGCTGTGGGGGGTGGGGGTAGGAGGGAACTTGATAGGAAAGAATGTCCCAAGTTCTGGTAGCCTCCCAGCATCCCAGTGGGTACCTACCTAGGTAGCATAAGAGCTGGTCTACCACAGATGTGTCCGTGATAGTTGTAGCAGTCACTGAAGAAGGGAGATGAGGAGGCATTTGGCAGGAATTGCAGGTATGAAGTTGAACATTTAACCCCTTGACCATCATTTCTTCTCAGGATTATTCCAGAACAAAATAAGCTTTTATCTGAGAAGGGTTATATGCACAAAGTTCTAACAGCATGGATCATTCAACCAGAGCTCTCAAGTCAGGCAGAAGGCAGGGCCTGGTGCCACCAATGGGGACAGATGATGTTCCTGGAAGTAAAAGTTAGTCTCTTCTGCTCTGGGTTGGATGATACTTAGCACCTCATTCTCACTCTTTGTAATAAACTTAAACAATAAACACAGTACTCCCAAGGAATGCTGACAGCCTGTGTTTATGTGTTTATGTTGTCTCTGTCTCTAAGAAGCTACAACTGTTGTGTGGATTTTTAACAAAATAAGTTTTGTTAATACAATATAATAATTGAAGCCAAAAGGAGAGCTGGATTCCTCCAAAATGTTTCTCATTCCTGAGCTTTTCTTCTCCCTTCTCTCTTAAAACAGGAATGGAGGCCTATCTGGGACCATCTCTGATGAGGCCCAGGCAGAGAATCCCACTTGTCCCTGTCACTCTGAGAAGAGTCCACAGAGGGGTCACAGTTCTCCCCTGCTGTTTTCAGGGGCTTTGTCTTCTCTGCTCCTCTTGCTAATAGAGGGATTCAGGAATAATCTGAATCCTAAACTTGGTGCCTGGGGCTAGGAATGTGTGGCCTCAGAGAGGGGCAGGAGGAGGAGGAATAGAGAATCTATATGAACACAAGAGAGGGATAAGAAAGTAGTGGTCAACTCTGCATTTTAATCAGGAGGTCTGTCTTTTGGCTAAAAGCAGCAGAAACCAAATTAATTAGCTTCATTGTAAAAGGGAAGGTGTTGGCTCAAAGGAGCTGTCAATGGAGCCCACAGAGGAAAACAACTGGCCTCAGGGAATGGCTACACTGAGCACACAGACTGTCTTCTCTCTGCCCCTGGGGTTACCCTCCAGCCTACAGCACTGTGAAGCTCTGCTTTGGTCCTCACAACTCGGCAGACTTCTGCAGTGGCCAACTCTGTCCCAGTCTAGCTATGGAGAAGGAACGGGAGAGCACAAACCATAATGCTCTAAAACAAGCCGAAGGGGATACAAATGGTCCCAGTCACTTTGGAGAGAGACTTCCCAGTGTCTGTTCTGATTTCAGATATCTACACCATTGATCCATTATTAATTCTCAAACTCTGGACCAGCAACTCACACAGGGGCTCCAGAATGTTTCAGACAAACTTACTGGAGCCAGAGAAAGTCACTGAGACAGAGCAATGCGACCTAACTGCACCACTTCAATCACAGTGCAGTTTGTACTCCAAAAATATGGCAAGAGTTCAAAAGGAATGCAGCATGTACCGCCGCAAATCCTTAAGACATCGTCGTAAATGAGAAAAGAAATTTGCAGGATGATATATACAATATGGTCTCACTTCAGTGTAAACAAAAACATTGAAATAATAAGATATTTATATATGCAGGCTTGTAACATATGTTTCTGAATATATGCAAATGCATAGAAAATGGTCTGGATTCATACTAAATTGTCTTGTTTATCTCCATAGGCAGACTAGAATTGGAATTGACAGAGGTTGTCAGATTTTAACTTTTTCCAATAATAACTTTTCCATATAGTTGAAATTAATTTTTAAAATTAAAAGAAATAAAAAGATCAATGGCCACATTCTAATTGACTTGGCTGGGGACATGTGACTGTTTCTAGTTCATTTACTGTGGCTAAGGGAGTCATAGAGTTAATAGTTGGCGCGACTAGTCCCAACTGGCTCCTGTGTCCACCCCTGTGAATCCTGGAGTCCTAAGAAGTTGCAAATCCTTCCACGATGACATGTTGGGTTGGTGAAACTGGGAAGACAGTGTAATACATCTCTACAGTGAGAACGTATACATCTCTACACTGAGAACGTATACATCTCTACACTGAGAACGTACACATCTCTACACTGAGAACGCACACATCTCTACACTGAGAACGCACACATCTCTACACTGAGAACGTACACATCTCTACACTGAGAACGCACACATCTCTACACTGAGAACGTACACATCTCTACACTGAGAACGTACACATTTCTACACTGAGAACGTATACATCTCTACACTGAGAACGTATAGGTGTCACCCCTCTGTGGCTTTGTGTCTTCATCATCCATGGGTGCAATGCTATATTCAATGTTTCTATTACAGCATAGCTTGACTGCCCCATAGCCCAGAAATCTGAAATCTGAACCATTCCATGGGTGGTTGAGATCATAACACCTTTGTTTCTGTAGTTCAATGTACATGTATAGTGTAGACAATAGTAAAACTATTTAAAATGTTTATTAAACTTATTCAGATAAGTACATACGGAGCATATTGGTTTTCATGTTCAGACTTAACGTGTCCCATCCCTAGGCTGTTTCCATCATGTGTATGAAAATGTTCCAAACTCCAAAAAAAAAAAAAAAAAAAAATAGAACTCTGGAACACCTCTAATCTCGAGCATTCCAGATACAAGACTCTCAATGTAACTTCAAAGGGGATAGGCACCTGTTCTGGTCACTGATGTATCTCAGGAGCCCAGGGAAGGTCTAGGAACACCTCATCTTGTTGAGGTGGGAAGGAGACAGCCCTGATAGCCTCTGTGACTGAGTGCTGTCCTACAGGTGCACAGGGCTGACAAAGGCACTTCCTTCCTCAAGGCTCCATGAGGAGCAGGAAGTCAGATGACAGCTCAGGCCAAGGTCAGCGCACCTGTACAGCTTGGCAGAGAGGCATGAGACTGGGCAGATGTGTCTCTGGCTATCATACATGGTTAAGTGGTGCTCCCCTTGTGGGGGGTGGGGCAAGGATTGGCAGATAACCCTGGGCTCTTGTCAATGCTGCACAGATCTCCATAGAAGACACTAGAAGGAAGAGAGGGAGGTGGGTTATTTGGTTCCGGTCCTGCATCAGTCACACTAACTTGTCAAGATCCTTTCTGTGTCTGAAAATTATGGATTTGGTTATTGTTATTTACTTTTGTGAGTGTGGCGGACGTGTCCAGTGGTGAGCAAGTGGAGACCAGACAGATCTTTGGAGTCAGTTTTCTCCTTCTCAGGGAGAGTGAAGCAGAGAATCCAACCCAGGTCATCTGGCTAAGAGAGCTGCTGCATTTACTGGCTGAGCCATCTTGCTGGCCCATATTTTTTAACGTCTCTCTTTTGCTGGACATAGCACACGGCTTTTAATCCCAGCACTGGGAAAGCAGAGGCCAGTGGGTGTCTGTGAGTTCCAGCCCAGCCTGATCTACATGGCGAGCTCCAGGACAGCTAAATCTAAAATTGAGACCCTGTTTCAAAAGCCAAAACCAACTGAAAAGTGTCTTAGTCGGTGAAAAATGCTCCGATCCAGCTTACTGCCGTCATGGAGGAATCAGATGAAACCCCAGAGAGCCTGGCGTTCTAAGGAAGCTCACCACAGGGAAGGAAAGGCAGAGAATCCAAGGGTCCAGCAGCAAGGAAGGTGGAGCTTATTGAGGGAAGAGGGGAAGAGGGGGTGATCTGTGGTAAAGAACAAAATTAGGAGCTAGGGACTAGGGAAGTGAAGGATGCAGTGGGGGAGGGGTGGGAGTGAGAGGGTTGTGAGGTGAGAAGAGGAGTATGTGTCCAGGAAGGAGTAGCAGCACTGTGAACTCATGCTGTGGGATGAAGGCCCCTGGAACTCTGGAAAGGGAATGGAACCTCCCAAGGGGGCAGGCTGACTCCTGCCCAAGGTGTGTGTGCACACGCACGTGTGTGTGTGAGTGTGAGTGTCCGTGTGTGTGGTGTGCACATGCGTGCATTGGGGATTGAACCTAGTGCAGAAAGCATCCATACACGCTCGGCAGGCACTGTACCAGGGAGCTACACCAGCAACCCTCAGTGTTTGCTTTCCTTCCCACTCTGACCAGAGGCCAGGCTACATTCTTCAGGTTTGATGGATTTTCTGGTTGAAGAAACTTGAGCATTTTAACTGCTACAATCAAAGTGATGTAGTTGCCGAACCTTGGGCTGGGTTTGGACGGCCGAGCTTCCCATAAGGACCTAAGGAGAGAAAGGGACGTGTGGCTGACAGAGACCACAAGCTTCACAGTGCTGAACTGAGCAGACTCCAGGACATATTTTTTTAAAGATTTATTTATTTTATGTGCATTGGTGTTTTGCTTGCATGTAAGCCTGTGAAGGTGCCAGACCCCCTGGAACTGGAGCTACAGACACCTGTGAGCTTCCATGTGGTAGTGGGAACTGAACCTGGGTCCTTCGGAAGAGCAGCAAGTACTTTTAACCACTGAGCCATCTCTCTGGATCCTTACCCCACACTCTTTCAAGACAAGGTCATATGCAGCCCAGCCTGACCTTGAACTCACTATGTAGCTGAGAATGACCTTGAACTCCTGATCCTCCTATCCATCACGAATACAGGCTTATGCCTTCTTAGATGATGCCTTCCCCTTACTTCGTGTCACCCTGACCCTTTACCAGCCCTGTTGTCACCACACCATTAATTCCCACAGCTGAGACTGCCACTGTCTACCTCTACCTGTTGCTATGGTCCTTACCCCTTAGATAAATATTACTTGTTCAACAAATATTTACTTCCAGGGGTGCTGACTACTGTCTGGTTCTGTGCCTTCACCCCTGACATCCTCCAGGGCAGGAGCTGGGACCATACAACTACCTTCTTTCCTGGGAAGAAGACTGACCAGAACCTTCATCTTTAAGGAGAAAAGAGGCCAGGAATATATTTGTGACCCAACCAGAATGCAGATGAGACAACAATGAAACATGTTCTCTTCCCTGTATAACATTTCTGGTGACATCAGGGAGCTAGTGGTCCCCCAACACCTCCCTGAGGAACAGGAGGGTGGTTCAGGAGAGACGAGGCTACTGGAATAACTACCTCAGGCTTGAGCTGGGAGCTGGCCCAGGGCACATTCTCTCAGCTGATGAGGTTGAGGAAGGAAGCCCTGCTGGAGAAGCATCTGTGGTGGTTTGAATGAGCTTGACCCCACAGTCTCATACATTTGAATGGTAGGTTATAAGGAAGAGACAATATTTGAGAAGGATTAGGAGTTGTGGCCTTGTTGGAGGAAGTGTGGAAGTGTGTCACTAGGAGGTGGAGGTGAGGCTTTGAGGTTTCAAAAGCTCATGTCAGGCCCAGTATCTGTCTCTGCGTGTGGATCAGGATGTAACTCTCAGGTCCTTCTCCAGCACCATGCCCCACCATGCCCCACCATGCCTGCCACCATGCCTGCCACCATGCCCTGGCCATGGTGATAACAGACTAACCCTCTGAAACTATAAGCAAACTCCCAGTTAATAACTTTCTCTTATAAGAGTTGCCTTGGTCATGGCTTCTCTTCAAAGCAATAGGACAGAAACTAAACAGAGTCCCCATTTCTGGGGCAGCTCAACCCCCTGACCCACAGTGTGACCTGACATATTCTTTCCTTCTGTAGGCCTGATGTTCCTGATCTGCAAGGAAAGTGTTAAGCTAAGTTAAGTGTTTGCAACTCAGGAAGTATAGCTTCTTCAGTCATCACAGATGGCTTCAGGACACTGTAGGCAAAATTCTCTGCGTGTTTATATCTTAGGGGGAGGTTTGCAAAGCTACCATTGTTTAACAGAGGAATTTATTATCCTAACAGAAGTTTGGTGACCTCTGTGGTCCCTTGAGCTGGGTGCTGGGTAGATCGAGGCTTCTAGGGTACAAGAGTGTCCCTTGTAACAGGCTATACTAGTCTCATACTCGGAGATTCTCCTGCCTCAGTGTACAGATTGCTGACATGAACCATCCCACCCTGTGGAACTCCCCATGGATTGCCCTTCCAGATCATAGCATGTACCAGGGCCTGGGAAACTGCCTCATGTGCACACGGACCTGCACAGTTTACTTAGCCATTTGCCAGTTGATGGGTGTTTGTGTTGTTTCTCCATCTAGGCTGCTGTGAATGAGCATTTGATTCCAGTTTCTGAGTGGGCCTGTGTTTTCATTGTGAGGGGCATGTACCTAGAAGTGGAATTGCTAGGTCATAAGTAACTGTATGCTTAGCTATTTGAGGAGAAATGAGAAGTACAAATTATTATTTCTACTTCTGAACCATTTTGTATACACTGGTGTTTTGAATATATATATATATATATATATATATATATATATATATATATATATATATATTCATATGCATGGTCTGTATGAGGGTATCAGGTTCCTTGCAACAAGAGTTATAGACAGTTGTGAGCTGTGATGTGGGTTCTGGGACTTGAACCCATGTCCTAGGGGAGAGCAGACAGTGCTCTTAAACACTGAACCATCTAGTGATTCTGAACCATTTTGAATATTAAATGTAGACATGTCCCTTTATCCCTAAGTACTCCAGAGAAAACAGGAGTAAGATCTAGGGGGTGCCATGTCATAATCAGAGGTCAATGATCAACTACGGGATATTCAACATTGATGCTTTGTTTGTTTGTTTGTTTATGAGACCAGCTGTTATTTCAGCTGAGGCTGGCCTGGAATTCTACAGTTAAGGCTGTCCTCAGACTCCAGCAATCTTCCTGCCTGAGACTTCCAAGTGTTGGGAATATATGTGTGAGCCCAGATAATACAATGTTACTACTCAAATATATCTATTATTATGTTTAAATGTTACCACATACAACCGGTCCTGTAATGTTTGGCAGTTTCTCTGCCTGTTCTGGTCTTTCTGGTTCTATGAATGGACACTCAGGTGAAACCCCTGCTTGGTGACACACAGAATCCTTAATCCCTCTCTACATAGGTGTCCTCTCATGGGCCAAGGGGGCACATCTGCAGACAGTTCCTCACCCCCAGGATTTACTAGCAGTGCTCAATCAAAGATCAAGCATCCACAGGCTTTCACACCCTCAGGACAGCTAAAGTGGCCTGAGCTAAGAGGCCCAAGACTGAGAGGACAATAGGTCGCAGGCAGACAGACTCAGCAGGCAAAAGATTTCTCTTGGGTCCAAAGAGGACCCAGAGTCATCCTAGACTGAGCAACCCTGGGAAAGGCTGCAGGTGGGGCGTGGCATCAAATGCGGGAAGGTCCAGGGCAGGAGCAGGAAGCCTCCAGCTTCCTGAAAGGACCCTGACGCAAGACCCACCGTGCCATCCTGCAAGGCCAGCTCACGGCCCTGAGGCAGCTTCTCTGCCAGGTTCTCTTGGAGGACAGACTGGACTTCTCTTGCTCCAGGAGGCTGCAGCCACAGGTCTCCTAGGTTCTGGCTGCTTCTAAAGGCTACACACCAACTTTGCAAGAGGCGGCCACAATCTCTCTTATGTTTTTATGCAGGAGTGCCCTGGGAATGCTACCTAGCCACCCAGTGGACAGGCCCTTCTGCCTATAGTGACATTTGTTAGTCACTTCTCAGACCTTTCCTCAGAAGGTCCCTCTGCCTCTGCCTTCTGGCTCCCTGTCTGGGAAGGGGTTCTGTGGGACTTCTAGCTAGGACCCTGTTCCTAGCTCACTTCTGGTGACCGCAGAGCTGAGCTAACCCTGACTCACTTTATAATCTGAGTGATAAGGAAGAGACAGACACAAGTAGGAGTCAGGGAGCCAGGAAGGTGAACCTGAGACAGGGTGGAGGGGAACAGGCATGAGTGTGCCAAGAGACTGTAGGAATTTCAGAGTCCACATTTGGAGAGCCACAGAAAGGTTTCCATCTGTCCTCATGGGGCTTGAAAATTGGGAAGTTATTGAGAAAAATCCAGATTTCTAGGCAGAATGTGGTGGCAGACTCTGTATTCCCAGAACTCAGGGTGAGGCAGAAGGATTATGTAGTTTGGGCAAGTCCCAAACCAGACGGGGCTACACAAGAAGTCCTTAGCTCTTAAAAATAAAAACATACACAAGAGGCTGGAGAGATGGCTCAGTGGTTAAGAGCACTGACTCTTCTTCCAGAGGTCCAGAGTTCAATTCCAAGCAATGACACAGTGGCTCACAACCATCTGTAATGAGGTCTGATGCCCTCTTCTGGTGTGTCTGAGACAGCTACATTGTACTCACATAAAATAAGTAAGTCTTACAAAAACATACACAAACCATATTTCTTATTCTTCTGGACAAATTAAAAACAAACAAACAAACAAACAAACAAACAAACTGGTGATAGCAAGCCCATGCTTCCCTTGCCTTGGAAGTCAATTTGGGAGGGCCCTATGGGCTTAGCCGTAGGCAGTTTCTTGGTTCCCTTTCTTTAAACTTTCTGCACCAGTCCAGGGGAAACTGTGGCCTCCTTGATCTGCTCTGTTGCCCTGTGAGAGTAAAAACATTAGCTTCATCTTGGGAAAGAAACACATAGAGTGAGGGCTCCCGCTTTGTACGAGGCCACAGCCAGGGAGAAGCAGATGGGACTGGACTCCCTGATTGTCTGAGCTGTTTTCTTCCTCTGCTTTTCTTGTGTTTGAGATCTGGTACTTCCTGTCCAGCTCAGTGGACTACAGATATAGACACCGCATGACAACTTCTTTGGGGGACTTCTAGGCCACTGCAGAGTCCTGAGCCATGCCAAGCAGCTCTAAAAGACTCTGGAGAGGCACTTTACCAAACCAAGTACAGCGTGGCTTAAGAGTCCACAGCAGACAATAAGACACAGGGGTCCTCCACAAGGGACCTCTGGCCTCTCTGAGTGGCTCTGCCCCTTCCTGGCTCCCGGTTTTCTCTGGCAGTGATTTTCTCCATATGGCCATAACAGAAATGGGTGGATGGTGGTCAGGCCTCCTTGGCCTGCACCTTATAGTTCATCCAGCCCAGCCGGACTTCCCTGAATGAAAGACTTGGTTAGATGTGCAGGCTCCCCTAATACCTTCTAGAAATGACTGGACAAACAGCAACTTCAGGTCAAGGGGTCAGTAAGAGCTGAGGTAGCTGTTACGGCTCTTTACAGTTTGTTTATTTTAAAGTATTTAGTAAAAAAGGAGCAGGTTCTATTTATGCATTTAGGAACACACAGACTTGTATGTAACAGCAACAAATGAGAAAGAGACCATAAATTTGAAATAGAGCAAGAAAGGTTTTGGATGGAGTAAGAGCATATTATAATCTCAAAAAATGCAAAAATACAAAAAAGGAGTTATCTATTTTTATTTAATTCGTGTGGATGTTTTGCCTGCATACAGTGCTCTTGGAGGCCAGGAGACGGCAGCAGATGCCCCGATTTGGAATTATAGATGGTAGTTGATCCTCATGTGGGTGCTGGAAATTGAACCCAGGACCTCTAGAAGAGCAGCCAGTGCTTTTAGCCCCTAAGCAAACCTCTCTTTATGGTTTATAAAAGCTCTCATCTTCGTGTAACCCACGGTTCTCCAGCCCTGTGAGCCACACAGAGCAGCAGTTCATGGTGTTCATACGGGGAAGGCACGGACTTCTACAGACAGGTTTCTGTAGCCCAAGCGAACCTTGCACTGTCTGTGTGGTTGAGAATGACTTTAAACTTCGGATCCTCCTGTCTACCTCCAGGGCGCTAGGATCACAGGTATACACCACCATGCCCATAGTGCAGTGTTGGGGCTCAGACCCAGAACTTTTTGCATGCTAGGTGAGCACTCTGTCAGCTGAGCTACACCCCCAGTCCCACGTCAGCTGTTTTCATTTCCTCATTGATTAAGGTGGATAAGAGGCATGCTGGCTCATGCCTACAACCCCAGGACGTGAGAAGTCGAGGCAGAGGATCACCAGAACCTGGGCTGCAAAGCCAGGCTCTGTCTCAAAGTAAATACTAACCATAAAAGTAATAAGACACTAATCTTGCCCTAGCAAGACGGGTAAGTGCGGAGCTCTCGGCATCGTGTTGTGGGTGGGATACCTTAAAAGTATGTCATGAGAACTAACATAACTTGTGGGCGATCGGAAACCCTGGAGGAGAGAAGTAGGTGATCAATAAGTGTCTCCTCAGTGGCCTGTTCACTTGTTGAGATGGGTTCTGAGGGCATACACAGGGAGAAGGAAGCCGGCTCCCTGTGACTTCTGTTGCCTTTCCTGCACAGTTTCTGCGTCTCATGCCAAGCTGCCCTTTGTCCCAAGCCTTTGGACTTCCAGCCGGCTGAAGGCACAAAGTTATCTGCAGATCATGGAGTGCTGGGCCCGGGCTGTGTAATGACCAGCCTTCCGCTTACTTGAAGTTTCCGCTGGGAGGCTGGAAGCCGCGGCATCCAGATGGCTAATTGCCTTGTGCCTGTTTCTGCAAATCACAGTGATTCACTGTCCCTGCCGAAAACACGCTCTCTTTTCAAAGATTTAATGGTTTCCAAAATTAATTTAGCCTCATCTGTTATGCCTCTGCCCTCCTGCACTGTCCCTCCCCCTGAGACCCCCTTTTCTTTCTCCCTGCCTTCCCCACAGAATGGAGCTTTCTGTTCCATGACGCTGACTCTCAGCTTCAGGGCCCTTCTCAGGGTCACCTGAGCACACACTGAGCTTGGAGCGTTGGAAGCCCAGGAGGGGGGGGCTCGTGCTAGTGACTGTTCCCAAGCTCACACCCCCAGATGTCAGACGACTTCTGAGTACTTACCCATTTACACCGATGTGCTTCTAAAGTTCCCCAGAGTCATCGGACAGTCAGTGCTAACACCAGCTCTCAGCTTTCCAGGGTATAGACTCAACCTAGAACACAAACCTCTCGGTTAACTGTGAGCAGAGCCATCCATGACTGCAGTCCAGGAGGAAAAGAGCTGAGCAAGCACCGCATTCATCCCCCTCTGCTTCCTGACTGCTGATGTGACATGACCAGCCACCTCAGGCTCCTGCTCCCATGATTTCCCTACGGTGACAGACTGTACCTTCAATCTGAGAGCCAGAATAAGCCCTTCTCTTCGCTCTGAGCAGACATACAGTAACAAGACAAGTAGATATCATCTATTTTTCCCCAATGGTTACTGTCAATTTTATTAAACTATTGCCTTGGTCTAGAATCCCCTGCCCTGCGCATTTGCTTATTTGACATCAGAAGCACACGTCTGGGCAACACAGATGCAGAGGGTTGTCGTCAGGGGAGACAATCCGCAGCCACACCTCTGGGTCAGGCTCTGTACCAGGTTCTAATGCATTTAAGTCCTCACAAGGATGTTTAGTAGGCAATTCTCCCACGAAGCGGTGGGACAACTGGCGCCAAACAGACCACGGCATCCCTTGGCATGCCTTGGCACCCTTTGGGCTACCCGGCACACACGTGGCGCCCTCGTGGGCCGTGCCCCCTTCTCATTGCTGCTGCGTCTGTGTCACTCTCATTGGATGGCTCCGCCAAGCGAAGGAACTACCGCCTGTCTTTCGGAGCCTCCCGCACCAATCCCACGCACCACCACGAAAGCATGAGATCACCGGAGGAAAAGCGCTGGTTCGCTTCAAGTGATACCGTCTATGGATGCGTACGCGGTACCTGGAGTTTTCGTTCCTCCTTCTGTATATTCCCATATAAGTGTAGCACACACTTAATTAAACAGACTCAGTGTTTTATGTTGTCTTTACTCTGTACATATGACCACTACTGCACAGTGGTGGTGTTTAATTACACTTCCTCCAACTACTGTTGTGATTAATTACCTTCCCTCCTGAGCTAACGGCTTCCTTTTCGCTTAACTTAGAAGTAGCTGTTGCGAGTATTTCCCATGTGTATGCACTAACTGTCGAGGACAGTTTTTCCTGAATGACCACATGTGTCATCCGGTAATCTGTCACCACCCCACCCACACCCACTGCTGGAGGCCTCCTGTACCGACTGTCATCTTGATCCAAGTTGGACGAGCTTCTCTCTGCACCTGGGGACAGCGTGTATTCGGCAGCACCCTTTGGAGTCCTCCTCAGATTTTTAGAGCACCCTTGTTTCTTGTCTTGGCTTAGCCTTCATTTCGCTGAATCATATCTTTTACTATAGTCCCAAGAAAAGGTGCGTGGGAGGTAACTTTTTTTTGAGTTCTTACAGATCTGAAAATACCTTTCCCCATGCTTAGCCTTTAGTCGGCCAAGTATAGAATTCGGGGATAAAAGTACTTTTCACTCAGAATGTTGGGTCCCTACGTCTTTCTCAGCACCATGTGCTTCTGTTGGAGCTCTGCATTCTCACCCCTCCCACAGGCCTCGGCCTTTTCTCTCTAAATGCTGTGGTTCATTCCACGCCCTGGCATTCTGCATGCGCTTTCCTCCATTCTACAGGGCACCTAGCGGGCACCTTTAATTTGAAGAGTTGTTTCCTTCTCTTCTGGGAAGCTTTATTTAACTATTGTTTGTTTGTTTTTCAAAGCAGGGTTTCCCTGTGTAGCCCTGGCTGTCCTAGAACTCACTCTGTAGACCAGGCTGGCCTCGATCTCACAGAGATTCACCTGCCTTCACCCCACTTGCCTCATTATTGTTGTTTTAAGATTGGGTGTCATTATACAGCCCAGACTGCCCTACCAGTGATCCTCCTGCCTCAGTTCTTCCTCAGCAAGCCTGAACTGGGTTTATAGTGATGTGCCACTGCACTTGGCTCATTATTATACATACATACATACATACATACATACATACACACATACATACACACATACACACACACATATATAATGCACATGCATGTGCTCAGGTAAAATACTCATATACATAAATAAAACCAAAATAAAACAAACCATTCTAAAAAATAATATTAATAATAAAGCTTGTGGCTGCCATGGTGGTACATGCCCCAAATCCCATCACCCAGGCAGCAGAGGTAGAGATGTCACTGCAAGGTTAGGGCTACCCTGGCGTATGTAACAAGTTCCAGACCAGACAGGGAGATTCTGTCTCAATAAAATAACAACATTTAAAGTCATGATGACAGTAATTATAATGGCAAAAGATTTTCACATTCTTGGTTTCATTTGCTCATTAAAAGTATATATTGGTGCTAGAGAGATGGCTTGGCAGTTAAGAGCACTGGCTACTCATCCAGAGGACCTGGGCTTAATTCCCAGCAACCACATGGCAGCTCACAACTGCCTGTAACTCTAGTTCTAGGGGATCTAACCTTCTCCTCTGACCTCTGTGCACTTGGCATACACATGGTGCACAGACATACAGGCAAGACACCGGTATACAAGAATAAATGATTTTTAAATATTAAGATGTAAATACGGAGGTCATTAGACCATGGGTATCTAGTTCTTGCAGGCAACTAGAACACAGTTACCACTGGCCAGTTTGGAGAAACATACTGCGAGTGTGAAGCCAGGATTTATCTGAAGAAACAGGCCATGTGAGGACGCTTTCCGAGCCAAGAACACGATGGTTCTGATGCACAGGGGGCAGATCTAAGAAAGGGGTGCTTGGTGCTTCCAGGTGCGTGCAAAGGAAGGACTCGTGGAGCGGGAGACACTTCGTCATGGCTTCTGTGAATCTGCAAGAGTGACTGGGCGATTGGGCAGTGTGGCCGATGTGTTTAGGCCTCTGGTGAGGATAGTGTGTCACAGCCGGAGGAAGGGCAGAACAGATTGCTCACACCCTGAGCAAGGGAGCAGAGGCAGAAAGGACTTAGAGGGGTCCCTTCTAAGAGGAGCCCCAGTGACTTAAGGACGTCCTTCGAGATGCTGCTTTCTAAATATCACAGCACCCTTCTTCCAATAGGGAGTAGGCCTTTGACGTTTGCATCTTTGGGTCCCTATTCATAATCAGGTGACAGTAGCAGGGCAGGCCTCTTCATACAAACACAGAAAAGGGCATGAATATGCTGATTTTTGTTTGTGCGTGTTGACTGTTTGCCGAGACAGGGTCCCTATGTACCCTTGGCCAATCCAGCATTCCCTGTAGACCAGGCTGGCCTCAAACCCGAGTTACTTCTCCTCTGTTTCTGCTTCCTATGTGTGAGGCTTGTGGGAGGAAGGTGCCACCACTCTTAGCTAATGATTTATCATCTGCCTGATTAATACGTACAACTCACAGTGACACCCCCAAAGTGGAGTGTGTACATTTTTACTCCCCAGCACATTGGTATCAACACATTGATTTTCTGCGTGTGGGAGGGGCACTTCTCCATCTCCTTCAGTCAGGTGATTAGTGTATAACTCAGGTTTGACAAATCAGAGAGACCCACTCGGGAACATATGCATGACCTAGTCTGGACCAATGAGAGTTCTTTCTGGCACTGTTGCTTGAAGTTTTGGAAAAGAACTATATTTTTTTTTATCATGATTGAAAATAAGTATGGATAAATGTTAATATTTATTTACTTTCTTCGTTATATGTATACAGTAAAAAAAAGATGCTTAATAGCAAGTGCTATATACTAGCATATATTTTGCTTATGACATCATTATAAAATAAAATGGTGTAATCTTTAAAGTTACATTTTATTACCTAATTTATTTGCTTGTTTAGTGTGTGTGCACGTGTAGAAACCTTGTAGACGTTGGTTCTCTCCCACCATGTGGGTTCCAGGATAACTCAGGCTGTCAGGCTGGGTGGCAAGTACTTTTACCTGCTGAGCCATCTCCTGCCCATAATCCTAGTGGGGACTTTACAGTACTTCATACTGAGATAGAACTGCTCTGCTCCTCAGATGTCCGTCTCACCCTCCGGCTGGATTCCTCTGAAACCCAGCTGCTAGTCTATCAGGATCTGCACTCCAACCCCTGCATCTGGTTTCCTGTCACCTGCCCTCTGAAGAGACCGTTCTCCTTTGACTGGTGATGGAGTACAGTTGGTACCACACTTGCCCAGCATGCACAAAGCCTGGGCTCCATCCTCAGCACTATGCTCAAGGCATGAGGTATTGCAAGCTGGATCAAGTAAATGTGAGTTTGAGGCTGGCCTGGGATACGTAAGACCCCATCTCAGAAAACCAAAAACAAGACAGCAATCAAAACAAAAGCAAAGAACCCACAGAAACAACCCTTTTTACACCCAGTACTCTATAGAAACTGAGACTGGGGGATTCCTGGGTTCAAGGCCAAACTGGGCTACATAGTGAAAGCTTGACTCAAAATATATGAAATTTGGTTTGTTTGTTTGTTTGTTTGTTTTTTAAAGAAACAGTTCTTTAAAACTGTTTAAGAGCACTGGCTGCTCTCCCAGAGGACTGGAGTTCAATTCCCAGCAACCACATGGCAGCTCATACTGTCTCTAACATCAGTTCCAGGGGATCTGACACTTTCACACCAATGCATATAAAATAAAGTTAAATAAATTGAAAGGGGCTGGAGAGATGGCTCAGTGGTTAAGAGCACTGACTGCTCTTCCAGAGGTTCTGAGTTCAATTCCCAGCAACCACATGGTGGCTCACAACCATCTGTAATGAGATCTGATGCTCTCTTCTGGTGTGTCTGAAGACAGCTACAGTGTGCTTATATAAACATAATAATAAATAAATCTTTTTAAAAAACAAATGAAAAGAAGCAGTTTAAAATAGGGCATTAGATTTACGAGGCTGAGTGCGACAGCCCCAAATCTAAACTTTCTGTTGTCTCACTTGCATTGTTTCTTCCCCAGAAGAGGAGTCTCTGGGTTTGTCCTTGCATATCCCAAAGAACTATTAAAATATGTTTCCTAAAAACAAGAAGGTTATTTCCAGAAGAGCACACACTACCACCTCCGGAGGAGTAAGGGGAAGCCGACTAAAAACCCAAACGCCTGCGTCTTGCGAATGTAGATCGTCCCCTCTGTTGGCATCAGCTATTTCAGAAATAGCAGGGGCCATTTTCTGCACACCCAGTTCATTATAAATCTATCTGGAAAGCAAAGTCTGAAAAGGAGGCCACGGCCAGGCTGGAAGGCTTTATGGGAACATTTCAGTAGGAGGCGCAAGGTCAACAGAATTCAGTTTCCCTAGCGTTGGGATCTTCTTGGAATCAGATTGAGGACTGAGGGCCAGGTATCAGCTAGCTGCAGGTCAGGGGCAATGCGTAGGCTGGGGGATGGCGAGTCTCAGGTCCCTCCCAGCCCGTCCCGCTGCTGGTGTGGGTTTCCACCTGCCTCTTCCTGCATTGCGTCAGCGCTGGGGACCCATCCTCCCACCCTCGCTGTGCCCACGGGTCCTTCCCGCTCACAGAACCTCTCAGTACTGATAACGCCCTTTTGTTCTTGAATGATCCACACCCTTCGGGGGAGGGAATGAGAAAACCTCCAGAGAAAGTGCAGTACGCCTCAGATGCCGGGAAGGAAGAAGCTGGGGCGCTCTGTAAGTCCCTTTTAGGGAAGCTCGTTCCCTGGGGCCACCACCTGGCTCTGGGCTGGGTTTCCAGGCAGCGGAAGTTCTCGGGCAGGCACCGGCGGCGGGGGAGGGGGGGGGGCTCTTTCAGGGGAGTCATTAGGGATTGTTTTTTTTTTTTCCAAGGAATTCTCTAGTTAAGTGTTGGGTGTCTTCCAGTGGCTTCCCACCAGACTCACAGTCGGTCAGACTCCTTAGAGTGACATTTAGGTTTCTGTGAACTTTGCCCCAGACTTTCAATTATCTTCCTACATCCGAGGAACCCAGATCACTTAGAGGCACCTGCTATTATCCTGGACTGGCTCTAATTGCCATGCCTCTGTGACTGTTACATATTCTGTCTGCTTTGGCGCTTGACTTTTTAAACACTTCATTTGATGTGTGTGAATAGTTTGGCTGCACACATATCTGTGTACCACGTGCTTGCCTGATGCCAGCAGGGGCAAGAAGAGGCTTCTGATCCCTCTGAGCTGGAGTTACAGATGGTTGTGAGCTATCACATGGGTGCGGGCTCTCAGCGCTCTTAACCAACCTAAGTCCTGAGCCATCTCTCCAGCTCCCCACTTTTTAAAGAACTCTTATTTATCCCTCAGGAAGGAACTTCAAAACCTCGGGTGTTTCTTCATAGCCTGGCTTGACTCTCCAGCGCAGGCTGGGTGCTCTGCATTCGGAGGCTCCGGCTTCCTTTCCTGGCTCATGCCCCGTTAGGGTAATTATTAGGATTTGCATGCTTATCATCTCCCTAGCTGCTCTCCAGGGGCAGACACTGTGCCAGTCACCTTTGCAAGCCCAGTGCATTGCACAGAAAGTGCCAAGCCCTGATGAGCTTTCAAGCAATACTGTGGAAGGATAAACACTATGCCTTTTGAGTCTGTGATGTTTTTGAATAGCATTAAAACACTGTTCTATCAGCAGCATGGATAGTCCCTGGCACATCTGACTTACATATTAACACACACACACACACACTCTCTCTCTCCTCCCCCCCCCCTCACTCTTTCTGTAACAGGAGACTGAAAAGCTAACCGATTATCATATTCAAAGTCCCTAACTCTGGGCCTTGAACCCGAGTGTTCTGGCTCCAAGACCAGTGTTCTCTTGTGTAGATACTGAGACGCTCAGTCTTTGAAGCATGGTAGCAGTAAGGTCTTCTACAACACAGGCTGGCCTTACATTCATTCTGTAGCTGAGGATGACCTAGAACTTCGGATCCCCCTGTCTCTACTTTCTGAGTGCTGGGCTCATACTATGTCCAGGTTATTCGGTACTTTGGATTGAATTCAGGGTCTCACGTGTGCTGGCCGAACACTTTACTGAGTTATATACGTTCCCAGACTCCAAGGTGCTTTTTAAAAGCTGAGTCTGAAGCTGGGCGTTAGTGACACACACCTTATTCCCAGAACTCAGGAGGCAAAGGCAGAGGGATTTCTGTTAGGCCATCCTGGTCTACAGAGTGATTCCAGGTCAGCGAGGGCCACACAGAGAAACACTGTCTCAAGTCCCATCCCCAAAAGCTGAGTTCGGGTGCATAACTAAAATTCTAGCCTCAGGAGGTGAGGAAGGACTGCTGTGAGGTGGAGGTCCAGCCTGAGCTACATAGCCAGACCCTGTCTCCAAGACCCAAACGGAAACAAAGAGAAATAATTTGAGATGCCACTCCAGATCTTGAAAACTCCTGGAGTAGTGCCCAACAGTCTGCTCTAACCAAACCCAGGCTCGTGTGGCAGGCTCAAGACCGGTCTAATGGCTTGCTGAGAGCCAGGGGAGGGCGCTCCAAGGCAAGCTTTCAGCCATAAAGGGCCAGAAGCTGCTTGGCTTGAAAGCTGAGCTGCTCCAGCCTGTGGGGCAGCATTGGCTGAGTGATGACATGTACATCACTTCTTAACCAACTGACCTGTTCCTTCGTTTTCCCATCTGCAAAGTGAGGGTTCTTACGGAGGAATGTTCTCAGCTCTTAGATTCTGTTATTCAGCTCCCCTTACTTAAGAGTGTGCTGGCACCTGTGCCAAAAGACAGACTTAGGACAGAATGCTAGTGTTTGAGAAAAGCCCAGGTTGGTCTCAGACTCTTGGTGTTCCTCCTGTCTTAGGAGCCACCATACCCAGCATGTGACTGCTCATTTAAATTTCTTTTTAAGGGCTGGAGAGATGGCCCAGAGGTCAAGAGCACTGACTGCTCTCCCAGAGGTCCCGAGTTCAAATCCCTGCAACTACATGGTGGCTCATAACCATCTGTAATGAGATCTGATGCCCTCTTCTGGTGTGTCTGATGACAGCTACTGTGTACTTATAGATAACAAATAAGTCTTTTTAAAATGTATTTTTAATCCTGAGTATGTGTGTTTGCCAGTCTGTCTGTATGTGTGCCATGCATCCCTTGGAGGCCAGAAGACAGCACTGGAGCTCCTTGAATTGGAGTTACAGCAACTGTGAGAGGCCTGATGTGGATCCTGGGAAATAACCTCCGTTCTCTGCAGAAGCAGCCCATGACCACTCTTGCTTGCTTTCTTGTTTGTGTTTGAGACAGGGTCTCGCTATGCAGCCTTGGCTGGCCTGTTATTCCTTATCTAGACAAGATTGGCCTCAAACTCACAGAGGTCTACTTGCCTTTGCCTCTCAAGTAGTGGGTTTAAAGGTATGACCACCACACCCTGCCTCTGACATTAAAAAGATCCTTTTTAATGAATCTTTTCCATTTTTGGAAACAGCTGAAAATGTCAAATCTTGTGGGCAGCCATTTTTTTAACCTTCTTCCTTGGTGGCAGGATGTGAAAAAAGTAAACTTGAGTTGACACACATGACTGTGTTCTATCTGACACATGCTGTTCTAGCTGACACGTGACTGTGTTCTAGCTGACACACGACTGTGTTCTAGCTGACACATGACTGTGTTCTAGCTGACACATGACTGTTCTAGTTGACACATGACTGTGTTCTAGCTGACACATGACTGTTCTAGTTGACACATGACTGTGTTCTAGCTGACACATGACTGTGTTCTAGCTGACACATGACTGTGTTCTAGCTGACACATGACTGTTCTAGTTGACACATGACTGTGTTCTAGCTGACACATGACTGTGTTCTATCTGACACACGACTGTGTTCTAGCTGACCCATGACTGTTCTAGTTGACACATGACTGTGTTCTAGCTGACACATGACTGTTCTAGTTGACACATGACTGTGTTCTAGCTGACACATGACTGTGTTCTAGCTGACACATGACTGTGTTCTATCTGACACATGACTGTGTTCTATCTGACCCATGACTGTTCTAGCTGACACATGACTGTGTTCTATCTGACACATGACTGTGTTCTAGTTGATACACACCACTTTGTTAGGCGAAAGTGGAAGGTAATTTGGTAATAGTTTGGACCTCCATTGGCTGCTTCAGGCTCTTCACTGAACTGGCTCCAGTTACCCTCCCTGGTCTAGCTGTCCTCTTGCACATAGGACCACCTCCTTATTCTCTCTCTGAGAATGTTCCTTGTTCTACAGCATTGGTTTGCCTAACTCGTCTGTCCCTTTTTACTTGCTGTTCTTCTGAGAAGGGTTGGGGGTACCAGGGCAGTTTACTAGGCTATACAGGGGCTTATGACTAGTGGGGAGCCCTTTGACATTGAAGTGCTCTCCTACTGGCTACCCATGAGCCCATGAACTCTCCCTGGAGCCAAGCCCACAGTGGGTAGGACTGTGTCTACAGGGCACTGAGGAAATCTAGCATTCAGCCAACAGCTTGAAGCCTCAGGTCTACTTGCCTAAAAGGAAGGAAGGATGTGTCCTGCCCCTCTGAGACGATTAGGGATATTTAAGAAGAATGCATCATAAAAGTAGAGCAAGGGGCAGGGTGAGGTGGCACACTGAATTCTGGTGCTGGGTAGTTTCAGCATGCAGGACATTAGCAGTTCCAGACTAGCCTAGATTTTATAGACTCTGCCTCAAAAAGCCATCTCCTTCCCCAAACTCCAGATGTATAGACCAGAGTCAGAAAGGGGACTAGAAGAATTGAATCACCAGCAAGAGACTCAGGTCGAGCACTCAAATCTCAGCTCTCAGAAGGGGTTTAAAGAACACATAACCTCCAACAAAATTGCACGTGCTGAGCATCTCTCCAGTCTGCCTAATCCATATCACACTTGAACAGCCCAAGTTTCCCAGAATCTAGGAAAAGTCCAAACACATAGTTCTTGAGGTGGTATCTGTAGCCCTTGATCTCACAGCTGAAAGAAGTAGCTGTTGCTGGAACTCAGAGATCTGTTGGCCTCTGCCTTCCAAGTGCTGGGATTAAAGTCTTGCTCTTCCACCGCCCAGCAAGAAGTAGTTCTTAAACAAGGGCCTCAGAAGACCTGAAGCTAGAGCCCACTCCTCAACAGGACATGGTCACCTGAGCCTACTCAACCCGAGGCTGTGTTTCTCAGGAGCAAGTGACCCAAGGCAGCTGGCCACCCTTCCACAGAGTACCAGCTAGGACTCTAACTCCGATCTCACTCAGCTCCCTGGGCCTAGCGATCTATATAGGAAGAATTCAGAACTGGGCTAGTGGGTAAATGGACCAGCATAAGCCCAGCCATGTGAGTGGGAGCTTTGGAACCCCTATAAACACAGAGAAACAATTCTGTAAAGTCCTCCGGTCCTCACACATACCCTGTGACAAGCACAAGCATGTCCACAAACATAACTAAAAACACCAGACAAGCTGCACAAACCTGCACAGGGAAGGCGAGAGGGGCAAAGAGACCATTGTTGAGGAGAACACTGTGAGGGGGTGAACTGGACAACGGCCAGAGAGATCATTGTTCCAGCCCACATTTTAGGTTGGCTTTATATTCTTTCTTAAAGTTTCTGGAACAGACAGCTTCCTCAAGGGCATTTCCTTCTCTAGCTGATTGACAGGCCCGTTTGGATTAAGGCTGAAGGGACAATTAGTATGTCTTTGCTCTTTACCAGAAAACTTCTAACAGATAGTAATCATATGATCTTTTGGACAGTTTCAGAATGTCATGGCTCCACCCAGGCCTGTTCTTCTAACCTGTAATCAAAGTCCTGCAGTTTTTGGTTCCTGACTTTACAAGGTGCTGATTATGAGAGGGAGGTTCATCCTCGACTTTCAAGCCTGCTAGAATCTGACAACAGCAACATATATCAGCAAAAGACATGAACTGGGTATGGTAGGGAACACCTGTAACGCAGCACTTAATAGGCTGAGGCAGGAGGATGACTAAATGACCAGGGCTAGTTTTGTTTACAGAGCGAGGCCCTATCTCAGCAAACATCTTCATGACAATAACACTAATAATAACTTAAAAATAGAGAATTTGTGTGTAATTATAGCTGATATAGCCTTTGAGTCCAGTATATCGTCATAGGTTCTTTTTCTTTTAACTAAGAAAAAGGAAAAGTTGTGGGGAGGTGGTGGTGCATGCCTTTAGTTCCAGCACTGGAGAGGCAGAGGCAGGGATCTCTGAGATCCAAGATGGCCAGGGTTACGTGGGGTTGGAGAGATGTCTCAGCAGTTAAGTGCACTCACTGCCTGCTCTTCCAGAGGACCCGGTTCAGTTCCCAGCATTCACATGGCAGCTCACAACTGTCTGTAACTCCAGCTCTCGGAGAGCTGACGCCCTCTTCTGGCCTCTTCCAGAACTGGAGTTGTGAGCTACCTGATGTGGGTGTTGAAAACCAAACCTGAGTCTTACAAGGGCAGTGAGCATTGGTAACTACTGAGCCATCTCTCTAATCCAAAGTCTTCCAAAATATTTTTAACATGTGTTTGTTTATTTAGTGTGTGTCCATGCGTGTGCGTGCCCGCACATCACCCCCAAAAGTCACAGGCCTACTTGTGGAGGCTAGAGGACAACTTGCAGGAGTCCATTTTCTCCTTCCCCATGTGGGGACCAGGGATGGAGCAGTGTCTGGAGAGTGGGGAAGACTCTGGCAGCAGAGCACTCGTTTTTTCCATGGATTTGAATTTAAGGAGGGACTGTTGGGTGGAGCCTGGCTGGAAGGAGAGAGACAGCCTCCCCCAGATTTCCAGCTGCCCTGAGTGGTTGCCTCACAGGCTGTTACTTAACTCTCCTTACCACTTCCTGGGGTGGGGAAGGGAAGGGCAGAGTGTAGCTGCTGATGCAACAGGCCAAGCAAAGCTGGTGTTGTTCTTTGAGGACAGAGGCAAGGCCAGCGGGGTTGGGCTGCTCTGGGCTGCAGCTGCAAGCCCTACTCTCTGAAAGGTTTCAGCCTCCTCTTCTCTCCATCCTTATTACTGAAATGGGGCTCACCCTCTGAGCCTCCAAATTTTCAGATACTTTGTTAGGATTCACCTGCATTCATTCACCGACTTCATTAACTTGAAGCCATATCTTGAACCAACACAGTGGGCTGTTCAGAAGGGGACAGTCCTATTGGAGGATCTGCTCCCACTAGACCATGCTTGCCATGAGTTCTTACAGGAAACAGACCCAACCAGAAGGATCAGAATGTGTCAGATCCAATTTTTTTTTCTGTAGTGGCAAAGGCCTCAAAACACGCCCTGGGGAATACATGTTCTATTTAAGGCCACATCTAGCCATTAGAAATGAGCTACATGGCATTTCTCTTCTCCAAAGAACCTAGAGAGTTAGAGTGCAGTAACTCAATCACACAGACACATACACACACGGGGATGGGGTGAGAGCTCAACCCAGTGTGTCTCAGATGTGTGTGCGTGTGTGTGCATGCGTGCGTGCGTGCGTGCGTATGTGCTTGTGTGTGTGTGTGTGTGTGTGTGTATGTGTGTGTGTGTGTATGTACGTATATACCTGGAAAGATGGCTCAGTGGGTAAAGGGCACTTGCCACAAGAGTCTAGCAACTTCATTTCAATCCCTGTGGACCAGATAAAGGTAGAAGTAGAGAATTAATTTCATAATGCTGTCTTGTGACTTCCATTGATAAGAAAATAAATAGCAAGACCAGCTATGGTGGTACACAGAATTTGGCTGACCAGTAAGTTACAAGGATCTATATGTATCTTCCCATGCCCAGTGCCAGGGATCCAGATATGTGCCACCATGCCTGAAATTATTATTATTATTATTATTATTATTATTATTATTATTATTACTATTATTATTATTATTAATTTATGGGCATTCAGACACAGATTCTTGAGCGAAAGCAGCAAGCACTTAACCCCCTGAGCCATCTCACCAGCACCTAAACATATATGTTGAATACAACACATAGTATTCCGTGCCGCATGGGAAAATTCACTTCTAAACCTTTCCCCAAATCAGTTCATTCGGAGATGATTAATTAAGACGGTTAATAATTGATTCACTCGTTTTCTTTTGGCATCGAATACCTAAATTTAGAAAGAAGACTTGAGCAAGGTAGCTTATAATTTAAGTGCACATTTTATGATTATGCATTTGTTCACATACAGTGGCATGCAATCAAGTGTGATCATCTGGACGGCCTGAAATAGCACAATTATGGTGTTAGTGCAATGGAGCAGGAGCTGGGGGCCTTCTTGCATCAGCTGTCAACCTGACTTATAGATGTTTTATCTCATTAACCTTTACGTCTGTAGCTAATGAGTGACTTGGAGCTGCAACCGACACTGAGGCAGCCATGGAGTTCACCAAACTCAACTGGTGCAGTTATCCCAAGTCATAAAGGGCAGCGCTGGCAAGGCTTGGTCTCCAGCTGGAAAAGGAGCACCCGGTTTTCCCTTCTAGCTGGGTACCAGATTACATTAAGCCATTTGAGATGGTGTCTTAGTTAAGATTACTACTGCTGTGATGAACCGCCAAGATCCAAACAACTTGGGGAGGAGAGGTTTTTATTTGGCTCACACTTCCCCATTGCAATTCCTTGTCAAAGGAAGTCAGGACAGGCAAGAACTTTACCCATTGAGCCATCTTCTCACCCCTGTTTTATCATTATTGTTATCGTTGTTGTTATTGTTAGAGAGAGGGTCTCAGGTTGCCGAGGCTGGTCTTGAGCTTGCTAATTCTCTAGAACAAGGATTCTCTAGAGCTCCTAGTCTTCTGGCCTCTACTTCCCAAATCCCAGGTTTTTAGGCATATGCCACCATTGCTGGCTAGCTTATTTCTGGACTTGTTACATGAAGGTAACCTTATATATGGGAAGAAAAGAAGATTCATTCATGTTACATACCAAATAATTTTCCAAACAGGAAAATACTTCGGATAGAAAAACCTAAGCCAATGAAAGGCCTCCAGTGTGGTTTTCTGAACTTCCCAATCTTAGTTCCCGGCAGGACATAGATGAAGTATTCTCAGGTGTGGGCCTTCATCTTCCCTGGTTGTTATGGGAGCTGTTAGGGTCAGAGCCTGGGCCCTGGCAGCCATAACAGCTACCTGTCCCCAACAGAGATGTAGGCAAGTTTGAAAAGAAAAACAAAAGGACATTTATTTACACTGGGAAGAATGACAGAGGCCCAGGGCAGTCTCCACAGGTGTCTGAGGTCCTGACATGAAGTTTAGGTTTAAGTGCTCGCTCACAGGGTGAACCGATCCTTGTCTGCGCATGCGCCCTCTCACCATCATTCTCGACGCTCCATTTTATCCTGCAAAGTGACGAACAAGCTATGAGAACACCATGAGAACTCTTTCCTGGAGATAAGTCCCCTTTGGCTGGCGGGAAGCTTCAGCCCTTCCTTTCTTCAGATTGAGACTCTTGGGGAAACTCTTAACTTTGGGGTGTTCGTTGCTTCAGGAGTTTTGTGGGTAATGGGAGGAGCGCACAAGTCTCTTTAGGGTATCTTTACCCCCATCAGGATGGTTGCTAAGGTATTAATTCCACATGAAGAACAAACTCCAGCGCTGGCAAATGGAGACACCAAATTGTAATCCCCTTTCCTTGGTTTGAAGATAGGCTGGATTGTCAAATGCAAGAGAATTTTTGTGTGGGTTCTCAAAGTGCCAAAGTGCTGTTCTAATGTCTTTTGACTCATATCCAGATGAATGACTCAGTTCTGGCCTCACAGACCCTCCACAGGCTCCCTCTCCCTCCCTCAGGGGTGCAGGTGTGTCCCCATGTGGGGCGGAGGCCAGGAAACTAACCACAATCTCCTGGCTAGGAGAACATGCTCCTGCCTTGCAGGCAAAACAGGGCAAAAAAGCAGGCAGGCAGAATCCCAAACCACAGAAGCCCCAGTTAGGTCATTCTTGTGAACATGACAACTGCTTGTCTCTCTAGGTCAACAAAAAGAAACACAGACACATTTGAAAGTGGCTTTAAAAGACTCAGAGTTTGCAGGAGTATGTCAGCCCGTCCGATCTTCCAAAGCAAGAAGTTAATTAGCCCTCCTTCTCAGCGCTGCCCCTCAACCCCCGGTTGATCACAGCGGTCTGTAGTGAAGTTGAATACCAGGCAATAAGTCACTTTTTCATCATGGGATTCACTCTCTAGTCCCATGGGCTGCACACTGGGGAGGAGCTATCTTCAAATTCCTTGGAGAAGCTGCAGAGATGTGGTCAGAATTGTTTCTTTGTTTTCGAGGCCACTTTAAAATAAGGTCAGGGGTTAGCTCAGTAAGAATAATGGAAACTTCCTATTCCATCTTAGCTAGGTAGTCTGTGTGTGCAACAGGGTGTTGTATATGAATGTGTGCATGCACACACAATGGCAGAGGTAGGTGTTGAGAGACTTCTTTAATTGTTCTGTCTTATTACATTTATTGATTGATTTATTGTGTACATATGAGAGATTATATGTGTAGGTACACACTGCCTGTGTAGAGATCACAGGACAATTTGTGGAAGCCAGTTCTTTCTACCATGTGGATACTGGGGTTCGAACTCTGGTTGTCAGGTTTGGAAGCAAGCACTTTTACCTGCTGAGTAGCCTTGCTAGTCCAGGAACACTTTATTTGATCTTAAACATGAAATTCAGCTCAGTGTAGAGGTAGACAAGTTCTTGGGGGTGTTACCTCTGTCCACTAAAGAAATGAAGAAGAGCAAACAACCTTAAAAAGCATCCTCTCACCGGGTATGGTGGCACACAGCTTTAATTTTAGCATTGGAAGGCAGAGACAGGGAGATCTCTGTGAGTTAGAGGTTTGCCTGGTCTACATAGGAAGTTCCAGGACAAAGAAAACAACATCATAGTCAACAAAAATCATTGAATTGAGTAGAAAATAAGCCCAATATAATTAAGCCAGATGTGGGGGTGCATGCCTTTGATCCCAGCCCTTGGGAGGCAGAGGTAGGTAGGTCTCTGAGTTTGAAGCCAGTCTGGTCTATAGAGCAAGTTCTGGGATAGCCAGGGATACACAGATAAAGCCTGTCCCCCTGTCTTGGTGGTGGTGGGGCATTTTCTCAGGCCTCCAAGACTGTAGGAAAACAAGCCCTTGTAAGGCAAGCCTGACAACCAGAGTTTGATCCCTAAAGAACCTACTTGGAACAAAAAGAAGCTGAGTGTGGTGGCATGAACCATTAATCCCAGCATCCCTATAGCAAGATGGGAGGGGGAGGCAGGAGACTGGTTCAAAGCTCCAGGGCAGCCTTCGACCTTCCTGATGCTGTGGCCCTTTACGACAGTGACAGTTCCGAATGTTGTGCCCCAATCTTACAATTATTTCACTGCTACTGTTATGAATTGTTATGTAAATATCTGTGTTTCCTGATGGTCTTAGGCAAGCCTGTGAAAGTGTCTGACCCACAAAAGGGTGCACTACAACCCACAGGAAGCTCAGGAGCCAGCCAACCTCAGCATGGGAGGGACACCTAAAGAGACTCTGCCTCAACAAGGTGGAAGCAGAGAATGACTCCCAAAAGTTGTCCTCCGCATGCCACATGCACGCCACAACAAGGCCTGCCCGCACTCACACAGTAGAATAAAAGGCCTCTCCTGTGCACAGAGAATTGAGACACTGTTAGGATAAAGGAGCTGGCATTTTGAGTAGACTGTGATAAAAATGGAATATATCTCCTGGCTTTCCCTGTCAGGATTTTCTAAGAATTCTTGATAATATTAGGAAAACTATAGGAAACAATCTTTTCTAGATTGGCACCCTGAGGTCCAAGAATAATCACTTCAAAATTTAGAATATTTCTCCATCCATCCCTCTAAGGCCGGTTACTAACAAATACTGTGTTCTCGGTGAGACTTAACATTTGTCCAACCATGGAATTTGGATTTAATCCAGAAGCCATGCTGGCTGTCTGGAAAATGTCATACTGACATCTTTTTTAAAAATTGTTTCATGTGTTTCAGGCTGGTCCTGAATTTTCTGTATAAAAAGTTGGCTTTGAATTTCTGAGCCCTTTGCCTTTTTGCCTTCACTTCTGGGGGGCTGGGGTTACAGCTTGGTTGCCATGCCCAGTTTACTGGATCCTAGACAAGGTCTCTACAAAACAAACGGCATCTCCAGGCCTTGATGTCTGTTCCGAATGTAAGAAAGAAAGGAATGTTATCTGGACACTAAGTGTATTCTTTTCTACTGCAAGCAGTTTCCAGGAACCTGAGGCTCCTCTGCTCAATCCTTCCATTCTTCCCTGGCTTACCTCCGGCCCTTAGAGCATATCTGCCTGTTTGGCTGTTGCTTCACAGCCACCCTCTTAACCTCCACAGATGAGACCGGTTAATTGGCTGAATCCCATTCTGTGCTGACATTGGGACCACACTTGCCTTCGTGGGAGGCTAGAAAGACTTTTGCCTCTGAAGTTAACATCGTCATGTGGTGGTTGGCCCCATAGTGGCCTCATGTTCTGGGCCATAAAACTGACCCTTAACTTGTCCATTTACTTAAGGAGTATTCGCTGATCAACTGTTATATACCAGGCACTCCATTGGTCCCAGAAATATAGCAGTAACTAAAACAGAGAGAAACTTTTATCCCCACCTGTCTCCTACTCTGCTCTGAAAATGAGCCTTCTAGGACATTGCCTCTTGAACTTCAATGCTTCCAGATCATCCTGGGATCTTGTTAAAATGCAGGTTGTGATTATAGAAGTCAGCATGGGGCCTGGAATCTGCTTTGCTAGCTGGTTCTCAAATGTTGCTGTCTCTGCTTCTGTGGCTGCCTCTGCCACTGGGGATTCTGACTGATTAAACCTAGAGCAGTGCACAACCAGCGGCTCACAGTGCTGGATACCCTGTTAGGGATGCACCATCCCTGGATTCACTTCATCCCACTGGCCCAGAAACAGACTCTGCAGCCAGACCTCCTGGTGCTTAGTAACTGTGATCTAATATGACCATTTGCAAGTCATATGCAGCACCTACAGGAGCTTGCAAGCATTATGACGTGTCCCAAGGCCCCATTCTCCACTTACAGATTCATGATATCTGGTGATGGGTACCCTAAAAGATCCAGCCGGGTACTGGGGTTAAAACCATTGGGGATTGTTGAAATCATGTTACAGGGGCTCTTTCTAGATTGGTAGAACTTCACAGTGGACACAGCTGCAGAACTCATCAGATAACAGTCTACTGGACTCGTGGGCACACAAATCCAAGTCCTTGCTGAGGCTGATTGTGTGTTCACCTCTGATCTTGGTACTGGGGGGGGGGGGGTAGAGGCGGGAAAAACAGAAGTTTGGAGATTTCTCCTGGAAAGCATTCGGGAGAACTGAGAATTGGAGCCCAGTTTCAGTTCTCGCAGATTGAGTTGGCTCCTTGTGCCAAGTCAAGTATCCAGGGGGAAGGCAGCAAGAACTATGCACAAAGCAGCAGACATGGTGGTGTGCCCTTGCAACCCCTGTGCTGGTGGCCAGCCAATCTAGCCTACTTGGAGAGCTCTATACAAAAAACAAAACAAAACCCTAAAAGACCAAAACCAAAAAACAAAAGCAACAACAACACCAACAACATGCCCCCCCAAAAAAACCCCAAACCTCAGCAAGTCCTGTCAAACTGGGACTATGCGATGTCTCTGTAGGCAAAGGCATTTGTAATCCCATTACTCCTTGGCAGAGGCAGGAGGATCTCTGCAAGTTCAAGGCCAGCCTGGTCTCCATAGAAAACTCAAGCCAACAAAGTATACCTTGTGAGATACTATCTCAAAAAACCAACCAACCAACCAACCAACCAACCAACCAACCAACCAGAAAAAGCCACCAAAACCCTTCCTGCCATCAAACCCGAGCTCTCAGGAGTGTCGGGCTGGGGAAAGGCAGAGTCAGCTAGCTCTGTGTGCTGCTCTTTTCCAGCCCAGCTTCCTGCCCAGTGCAGGAATGCCTGTCCCTGACCAGTCTGCACCTTTTGCCTCCTCCAGCTGGGTTTCAGCCCATTTTCCCCAACCCCCACACCCTTTCAGATGCTTTACTTCAGCACCCACACTTTTCTCCCATCTGTCACCCACCAATCAGGCCGAATGTGTTGACTTTCCCAGGACTGTTCCTGTCAGGGCCTTCCCAGCAGGGTGTGAAATATGTGAGCAGGAAGGGTGTTGTTGGCAGGACCTCCATTAATCTTTTTGGTAGCAACTAAACTTCCTGCTTTGGGTCTTTGGTCTTGGGCCTCTGTTAAGTGTCCTAGAGCCTTCTGGAATGTAGGTGTGCTCTTTTCGGTTGTAGCTCAAGACTTGCTCATTATTTTTTTCAAGTTGGCCATGTTCTCCCTTCCTCTGCTTACCCAGATAAGGGCAGCTCATCATGCAAAATGAATACAATGGCCATACATGCAACTTAGGGTCTAATAGTCGATCCAGAACTCATGGGCCCCACTTAGTATAGTTCAGTTTTCCCTGTACCTCAGGTCCTCTAGGGGTCGAATATCAGATATCCTCCATATCAGATATTTAAAATTCTTTTAAAAAATAAATGAAGCATCAGTTTATTTATTTTTTATAAGATTATTTATCTACTTTATGCATGTGAGTACACTGTAGCTGCCTTCAGACACACCAGAAGAGGGCATCAGATCTCATTACAGATGGGTGTGAGCTACCATGTGGCTGTTGGGAATTGAACTCAGGACCTCTGGAAGAGCAGTCAGTGCTCTTAACCACTGAGCCATCTCTCCAGCTCTACATTACAATTCTTAATAGTAGCAAAATTACAGTTGTGAAGTAGCAATGAAATATTTTTATGACTGGGGCTCTCCCTAACATTAGGCACTGTATGAAAGGGTCCCAGCATCATGAAGTTTGAGAACCATTGCACTAAGGAGCTTAAAAATTGGATGGCATTTTGCCTGGCTTGGACTTATGCAGATCTTGGTCATGGTCCCTGTGAGAAGGCAAAGTAGGTGCCAAGTCCCACCTCTAACCAAGACGCCATTGGCAACTGTTAGCTTCTGGGAAAGAGAAAATCAGTTTTCTTCCATAGCTTGACACCAGGTATCAACCATACCCCAGGGCAGACCTCCTGCTCAGAAGTAGCTGGCCAGCAAACTGGACTCCATGGAGAGGCCTGCTAGCTGCTCTGAGGGGGCAGTGAGGGAAGTGTGGGGTGAAATGGGGCATCAAGTCAGTAAATGCTTTCTAATGGTATTGACCTGTAGTAGAGGCCAGGGAAGAGATGCAGGGATGAATCCTGATGTCAGGGTTAGATGGTGGGGCCGTGTTAACTGCCAACCTAAGGACACCTATTCCATACAGATGGAGCCCAGGGCCTATGCCCAGTTTTCAGTCTTACTCTGCAAAAATACCTGATTTTGAAATTGCCTTGGTCTATCTGGAGGCCACTGAGCAAGAACCATCACTATGCAGGAAACTCAGTCTTCTCCTGTGGGGTCTCCTTTCTGCTAGTACCCATGTTCCCTGGCCTGTGGGATAGCTTAGGGAGCTAACACCACTGATCCTGTGGACAAGAACAACACCTATATGCCCCAACTATGAGTCAGGCTGGGCATATGTGTGACAATACGCTGGCTGGTGCCCCGTCAGGGCCCTCCCAGCACAGAGAGGTCTAAATCCCGTCACTAAGTGTGTCTGTACCAACATGAGGCAGGTGCTCTGTGGAACCCAGGATGAGTTGTGGGTTTTCCTCCCTCCATCTCTGGGCTGAGATCCAGGTTAAACAGCGGTGCCCTCTCTTCCCTCCTCCACTCCAGCTTCCACAGGCTGAACTTGTTCCGCTTACCTCATTGCCCCTTCCCTTTCTGGCTGCCTTTGCTGCTCTGCACTTTATATGGGCTAGAGCGCTCAATGTGTACGCCCAGGTGGAAAAGAAAACCCAAATCAGGCATTACATCTGTATCAATAACATCTTAATTCTCCAGCTGCCAACACTGTGCTAGGTGTAAATGATGGGAACCTAAGGGGAGGAGAAAGTCATTGTCTCCCTCAGGTGACATGCAAGCACCCACGAGACAGTTCACATGGTTATTTCTTTTGTGTTCCTGTGTTATATATGTGTGTACATGTGAACATATATGCACGTGTGGAGGACAGAGGTCAATGTTACTTCTCCACCCTACTTAATTATTATTATTATTTTGGAGACAGGGTCTTTACTGAACCTGGAACTCTCTGATGAAGCTAGACTAGCACTAAGTACATACCTGCCATATTTGAAAATTTAAAAATATGACCTCTAGATTTTGAAGATTTGGGTTCAAGACCTAGACTAATGACTGGAATAACCGTGGCCAAGTTAATTACTCTTATCCCCAGTTTCCTCACATGGAAGAGGAAATACTATTATAGGGTTAACAAAGTTGTTGGGACGATCACTTAAGGTGTTGTGGCTAGGCTTGGGAGCAAGGGAGATGCTTCTGAGGGGCCCATGTTGGGAATCCCTTCCCTCTGAGGGACCAGCCACACGACGGTATAGTACAGAATAGTTTACTCAAGTCATGGGAGAGTTAAGAGGGTGGCAGAGGCAGAGACAGAGAGAGAGGAACAGAGGAGTAGAGGAGAGGCCGGCCATGAGCACGTGGAGAGAGAGGGGGGAAGAGAAGGGGAAGGGTAGGGTTGGGAAAGCAAGAGAGGCAAGAGAGTCAGTAGGCAAGAGAGAGAGGAGGGGTCAATCAGCCCCTTTTATAGTGTCAAGTCACTGGGGCGGAGCATACATGGCTATTGCCAGGTAATTGAGGGGTGGGGTTTACAGAATCCCAACATTCCCCTGTTTTGGTTTAATTAAAAAAGAAAAATTAGAGGTCGTCTTTTCACAACAACAACAACAACAACACCGAGACCAGATAGATGATTGTTGCTTTATTTAGGGTGCCAGGATTTGGTTCCCAGTACCCACATGGTGGCTCACAACCATCCTAACACTACAGTTTCAGGAGATCTTTAAGCATGCTTCTGAACTTCTCAAGACACCAGGCATACAAGCAAAATACTCAGGCACATAAAAACAAGCTGTAATATAGGGAGAATTATCATAAACACACAAATTAAGCAAAACAACAGTAAAAATAATAAAATCCTTCTTATTAATTGGGAGATGAAATTACCAATGAGGTCCCTGGTGGTGGAGTTAGGGCTCTTTGCACAAGCGTAAAAAAACAAAAAAAAAGGATGGGCAAATGGTAGATCAATGTGTATTGGCAAGGCTGTAGGTTTTGGAGCCAGGCAGATCTGGGTTTTGTGATATTTGGCAGTATTATCTTTTGTATGGGGGGCGCAGGATGTGTGTGTCCTTCCCATAATACCACAAGATTCACTACTAGTAAAGCACGGAGTCAGAGACTGCCCGGACCCCAGGGGGCGTGGCTCCTGTCCACTTCCTGAGCCTTCTACCGGAACCCGCACATACCCCGGAAGCAGTTGTTCAGCTCTTTAGGCCGGTCTGGGTGAGAGTAAGGGGATCGACACCATGCTGCTCTCCGCCGTCTCTTGTAAGTCGGTCTGAGGCGGCGGCAGGGTCTGCGGCGTGGGGCCGAGGCGGTGACCCGCAGGTCCCGAGGTGGAACCCGGCAGGGTGGAGGACCTGGCGCGGCGGCTGCCACCCCGCGGCCTCCGGGTCTGGCGTGGAGGCGGCGGGAGCTCCGTCGCCCTCTGTGGGGGTGTCCGGAGACTGTACTGGCAGCTGGAGTATTACCCCGCTGCCTGGCTCCTAACTCACTTCCTGATTAGAGTTCGCTTCCACCTTAGGCAACTTTGTTGCCGCACAAATATTTACACTATAGAAGGGTGAGAATAGAGCTGAAACTACTTAAAAGATGTTAGGGTGACAGACAACTGTATTTATTGATTATACCTCCCCCCCCCCCAAAAGCATTGAAAATTATGTGGGTTTGACTGACTGATATCCAAGGAAACGTTATTTTAGTGTAAACAGTGTATATGTTTTTGGTTTTTACTAATGTTGCTAAGCACTTGAGTAAAAAAAAAAAAATAACAAACTTATCCCTTTGTTTTCTTCCAACCGTCACACACACAAGTTGCCAAGAGCAAGTCAAAGTAAGTAAAGGTTTTTGTCTTAAAGTTTGCTTATTCCTGTTGGAATTGATCCAGTGTTTGGTTTTGATCTCCCAAATGTTGATTTGGGGTTATTTATTTGGCTAATTGTTTTGTTGATATGAACACCTTGAGGAAAACGTCCAGATGCATCTTCCTTTGATAGTGCTATCATCTGACAGTTTTGTCGTGGGTTGCAGATACATAAGCTGAAGATGCATCTAATATGCTGAAACCACAGAACGAGTAGCTTAGCAAATCCGGTGCTCCCTCCTCCCTTTGTGGCTGGTAGAAAGCTGAGGTGGAAATCTGGCCTCTTTGCACTTAGGTAAATTAAGGATGCAAGTTTAGGACTGTGCTGCCTCCCTCCTGCCTCAGGGACTAACTAGTGAGTATTCACAGCCTTTGTGTAAGGGAACTTTGCTTCTTATCTCATCTCAGGATCAGTCAATTCATTGTTTTGCTCCCAAACAAGCTGTCAGGGGGCTCTGCCCCCAGAGCCATTTGCCTGGAGTCTCTGCAGGATTGGTCAGATGAACTCTGATTTGACGAAAACCTAGAGCCTGTTTATAGAAATCTGTCCAAGCCCCAGAAAGACTGCAGAGCTAATCATCAGGCAGCTGCAACTGACAGGCTAGACCTGTGCCTTATCTTTCCCTATGTGCCAGTTCATCTGCTCCATAATTTTAGCCCCGAGAAGATACAGACTTAGTTTTGTGCTTCTTGTAGGGCTCCTCACAGAGTAAGTACCCCATAGAGATTTGTTGAATCTTTGTAAATGAATGAATTGTGTTAATTACATAGCCCCCTTCTATCCCCCAACACCCGCCAGTACTGGGGATTGAACCTAGGGCCATGCTGAGCAAAAAAAGCTCTCTCCCTGAATTCTCTTCAGCCCTTGTATTTTTCTGAGTTTTCAGACAAGGCCTCACTGAGTTGCCCAGGCTGGCCTTGAATGTGTGAACTTCTTGCTCCAGTCTCCTGAGTGGTTAGGATTATTGGCCGGCACCACCAGACCTGGCATCATTGGCTTTCTTGTTTCATCAACAAATACTGTGGTCTTCAGGGGCTCTGTGTGAGGAGTCATGTGGCCTTCTTGGCTTTGTTTTGTGTTTTGAGAGAGTACCTCAGTCTGTAGGCCAGTTTGGTCTTCAGGGTAATCCTCCTGTCTCAGACTTGAGAGTGCTGGGATTATAGATGTGAGCCTCCATGCCTGGTTGTAAGGTGGTCTTAAGTGCTTCAGATAGGTTTTGGAATGGCATGAGGAATGTCTTACATGTCAAGGCAAAGATGACACACACATGAGAAAGTCAGGGAGATAAATAATATGTTGCTGGTTTGGAGGACTAATATGAATGAAATATGAAGGTGTCCAGGACCTGTACATCAATGATGTAAAACTTGAGATCGATTTATTTTGTCCCTTCCTGCTATCAGTCATTTTGGAAGAATGGCTCTCCTGAGGCAGCCATCTTTAGGGTTGCCTTACTGGCCAGCTGTGATTACTGTCCTCCTGTATTGTATATTCTCCCACCAGAGAATATACACCTCTGTCTCTCGTGAGATATGTCCTCAGAGGTCCATTCTCTGATTTGGCCTCATCATTACCACTGTTTGGGCGAGGTTGTTATGGGGTGACCTGGGGATTCAGAGCTGTTGAAATAACTTTATGGGAAATGTAGACTGTGATGGTATGGGCCCCTCTTAGGGTTGAGTAATATCATAACCATTCTGACTCTAGAGAAGTGTGCTGTGTGTTTGGTGGCCTACCTTATGTATTTTGAGCTTGTGACAATGTACTTTTTGATCTTAGAACTATTCTGGTGAAACTGGTGAGCCAAGCTGGGACAGGTTTCTCCTTCAACCACAAGAGAAGC
Source organism: Micromys minutus (assembly GCF_963924665.1). Classification (NCBI taxonomy): domain Eukaryota; kingdom Metazoa; phylum Chordata; class Mammalia; order Rodentia; family Muridae; genus Micromys; species Micromys minutus. The sequence continues at coordinate 155,888,432 of NC_137969.1, read as the reverse complement.
CGACTCCGAGAGAAGCTGACCCTTCTGCACTATGATCCAATAGGTAAAGGCTCAGAAGTGACATCACAGTACATTCTGTCTCCTTTCCAAATGAATGTCTCAGGGTATTTTGTGGCTCCCTTGGAGTCATGACATTCATTGATATGCACTGAATGTTATTATGGTGCTAGCTAACTGCTATGCCACGTGTGGGTACACTAGGACACAAGAGCTTTGTGAGGGAGGGAATAAGTGATATTGTGCTAAGTAAGTGCTGTGAGCAGCCAAGATATTGGGAGATATTCTTGAGCTGGGATAGTCTAGCCGAGGCTCTGAGAAGGGTTATGTGAAGGTAAGAAATGAGCTATCTGAAGTATAGGCAGTAGCCATCTGTGAAGGGGAGGGTGGGGTCTGACAGTGGCAAGTCTCAGGGTTCAGATAAACAAATAGAGAATATGTGTTGGTACACTGGCTAGGACATTTGGTTTTATATCATGCTTTCTACCAAAAATGTCTTAATAAACAGTAACTTTAAGTCTGTCTAAGAGACAGACATACTTGGGCTGATGAGATGGCTTGGCAGATTAAGGCCAGTGAGCCTGGTGACCTAAGTGCCATCACTGTGGCCTACATGTAGGAGCAAGTAATGAACTATAGGTTGTTCTCTGACACACACATGCCTCTCCCGAATACACTCACAATAAATACTTGCAGGAAATTAAAGAGAGACACGTTCCAAAGGGTAGAGGTCCACTCACAAACCCAGCTGCTTTTCGTAGAGACCTACTTTTTCTACATTTGTGGACTTGGCAAAATAAGCTGACAGTGTTTTATTTTAGAGTTTTGGGCTTTTGTGTAGTTTTTCTGCCCACTTAAGTTGCCTCCTAGTTAGATAAAGGCTGTATTAGTATGAAGAAGCATTAAAAACAAAAACAAAAACCGTGAGCTCAGTTGTCAGCTTAAAATTGTTCAAATTTTGTAATAGAAATAAAATTCCCTGCTTTTATGATATTCATATTTCTGGCCAATTATTACTGTAGTAAAAAGGGAATTCTAGTCTTAGACCTGAAGAGTACAACTCTGAATTTCAGAAATAGTCCTATATGGTAGAGAAATTACTGGAATGAAGAGGTTTGATACTGGATTGGCGTTCTCTTCCCTTCTGATTTTCTTGTATTAACTGGTAAAAAAAAAAGTGCAGAGAATTATCCTAATATCCTAATTCTAATACACTATATTTTACTGATATTTCATTTCCTTTAGAGTTGACTTTAGGAACGCACCAATGTTGATAATGTTTATTAAATGAGCTGTGATAGTTTAACTGTGTTCGAATTTCATCCTTAATGTGGAGGAGCTTTTGCGAAGTTAGTATTGAGGTCTGTCAGTGTCACGACACTGGGAAAGGACATACTATGGACATCTTAGACCACAGTTCATATGTCTGCTTCCTCTACATAACCAGGTTTTTCTAGTAAATGCTGGTAGCAAATGCCTTTTCCGAAGAAGATGATGTCCTGTGGTAGGCAGGCTTCCTTCTGTTCTGTAGGATGCCCTGTAGACTTGCCATAAAGATGAAGATGTTTGCCCTGGGGCTGGCCTTGCTCAGGGTTCCAGGGTGTCTGGCCCATTCCCACCGTTTTGTTGCAGTGAGTAGCATAAGTTGGAGGATGATGCTAGACTCCCATGGAGCAAACCAGGGATGACACACAGGATTCCTAGTCAGTAAACATTTCAGACTGCTCCGAGGCAACAACCAGCTCCAACTGAATGTAGCCTTTATTTTATCCGTGAGTGTTTGCCTGCATGTGTGTGCCTATGTTGCTTGCATCACCCGTGAGGAGCTGTGGATGGTTGTGAACTACTGTGTGGGTGCTGGGAAGTTGAATCTGGGTCCCCTGAACAAGTTCTCTTACTCCCTGGGTCATCTCTCCAGTCCCACCTCTGCGTTTACACTTCTTTTTCTTACATAAAACTAGATGCCAAGGAGGAAGGATTGAAGGCTGAGGCATAAGAGTATTAAGTCTTGTTTATCATGAAGAGAATGAAAACTTGTCAGTTTTAATTCTTTGGATCACTAAACAAGGCAGTGCAGACTTTAATTGGAACAGAATAGACTTAGGTTAGCTGTAGGGAAAGAACTTGACAGATTCATTCTTCTATGAGTTAAACAGCAAATATTTTGACTGAAAATTACATATGTTTATTGTTGTGGATAGCAGTGTGTCATTTCAACTCAGTTCACATGAGTGCTCACTGTTTATCTGGCAACAGCTTTGAGGGAATGGTCGTCTTCACACCAGGAAGGAAACAGAGAGGGGCTCAGGGCTGATGCATAGTGGAGCCATCTTCCTTCCCTCGGCGGGTTTCCAGCCCAGAAACGGAAGCGCCCTTGAGACTGAGTGGCATCCCAGCTCCTCCGAATCAGTGTTAGAACCCAGCTCTTCTGGCTGTTTCTAGTGCTTGGAGCCAACTGTGTGTTCTTGATACTAGCCTTTTGTTTTAATACACTTTAAATTGAAATATGTCACCTTCCTGTCACCCTTTCTCAGCTACCCTTCATCAAACCCCTCTGATGTCCTCCAGATCACAGCCTCTTTTTTCTTTGACTATGATTGTTGTGTGTGTAGGAATGTATGTGCACAACAGGGCTGACTGCTTTGCATTGGACAGTCAGTAATGGACTTATCACTGGGAGAGGCTAACTTTTCCAGCAATCATTAGCTGTATATAGTTTTGTCTAAAGTGAGAATCCATGAAATTTTCCCCTTCCATGTTAACATGTCCACTGACTGACTGATACTTCTGTTCTTCATCTTGTTTCTAGGACAGACTTTATATCAGACTTTTTGGTATTCTGGCTCTTTCAATCATTCTGCCCCCTCTTCCCTGATGTTCCTTGAACCACAGACATAAGAAGCTGCTTTGATGAGGGATGGTGGATACACTTATCCGGGAAAGGTGGCTTGAGCACCTTCCCGATACTTGTGTAAAATCAGGACCTTGGCTGGGGATATGACTCAGTGGTTGAGTATTTGTTTCATGTGTACAAAGTTCACTGCCAACCTCCTTCTAAGCCCACAACCCCCACAAACCAACCAGATGAAAACCCTAAAATAGAACGGTCTGGATTCTCTCCTTTAGTCAGCATTCAGAGCTCCACTATCATTCTTTCTTCTGCCTCTTAGCTATTCGTAGGTACTTTGTTTGTCAGTACTGGGATCAAACCTTGTGCTTGGCACACAGTGGGCATGTGCTGTCTGAAATGTGATTCAGTTTCAGTGGATCTAAATGTTGCTGTTCTTGAGGGACTAAGTTTGACTTCTCCATGAAGTCTGATTTTTTTTTTTTTTCTCTTTATTTTGCCTCAGGTCTTACTGTGTGTTCTTGGCTTGCTTGGGACTCACAGAGATTCACCTGCTTTGGTCTCTTATGCCCAGCCAGTTTCTGTGTCTATTGGGGGAGGGGCTGGAGTAGGGTCAGGGCATTTATGTGGCTGTGAACTTGAAATCCTCCTGCCTCTGCCTTCTGAGTGTGGGGATCATAAGCATTTGTCAGCACATTTGGTCTGATTTCTAGGTTTGTAAGAGCCTTACTAGATTTTTTTATGCTTGTCTTACGACTCACTGGTATATGAAATCATGGTTTCCTTAAAAACTCTGCAGTGCCTGTCACAGTTCTGTGCACTAAATTCTTAATTAAAGGGATTAATGCAGAGGATAAAGGACTTTCAATACATAGAGCTTTGTTCTGTTTGTTGTGTTTTGAGATAATATCTGTATCACGATCTAGTCTAGAAGTTGATATGTAGAGGGTGAGTGTATCCACTTTCCTCTGCCTCAGGCACTGGGATTAGAGGTGTATGCAGGGTGACCAACTTAATGCCTTGCTCTAAAAACGAGGTCATTTAAATGACTTCTGATTGCCTCTCAGCAAATGAAAACATGATTCCAAGTATGTAATATATTTTATTGACTTAGTGGTACATTTCTCTCAAGTAGTTAATGGTTCTGAAATTCTCACGAATTCCAAGTAGAGAATTTTTAAGAAATAGATGAATTCCTGCTGCTGAATTGGAAGTAGGATGGAGGTGAGAAATGATGTGTATTTAAATGTTTTTTCTTTTAATTACTTATTTGTAAGGGCAAATTGGCTGCATGTATGTCTGTGTAACACAAGTGTGGCCTCCTAAGTTTCCTTTGGGTGTCTTGTTTTTGTGGCAAAGAAGAATCAGGTCATGTAGGGGTGTGTGTGTGTGTGTGTGTGTGTGTGTGTGTGTGTGTGTGTGTGTGTCTATGTTGGCTGGAGGCTGATGGCAGATAATAGGACACTCAGGGCTCTGTGAAAGCTCCCTTTTCCAGCATTTGCTCCCACTCTGTTGACATGGCGGTATCTTTTTTCAGTAGATTTATTTACTGAGGTTTTGCTATGTTGCCTCCTTGTCAATCTGCATCATTCCTCTTTGGGTGTGAAGCCATCTCTAGACAGTGGAGGTTTTGTGGTTTGCTTCCCTCTGGCTGCCGTTCCTCTGTGACTTACTGGAGCCCAGTGCACAGCTGGCTCTTGCCCATTATGAGACTGGATTCAAGTCAGTTTGCCATGTTCTCTCAGCATCTCACATTGATTTAAGTAACGGCTGTGTAACGTGTTAAGGATAATGCTGATTGGCTGATGATCCCTCCCCTGGCTTCTTACCCATTTCTTTTTGTCTTCTCTGGCCTCTGAGATTGAGAAGCTGGGTTTGCAAATCCACTCGTCCTCATGTCAAAGGGGAAACAAGGGAAGAGGATAGAGAGCTCAGGGTGTAATGTGTATTTTCATAAGAACGATGATGGTTTTTGTTTTTCTCCTACAACCTCTGTTTCTTGTTTCACAGTGAACAAAAAAGTTCTCTTTGTAGAACAGAAGAAAATACGCTCCCTCTGAGTAGTAGATTGAAAATGAATTTGGTTCATAAATAAGAAGACAGAGGGTGAGGAGATATTCCGAACTCTGCAGTGTGCAATGAAGATGAGAAAACTACGGCATGGCTCCCGGATGTGAAGGGACAGTGCAGAGAAAGAGTCCTTCACAGAGATCACATACTTATCTCTCCAGGTTTTATAGGCCTCAATAAAATATATTGAAATAGCCTGTACTCTTGTTTCTTAGAGGTATTTCCCTCTGCCATTTGAAGTGTAAAACACCAACCACCTAACAAGAAATAACTGTTGTCTTGCATAAGGAAAGCCATGTCCACAGTGAGGCTTGAGCAGCAGTGCTTCCATAGGACAGTGCTCCAGACAGTGCTGGAGAAACTGCGCCTTAGGGACGGATAGCGGGCAGCTGGGAAGAGAAAACATCTGCTTTGGTTTGTTATGTGTCCTTCCTTAGGAACAGTGTTGTTGGTCCATATTCTTAAACAGCTCACCAGAGCCTAAGTCTGGTGTCTTATGGCCTGAGTTTTGAGAGAGACAATGTCTCATTAGGTAGTGTGGGCTGGTGTGGACCTTGCCGTGTAGATTGGTCACAAGCTCTTAGGACAGCAGAGGACCCGATGTTTTCTAATGAGAGGGGCTGTAGTATATTTCACTATATTGGGGGCATGGTGGTTTCCCATAGCTAACATGTCTGACTGCTCGCATCAGCCCTTTCTCAGGCTGTTTCCCACAGAGTTTTCAAAATTCCCCAGACTCCTCCATTTTTTTTTCTCAGATTTTTGACTAAAATGATGAACTTTTTTAGAATTGCTAGTCTATATCCTACTTCACTTAAAATACCTGAGAAAATATAGTGTCTTCCCTGGCCACAAAGAACCAGTGCTGTCCCAAAATAGCCCCTTCTCAAGGTCCAGTCTGTGATTTTTGAAGGAGATCAACTCTTGGGAAGTGGAATTAGATGCAGACAGGAAGCTTGCTGGCAGCTGGCTCTGTTCTCCTGCACAGGTCCCAGGGACTGACATCAGGCTAGGTAGCCAATGTCTCTAGCACCGAGCCCTCTTGTTTTTTTCTTTTCCTTTATTTTTGAGGCAGAATGTCATGTATCCTAGGGTGTCTTAAATGTGCTATGTAGCTGAGGATGATCTTGAGCTTTTCTGACCTCCTGCCTCTGCCTTTTAGGTGCTGGGATTATAGGTTTGTGCTGGGGTCAAGCCTGAGGTTTCATTCCTAGGCAATCACTTTACCAATTGACCTACATCTCCAGCCCCCAGAACAAGTTAGACAAACAGGCTCAAGGTGAGTCATTGGCTCCTCAGAATGTTCTTGGGAGAGCCGAATGCTATTCCCTTCCTGTAACACTCTTTGCCTTGGCTGTAGATACTGCTGTCCACCCTGCTGTATAGTGTACATTCAGTATTAGTTTTTGCCACTCTCCAAACAGTGGAATCTAATTCTAGTTGATCTTTGACTATGAAATAGCAAAGCATCATTAACTCAAAGAAGGCTTGATAACTTCATAAATGAACATATTTATAAAGGAAGGGCATTTTCTAGTAATTGTAAGCTGAGTGGCCACACCCATGTGCATTTAATTTTCAGATCACATTTATTAGGGGGTTAGTGGTAGTCAAAATAGAGTAAGAGGAAGGTCTCTTTTGTATGGATAAGAGGACTGTGTTCCTGTGGCCTGGACGCTGACTGCAGCGATGAAATTGGACCTCTTGAGCATTTCTTCCAAGGACAGATTTGGGTAGTAAGCCAGGTAGAAGGCCAGCGCTCCCACAAAACTGTCACCAGCACCCTGCAATGGAAGCACAGTTATGAAGACAAGCATGTAGCCAAGCTGTGGCTCAGTGGTGGAGAAACTGCCTGGTCTTTGGGGGGCTCTGAGTTCAAGCTTTAGTACCCAAACCAAACAGATCTTTTTAATTTTAGAATAGCTTCAGAATTCCAGAAAAGGAGCAAAGACACCCCAGCCCAGCTTTGTTAATTAACATCCAGATGTGGCACATTCACCATAACTGAGGAAATAATGGTATTTGCTGAACTTTATACCTTATTTGGATCTTACTAGTTTCTGCTCAGCATCCCATGTAGAATGGCATTTTACATTTGTCCCGTTTCCTTCCACACCCGTAGGTTATGACAGCCTGGAGTTCAGCTGCTTTGCAGACTGTCTCAGGATAGATAAAGTCTCACTATGTAACCCAGGCTAGCCTCGCCCTTTCCAGTTTGGGATTATGTTGAAAAAACTTCTGTCTTTTCTTCCTGAACCCTTGCTCCTGGAACGATGACTTGGAGACTAGTTATTATTGAATATTGAGGCCATAAGTGTTGGCTCAGTCCCTGACTAGCTAGTAACTTATTTAAACCCATTCAAACTGTACTGTGTCTACCACTTGGTTTGTTACCTCTCCTTCAGTCCTGGCCTGCTTCTTTCTTCATGTCCCCTCAGTGTCTCAGTGTCTCCCTTGACTGTCCCCATTTCTCTCCATATCTCCTTTTATTCTCTCACTATTTCCCAGAATCCTTCCTCTTCCTGCAAGTGTCCACCTCCTATTTCCTACTTCAGCTCATTGGCCATAGACTTTTTTTTTTTAATTGGCATGTGATGCTTATAAGAGCTTTTTTCTACAGGATTACAGGTGTGTACCACCATGCCTGTGTCCAGGATTTGTCTCTAAGTTGTCACATCAAAGCAAAGATGTGTGTTGTGAGTTTCCTTGGCCATGTAGTCAAGTGGTTTCTGCCAGATTCTCTAAAGCAGTTTTCCTCTTTTCATATTAAACTCTGTAAACCAATCACCAAGGATCCAGTCCTTTATCCCTTCCCACCAAGCAGGGTTTTATACAGCTCAGTCTGGCTTCAAAGGCTCTTTAAGTAGCCAATGATGACCCTGAACTCCTCTGGCCTCTACCTCCTATGTGCTGGAATTGCAGGCATATATCACCATATCAGGTTTATGTGGCTGTGCCAGGGACTGAACCTATGGCTTCATACATAATAGGCAGGCACTGCACCAACTAAGCTACATCTCTAGCCAGACACTGTTCTTAAGTGGGTAGAATTCTGAACTTACGGTTTAAACCCTCGAGCATAGAGCGTGGAGTGTTGGCATAATTGGTGTCCTGCATTCAACATTTGTCCCTGCCCCTCATGTCTTTAGTCATCTGTATCAGCATGAACTCATTGTTTGGGCTGTGCTCTCTAATAGTTTGTTCTGTTATCCCACTAGCCTTCGGGTTCTTTCCAGCTGCCTCCTGTGTGTCTCTTACTCCATCATTCTGTTTCTGCTTGCTTGCTTTCTGGGACAAGATGCACCAGGCACATTTTGTATATTCCCTCTATCCCTAAAGTCAGTCAGGCTTCCATTAAAAATGCATGCAAAGAGTAGCGAGGGCCATTCAGATGCTATTCTCAAACCAAATATGGAAGCAACTTTCTTCCCATTACCCAGGGTCTGTGTTGGAGAAGGAATCGAACTGCACCCTACCATCATCATCAGGGCCTCCAGGGTGATACATAATCACATGTTCACGTAACTAATGTTTAAAGCAAGTTCAAGTGATTGCATAGTCTCACTCTGGAAGTTCTGGTGTTAGCTGCTTTCCCAGTTAGGGGCATTTCCCAGTGTCACCCCCACAACCAATACTGGTTCCTTAGGCCTACTTTTCACAGTTCTTAATGACTGTGGCTGTTGTAACCCCTGCAGAGAGCTCTGATGTGCAGTTGTTTCTGTTGCAGCTGAGACATCCAATGAGCTATGAGGTCAGCGCAGTGATGACCACGAGAAGAGTAAAAGCCAGACTGAAGAACTTTAATCCCTGCATTTAATCAGTAGGCAGAGGCAGGAACTACAGTCTCAAGGCCAGCCAGGACTACACAGTGAGACCTGCCTAAAAGGGGGTTTGCGCAGAATGCCTGTGGACTACATATTAAACAGTGCGGCAGAGTTTGTAAGTGTTTTGGAATTTGATGAGTGATAGTCTCACTGTGCAGCCCACAGCTGCTCTGGATCTTGCTGCCTAGTCTAGGCTAGCCCAGACTTGGGATTCCCCCGTCTCAGCCTACTGAGTTTTCACTCACTTTACAGGCATGTAGCATCATGCCAACCTTAATGTGGATTTAAAGAAAGGATTTGAAGAAATCCTTCTTGGAGTTTTTATAGAATAAGTCAGTCCTCACAGAACAAAGGTATTGGAGGAGGAAGGAATAAGTGAGCTCAGGAGACAAGGCGAATCATTTCACCTTGTGTAGACAGCCAGCATGGGCAGTGTGAGCCTCGTCAACGAGTCAAGAAAGCAGATTTATATCCTTTCCCCTCCTCCTCCCCCTACTTCTTTCCGAGTTCCTAGGGGTTCTGATAAGTTCCTTCTTTTTAAAGGCTGCAAAGGTGGGAAAGACATTCTTCTAGGCATCTTGAGTTTCCCAGTAGAGCAGCATGCACGAGAGAGTCCATGACCAGAGACACTGCGAGCTGAAGGATTTACTGTGACAACATGAAAAGCTGGGCATACTAGCTAGCTAACACCTGCCATCCCAGCTTTACAGGGGCTGAGGCAGGAGGATCACTACAAGTTCAAGGACAGCCTGGCAAAGAGCTCCATTCTAGCCAGACCCACCTAGTGAGATTGTATCTCAAAAACAAAACAAATAACAGCAAAGGACCCCCCCATCAGATATATTAAAAATAACTAGGAATGAGAAAATTGCAGAATGCCTCAGTGATTATTGACTAGAGGTGGGACTGTCTCCCATTTCTGTTCGACTGTTACATCCTATGCATGTATTGAATTTCAGTAACATACTTCATGGAGATGTACAGATGAGCTTGCACTGGTCACTGCAAACTCTACCCACAGTTCCCCTGCTTATCTCCACTATGGCCAAAGCTGAGGGAGCGCTGGTAAGGCTGTGTGTGGAAGCATTATTTGGCTAACGGGTTTTCATACCTTCGCTCCCCTTCCTTCCCCACGCCATGCCCTCAGAGACTGCACAGGTACACTCTTCCTGTCAAGCTTTCCACCCAGAACACCAGGTATTCTTACTGCAGAACTCTTACAAGATTTAAGTAAGAAAGAAAGCTACTGAGACACAGTGAGCACACAGAAAAGCCAAGGAGACATTTGTCTGTTGCTTTACAAGGTCAGCATTGCCATGATTCCAAAAGCAGGCTAAGACAACTGGAGAGAAATGAAATCAAACACAATATCCACATGAATTAGGATGCAAAAGTATTATTTTTAAGTGGAATATAAATGTAAATACATAAACACACACATGTATTATGACCAAGTAGAAGTTGTCCAAGAAGTGAATGCATCACTATAAGACTTATGTTTTTTGAAACTTGGTATCAGGAGCACAATGGAAGGTATGGCTTGGCCTCTGAGGGACGTTTATGAGCAGATCACTTGTGTGCTTCACACCTGAGGAAGAGCTACGCTTCCGCTTCCCCTCAGTCTGGGACTTGGCCTGGGTGGTCTGTGTTACACAGCCAGTGTGGAAAGGTGTGAAAGTCAGTAGGTATGCAGACCGGAGGGATGGAAGTTAGTGAAGATGGTGTGATGACTGATGTGATCATCAGTTCCTAAGGAAAAAAGTTCCTACTAGAAATAGCAGCTTTAACAAGATTACAGGATACCTTGTTGTATTCACATGACTTTTATTTCTGTATAATAGCAATGAACAATAAGAAATCAAATTTATTAGTCTAGAAATGTTAATGTTCAGGTCACCAATGCGTATGCAGTCGGGATGATCCCCGACTCTGCCTAAGCTGGATGTGGTGGCACACCCCTGTAACTTCAGCACCTAGGAATGGAGGCAGGAGAATCACAAATTCAAGACCATTCTCGACTATACAGTAAGTCATAGTGTCAGCAGCTTTTCTCAAATTGTTACCTAATTACAGACATATTTGGGCTAGAAAGATAACAGCTAAGAGCACTTGACATTCAAACAGCTCAGGAGCACAGATAGGTGTGTCTGTGACTACATGCCTGTGACAAAGCGGGAGGAAGACACTTCCACCACACACACACACACACACACACACACACACACACACACACACACACACACAGCATGCACAAGCGAGTGACTCAGGTGTGACAAAGTGAGTGACAGCTGAGTGAAGAGGGCCAGAGATGCAATTTCCAAGTTTTCTTTATAAAATAAAAATGACTTAAAAAAAAAAGTAAGTCTTTCTTTGTGAATTTGCAGTTGTGACAATATTTGCCTCTGAATGATTTCTCTTTTGAAAATGTTTTATGGCTCTCCACTGAGTCTGTGTCATGAAGCTCCTGTCTGCACTGGTGGATACTCAAGCTCACTGTGGCAGTTTCTTCCAACCCAGGCCAGGCACCTGAAGGTTGAGGGGACGGAGGGACACTTAATGGCTCAAGATGTTAGCAGCACAGCTGGTTATGGGACCATGGCAGGACACAGCTGCTTTGTTTGGTTTTAACCAAGAACATTGCCTGAGGCTATCCCACCCCCTGATTAAACCTGCAGAGAGGTCAGATTGCTTCTACCTTTCCCTGGTGACTCCTCATTTGTAGATGATTCCAGAACTCACATCAAAGATGGTCACATGGTGAGCATTTGCAGTTCCAGTGCCAGAGAGATGGGGACATCAGACTGGTTCGCACTGGCTAGTTGGCCCACCTTACTTGGTGAGTGCCAGGCTAAAAATAAAGCCTGTCTCAGAACTCAAGGCAGAGGATAACTCGGCAGGCGCGAGCTTGCAGTGAAAGCCCAAGGACCTGGGTTGAAATCTACCTAAAAGTTGGGCATGGCTGTACATTAGGGCAGAGACAGGCAGGTCCTAGGAGCTACCTGGCTCAAACAGTTCCAGTTCCAGGGCCTGTCTCAGGAAAAAAATAGATGGGAAACAAGAGAGGAAGACACTTGCTGGCCTCTGGCCTCTGCATGGGCTTATGACTTTGCACACACAAGTGTATGTCACATATACATGTCTTCCACATAAACATGGCTCCTAAGGATTGACCTCTTTCCTTTACGTGCATACACACACACACACACACACACACCCCACAAAGTGTGTACTCAGTTCCTTATGAAGCAATTTCCAGTTGCTCTGGCTTTGACCTCACCAGAAATGAGATGTAGGCTATTCCAAAGACGGTGGCAGCTGGGCCTCCGTGGCCATATTACACCTATGGAAATGCATAAAGGGCAGAGAAGTGATTCCTTCCTATAGAGTAGAACGATGTGGAAGTCCAGGTGTGGCAGCCACTGGTTTGCTCTGCAGCAGGAGGCTGCAAAGCCGGGTACTTTACGTACAGCACATAATCCCAACTTCATTTCCCCTTTACACTGCTTTCCAACAGACCAAGACAAAACATAGAAGGAATTGAACCTCAGAGACAGTAAGGCATTACTAGAAAACATGAGAGAACACTCGGTTAACCTGCCTGTGGCAGGAAGGAAGGGTGGAAGGAAACATCTCAGAGTTGAAACATCTTTTTTTTCGTATCAGGGGAACTCTGCTTTCCTTAGGACCCCGAATACCCTATGCTGTGTATTTTAGGCAGAGGCCTACAGGCCCACTGTGTCTCTTGCTTGCCCTGTGCAGCACTTGATGTTGACCTCATGATTCCAGGTCCATCTTGTTCTCTGCTCAGCATCTCTTCCAAGGCTGCTGGCCTTGGGTGAGCCACATGTGACGTTCTCCTGTGTTAGTGAGGTCAGGTGGCCATGGCTCAGAGTTACTTGATATTCCCATTGTTGGTTCTATTTATACCGCAAGGCTCTCAAGTACCAATAAATTACTTAGCTGTTGATTCACATTTTTAGTATAACTATTTTTATACATTGGTATGATTTTTTTTAATGGAAAGTGCTTTAAAAGTGGAAGCTGTATTCTATCACTGTGATCTTCCTGTAAGTGAAGTACTTTCCAATCAATCATCCTTGGTATAATGGAATACATCTCATTGATAGAACTTGATGGTTTTAACCTTTTATTGAACATTATTTTTATGCCAAAAGGGGTGATGGCATAACCTACCCTCCTCCTGACAGTCACCCACGTGGCTTGTATTTGTTACCTTCTCAGACCTTTCCCTCCTGAAGACCAGCTGCTCACCCAGAGTGCACGTGGCATTCCACACACCCCAATTTCCCAAGGGCCACCACATTCCCGTGATCTGAGACATTGTAATCCATAGTATGAGTGGAGGCAGCTCATGTCAGGGTGTGAAGGACAGCAAAAAAGTCCAGTGCTGCATAGCAAGGTTTGCTTTCTCATTAATGACTGAAGGGAGGTCTGAGCCCACTGTGGGCATTGCCACCCTGAACAAGCCATGGAAGAGCCAGTAAGCAACACCCCATCATTGCCTCTACTCCGACTCCTGCCTTTAGGTTCCTACATCATGTTCCTTGATGCTGGGCTGTAACCTACCAGCCAAATAAAACCCTTTTCCTCCCTAAGATGCTTTTGGTCATTGTGGTTAGCAATCACCACAGCAGGGAAGCACACCAGGACAGTGGTGTGTGGGGTAGGTGGGTTTTGAGTTATGTTATGAGGAGGGCACTGGTAAAGCTGCTCAATGACCTCAAGGCCAGGACCTGAGAGGGGAGAATTTTGATAGACAGGGCCTCTCCATAACAACTCTTTGGTTGGTGTTTTAGTCCCTGGGAGCTGGGGTGGGTTTGGTTACTTGATCATTTTGTTCTTCCCATGGGGCTGAAGACCCTTTCAGCTCCTTCAGTCCTTTCTCTAGAACCTTCATTGGGGTCTCCATGTTCAGTCCCATTGTTAGCTGCAAGCATGCTCAGCTGTATCTGTATGACTCTGGCAGAGACTCTGAGGAGGCATCCATATTAGATTCCTGCCAGGAAACACTACTTGGCATCATCAATAGTTTGTGGGTTTGGTGCCTGCATATGGGGTGGATCTCCAGGTGAGACAGTCTCTGGATGGTCCCTGCTCCTCTATTTGTCCCTGTATTTCCTCCTATGAGTGTTTTGTTCTCCTTTTAAGAAGGACTGAGGCATCCACCTTCTGGCCTTCCTTCTCTTTGAGCTTCATAAATTCTGTGTAGGGGAATGCTGAGGTGGGAGAGGGAGGTTGGGAGAGGGAGCACCTTCATGGAGGTAATGGGTGGGGGAGGGGAGATGGGATTGGTGGAAAGGGGATAACATCCGAAATGTAAATACAGAGAATAGCCAATAAAAAAACAACCCCCCCAAAACCAACCAATCAAACAAACAAAAAGACGGGTCCAGGCTGGATTGTGGGGAGGCCTCTGCTGCTAGGCCTGAGGCAGTGTTGCTCGGTGGAGGCTGCTCTCTCTTTCCCTCCTTCCTTTCAGACCATCTTCTCTGCCAACACCCCATTTCTTATTTCCTCCCTTGCTCCTTGCCTCCCTGGGACTCTTGTCTAACTAAGATCATGGTCCTGTGACCTCAGTGAACAGAACCAGTTCAGACCCAGTCTCTTAGGGCTGTCTGGTGAGAGTGGGGAGCTGGGGAGTAAATGCATAAAAATAGTAAAATGTCACCCTAGCATGCCATCCTCACTTGGTCCAGGCTCTGGCTGGTTTTCCCCCTGTAAGTTCTGCTCAGAGTCAGGCTCTTCCGGGCCTCCTCTTCCCAGACGTTATTGCTCGAATGTTCACGAGGACCCCTGGAGGAAGGCACAGTTCAAACTGTGCTCTATGTTGTGCAACTTGCACTGTCCCCAAGAGCCCGTGAAAGGGGTGAGTCACACAAAGTGAGTCCAGGCAGAGAGGTGTCTTGTGATTTTCATGGAGGCCAGCAGCGACCCGGTGTCGTCCTCGGGTTAACGCTGAGGGAACTGATTCTCCTTGGGTCAAGGCATGTCAATTGCTCATGGATATTTAAAGAAAAGGCGGCGCTCGCAGTCACGTTTGCAGCGAGGTTGTCTATGTGGGACTCCAGGGGCACAGCATGTTGTACAGGACTGCCACCTCTTTCTGACCTCAACTGTGCTAGGTTGAGAATGATCATGTAATTCTGCCCCACAGTGGCTCAAGTTTGCAGTTGAGACCTTTCGGGAAGGGTAGACATTGCTCAGTCTCCTCTAGGGGATGGTTTAAGCAAATGCAGGTGGAGAGGCCTTCTTGACATCCTTGTGGGAAGAGCCTGTGTTAGGGATGAATGTGAAGATCATGAATCCCTCTCGACGTCCTACATAGGGTACCTACATAGGGTACCGTGTTGGCGACTTTTGCATCACTGTGACCAAAGAACTGAGCAAAAGTAGCTCAGAGGAGGGGAGGGTTATTTTGCCTCATGATTCTAGTTCTAGGGTGGGGTCCATATGGCAGGAAAAGCATTTCACAGTGGGAGCGTGTGGCTGCTGCCCCTCACATCACAGTGGTCCAGGAAGCACAGAGCTGGCTTGACACAGCCTTCAAAGTCCCGTGTCTAGCAACTCGCTTCTGCTGGCCTGGCTGGATGTCCTTCAGGTACCCAGCCTTCTAAAATAGTGCCCCTTGCTGGGGGACAAGCACTCGAAACACAAGTGTGTGGAGACATTTCAGATTCAAATCACAACAGGTACCATTTCCTCTGTGCTTGGGGCAAGAGTGCAGAGAATGGAGTAGATTGTCTTGGGCAGTGTGGGGGAAGAAGGGAACTACAGAGGAATGGATGTTTTCAGGGAATGGTGATAGATGAGAAGGACAATCAGACACTTGTGTGCTGAGGGAGGACGAACAATCAGGAGGGGCTCAACAGGACAGGAGAAAATGCCTGCAACCGAGGAAGACACGAATGGTGGAGAAGAGGGGAGAAAACTGGCCCCAGCCAGAGCAGCACTGGTGGTTTTCAAGCAGGTACTGTCACGGTGGGAGTGAGAGGCTGAAGTGGAATAGAGGTCAAGAGTCACCAGAGCTGAGGCTACCTGGAAACTATGGGTCTTGGAAATGGCTCATCCTCATGGCCCAGAAGTCACCCACATGGCTGTTGCAGCAGGCTGGAGGAAAAATGGTAATGCAGAAGCTGAAGTCTTAGATGACCAGATTCCAGAAGAGCAGGTTGAGGTGCCATTATGGGATATGTGAGCTTCAAGGACGCAGGATGCTATGGGTTTCACTCGAGAGACTGTAAGGGGAGGTGGGAATGGGGAAGGGCCCAGCAGGAAAGTGTGGGAGCGGGTGAAACGCTGCACAGCTGAGTAGGAAAGTGGCTTGGAGAAGGAAGAGACTGGTTCCTTGGCAGTTCCTGAGCCATCTCTGCCTGTCTTCATGACAGGTCCTGTTTCCTCTTGCACCGTTGATGCTGGTTTCCATTGGGTTCATGATCTTGGCTTCCTGCCGTTCTCATTCCCAGCTCCTGGGTGTTTCAAGCACTAACAGTTTCAGCTGCTTTGAATGCTGCATGTCCTTAACCCTGCACCCAGATGTGCTTCTTCCTCTTGATGTGAAACTGGCCAGGCTCATGTCTCGTGCAGACAACCTGAGCTCACTCCAGCCCAACTGTAGCTGCCTGAACTCTGGCCTCCCTTCTATCACTTGTCACTGTCACACAGAGACCTGGGGATCTTCTGTATATTTAACTGTTAATCAATTCTAAATGCTTGGATCTGTCCTCGTCTCTCTCATCCCTTTCTCTGGTCCTGTCATGTCCACACCCTCTCTAGAGGTCTACACTGACTTCTTAACTGGTCTCCCTGCTTTCAGGCCAGACCCTTCCAGTCTGTGTTCTACATGCTTGTAAATCTGACTGTCTCATCTCTATGCCTAAAACATTCTGCATGCTTCTTGTCTTTCTCAGGATAACATGTTAGGTCCTTAAGGACAGCACATAAAACACTTAAAAAAATTTTTTTTTTGAAACAGAGTCTCATTGGAACTTGTTATGCAGACCAGGCTGGTCTTGAACTCAGAGATCTGCCTGCCCCTGTGTCCCAAATGCTGGGGTTAAAGTGCAACCATCACATCTGGCAAAAATTTATTTTCTAGTTTTACCTCTTACTGCTTTCTCTTTACCATTTGGGTCTTTGTTCCTGGTGACACTATAGCTTAGGTCTTCCACAGACTAGATCACTCCTTTCTTTCTTTCTTCCTTCCTTCCTTCCCTCCTTTCTTCCTTCCTTCCTTCCTTCCTAAGACACAATTCAGACATCAGTGTGGTTACACACAGATTGCTTGGCATTCAACTCAAAGCACTCTCTGATCTCACCAACCTAAACCAGTTCCCCCTATGTCCTCTCTGCCTCCTCTGAGGACATGGAGACAGTTTTGTCACCTTTGCTCCTGAGGCCTAGTATTGTGCCCAGCCTCTGCCACAATGCACTGACAGAAGCCAGCACTGTCAGGAAGATGGGCTTGTGAGATCAGGCAAGAGAGCACATGCTGTTCCAAAAACGCCTCATCTTGTAGGAAGGGGGAACTAGCAATGAAATAGGTTTATAAGAGTCCTAGTTTGTCAAATTCCAGATGACAGAAAATGGGTGAGTTGGAAGGAATGACAGATATTAAATGTGGTTGGGAAAAATCCCCAAGTGCTAAAAATCCCCAAGGTAAAAAACTTGCTGGGCGGCACAACAGAGCCTGGGTGATCTTTTGAGAGTGATGTCAGTCTTGAGGCTTCATCTCTTAGGAATCTGGACCCACATGGCATGATTCAGAGGCTGAACTGCGGAGCCACCCGAACAGAGCCCCACATTCCTCTGGGATGTCTTCACACATTCCATTCGACAAGTAGATACCACTTTCTTTTCTTTTCAGGGCCTCTCCCTCCACAGAGCCATTCAGAGCCCATACTGCAGGCTGAATTCCTCAGTCTGCTTGTGGTTTCAGAGGCCAGAGAGAAGCAAATGGCTGAAACATGATGGCACCCCATTTCTTTTTCAATGATTTAACCAGGGGCTCAGGAGAGAGCAAATGTAAACTGTCAGGGTCCCCACTACCTTCCACGTGGTACTGGGGCCCAGATTTGCTCTAGAGTACTCTGGGTCACCCTGCTCTCTGTACTTAGTTCAAAATGAAACTGCTTTCCAGGATCATTTTAGGGAGCTGCCTCAGTTGCTGAGTGACTACCTCTGGGCTGGCCTGGCAGTCAGGCCTACCTTTCTCTGGCACTGCTGTCTAAACATAGGAGATTTCTGCCTCCTTCCCCTGTCCGGGAGCTAAGGCATGAGAACCCAACTGGGCTGAGGAGTCCCAGACATCAGGGACACCATGTAGAAGGACTTTTAATCACTCTTCAGCCTCTTTGCTAGCTTGGCCATCTTTCAGGGATGGTAAACAGATTGATTTTTCACTGTACTGAAGCCCCTCTGTCATTTGAATTAAAACTCGTAAGTGGGATGTTTTCTCAAGTGAAACCATGTGCAAGTGGGGTGAGGTCAGACAGATCTGAAACCCCCATTTGACTAATGTACTAGTTGTGTGATCTCTGGCAGGTTGTTCAGTTTTTCTGCATCTGTTTTCCTATACAACGGGACTATTGTAGATATTAATTCAGACAATGTCAGGAGGGTCCAGGAGAGCCTGGCAGGCTAGATGGCATCTTGTCAGAGGCTGTTTTTCTTTTGCTCAGTGTTTTGTAGTGGAAACTTATGACCTGGGTGAGTGGGTCAGACAAAGTCCCAGGTGCAGAAGAGTCACCATCAGAGGGATGCAATCTACTGAGTACTAGAGCAGGAAGGTTGATTTTCTGTTCCCAGCTCAGAAAAGAAGAGTAAGGGGGTCTGGGACAGGGTAGAATCCCAGAGCCTCTAATTATGCAGGCCAGGATGGACAGAGCTCCAGCCATGGCCATCAGAATCTCCTAGGGTCTTGGACCTTCACTCCACTGTGGGCTAGGTAGGTTCTCGATGAACCTTTACTGAGTTCATGAGATTCAGTAATGGGAGTGAAGAGTGGAGGGACAGACCTGGGCTTAGTGTAGAATTGAGGAAGCCAGGCAAGGGCCAGGCTTTCCTGTGGGGACAAGGAGCAGAGGATCTGGAAGAGTCAAAGCCAAGAGAGGTGGGGCTGTAGATGGGCACGAAAGGAGGCTTCCCATGGCAACAACAGAGCCCCTGGACCTCTACTGTTCATAGCTTGGTAGAGCACTCTGCTCTCCCTGGGAGGGCAAATGCTGCCACTGCCAGGGAGAGGTGGTAGCAGAGCCCAGACAGTGGCTGAGCAAGCTCGGGATAAGTCTTCTAGCAGCCCTGAGGTCAGGGCTCATCCTGGTGAGCAGAGCCATCAGGTTTCAGGGGTCCCTTCCCCATGTGACCAGCTCAGCTCACACTGTGGGATGAGCAGGAAAGCTCAGCTGAGGGTATTCCCTTCATACAGGGTATGGGTCCCGAGGTGGTTGGTGGATCTTTAAAGAGGGACAGTAAGTCTATAAATGGGCAAGCGAGTATATTTGCCATTTCAGTATTTCAGGGAGAAAAGAAGGGTGAGTAGGAAAACGTTTAGAAGGTTCTTTGGGGGCAGGGTGGTGATGAGAATACATTCGAGAAATACTGAGGGAAGGCCTGGTGTCCTGAAGGCAAGTGGGCCAGTCAGGGTCTTTGGAATGTGGGTAACCCTAAAGGCAAACACTCTATTGCAAGGCATAGTGGGTAACTGTTGGTGGTCCCTGCTTTCTTTCCATTGAGCCAGAAGTTCTAACATGGTTGCTAGTGAATGCTGGGAAGTCTCAAGGCCCCAGAAGAGAGAATTTAGAAAGCAGGTGGGCACCAATAAGCCTGGTACTATTTCCCGGGCAGAACAGTGCAAAGGCTCCGGCCTGGGTAGGCATGGCACAGTGAACTCTGGTGGACTGAGAGACAGGCTGTTTGTGAAAGGGCTCAGTTCATGGCTCCCACTGGAATGGATCCCTCTCCTCTTATCAGCTCATGTTTACCTCAGAAGGATGAGATCACATCCTTCACCAACCTCAAATGTCCTGTTTTCCCAAACCAGATCAGTTTATGAATATCATGACAGATAGACAGAACCCAGATTTCTTCTCTGCAAGCATAGCTCATCTCCACTCTAAATAATCTGCAGAGAACATGACAAATTATTATATCACAGATGTCCATGTCCTTTACACTTTGTGATAAATGTCAATAATTAGGCTGAGACAATCCACCTTAAAAATACTCTATCTTATGGCCTAATATAGTCCAAATGATCAAATTAATCAAACATTGAAATTTCTTTCTTGATTTTTATAATCAGCTAGTCATTTGATGTGTGTGTGTGTTGGTAGTGATAAAACCCAGGGCCTCTACCACTAAGCTACAACCTCCTCCCATAGAAAAATACAGTAAATAGACAACCTCTCCCCAGATCCTGACTGTTCTCTGCTTAAAGACTGCCATTCTTCAGTGTGGCCACGGGCTGAGCAGTCAACGACATCTAATTTGAGATGTTTTATCCCCTAAAAGAAACTTCACTCAGTCACTGCCCTCAGGTCTCATCCACTTTCTGTTTCTACAGACTTGCTAAATATATACAGTTAGAGTAAAATAATCTCATACTTTAATTCTATAATTAACTGATGATTTATTGCTTCATAGGAATAGTTTTGGTGTCGTTAGGCATAGTTTTAGTGTATCTAGGCATAATTTTGGTGTAGTTCCTATGAAAGCGAGGCTTTCCAGTGGGAACTAGTTACAAAAACTTCATTCCTAACAAATACTGCAGAAATGGTTGTTTTCTTCTTCCTCAGAGATTTCTACCAAAAGCCTGTGAGGTTTCCAGATTAAGCTAGAAACGTGCCAGGAGCCTGCTGTGAGAATTGCTACCGTGAAACTGTGTGGCAGCTCACCTGGAAGCCAAACCCACCTATGAACGCTGTCAGTCTTGGTAGAGTTGGCTAGCTTGAGGGGTCTCTCCCTGATTTTCTGTGCTGCTTAAGGGGTGCTGTGAAGATAAATGGTACGCTTCCATCTTAAAGGTCAGACTCCAGTGCACAAGTCTGAGATGGAGGTGTTAGGTGTGACCACACAGGGTATGAGAGCTTTGGTTTCCACATGGCACTGCCTACCCTCACAGACCAGCAAAGAACATCCTTGGGATGCCATCAGAAATAGCATGTCTGAACAAGGGTGTAGTCCCTCAAATTTGGGTGAGCCACTAATCAGGAAATGGTTTTCCTTAATGCCAGATCAACTTGGTGAGGCTGAAAGGCAGAAGCTAAACACACCCATCAGGCCATTGGCCAGACCAAAAAAGTGACTTGGGTCAGGGAAAAGATAAACACAGGCCCTTCCGCCCATCCCAGACACAATGCTCACTCACAGCCCCAGCCCTGGCTGCAGAGCAAAGACTCTCACTTTCTTGTCTGTCTAAAGGGAATATTTACAGATGTGATTCAAATGAGCCTCATTATATTTCCGAGGCAGGCCAGCTTCAGGTTTCCAGCTAGCTGAGGTGGCAGCTTAGTTGTCTTGGCTTGAGGCTCAGTACCTGGAAAGGCTTTGGCATTTGCTCATAAATATTCTGAAAATATTTTGGAATACCTTCAAAATATATGGTGTACCTTTGGATATCTTCAATGGAAGCAAATGTACGTCTTCTAAGCTTGGAGTTTTCAACCTTGACCTTAGAATAGCCTGGAGGGCTTGTTAACTGGGGTCGATGTGCTCTGCCCTCAAACTTTCTGATCCATTAAACCTAAGGTGGGGCTTGGGATTTGCTTTCCTAATGATTTCCCAGGTGGTACTGATGCTGTGGGATGAGACACTGAAGAAATTTACTTCTGGAAACAATGAATCATTTAGAAGCCAAGTCTAGTCATTTAGGTCTGGGATCACACTGTGGAATCCCACCATTTGGTCAAAAACAATGGCAGGAAATGGGACAGAGAACTCCATACAGGTCTCTTTTTGTTTTTACTTTTTACAGATAGAGCAGACTAGTCTTGAACCTGCTGTGACTCTCTTGCTGCTACATTGGCTGTTTTGAGGAAAATTGTGACTTTTCCTCTCTGGACTTTAGGAAGGGGAGGCTCTCCTGGATATGCTGAAGAGTTGGGAGAACAGGAGAACAGGAATACTTTGCCCAGATTCACACTGTGAAACGTTCCTTATCTACCTTTGTTGTTTTTTTCTCAGCTTCAGATAGAGAGCGTGGCAGGGTGAGAGTGAGGAGCTACAGAGTGCTGCAGAGCCGGCAGGGGTCTTTCTCTGCTGCTGATACGAGGGGTGTAGATGAGGGGTGTAGATTGGAAGGCAGAGGGAAAAGTCTGCGTTTTGCTATTGTAATCAGAACAGAACAGGTGAAAAGGTCAAATTTTAGATGACAGAGACAAACATGTAATGTTTCACCTAGAAAAGAATCCCAGTAGGAGAAAAGAGAAGGAAAAAAAAAGAGAGAGAAAGAAAAGAAGAAAAAACCCCACACAACATGACATTAGTGCTTAGATAGAGAGAGAGTCAATGCTTTGTGTCACAGCAGGGGAAAGGGAGGCGGAGGAATGCCTAAATATTGGCTCTATTTTAATTCCAATTCTACATTACATTAAACTCTCCTTGTACTCCTCTTTAATTTACAGCGAATGCTGACACAAATTGGTGTGCCTCTTCTTTGACATCAGTATTTCTCTTGAATTATGTATTTCTATCTGGAACAGGGTTTATGGGGCTGAAGCTTCCTTTCATTTAGATGGATGTGAAGGATCAATGGGAGGTCAAGTGTAAAATCAAAGGAAGGTGATGCTTCAGTGCACTGAGGCCGGTGGGTTTATTGCCCAAAGAGGCTGTGGGTGAGATTAAAGGGGACCCTGGTCTCCCTGTTTTCATTAATTAAACTTCAACTACTTTGAAGCAAAAAGCTCTAGATTCTTTGCTTGTTGGGACCCTGCCTCTATTTGTGAGAGAACAGGTGGTAACAACCGTATCACAGGGATTTTATTTGAAATTGAGTCATCGCCACAAGAAGCCCCTGCTGGACACAGCGTTCTTGGAGGTCTCTGGTTTCCCTGAGTATAGGGCTGTGGTGTTCAGACTGGCTGCCCTCTGACTGGTGACACATGGCTCTTGGACTGACAGAGGTCTTTGCTGGCTCCCTCTGGGCCTGCCTGTGTGTCAGGGTTCTGTCAGCCTGTCCAGTCAGTGATGGCCTCTTTCTGGCCAGTCACACCCGTTCTGGAACATGTTGATGGGCTGCTCTGAGGTAACACTTGATTCCAAAGGATCTCATATAAAACGCAGACTTATCCAATAATGCACACAGCAGACAACCTTGGCCACACCCCCTCTTGCACCTCATTCTACCTGTAGTTCAAGCTTGAGCCTATCCTGTAAGCCACGCTCAGCCAGCTCTGAAATCTTTTCTCTAGTTTCACTTTCTACCTGTAACCCACTTTGTGCTGGGGGTGGGAATTTGGGGAAAGCTGTTTTGCTTGTTGCCTGATAATAAAATCAGAGCATTTCATGTTTTACCTACAATCGGTTATATTATTAAAGCTGGTAGGAATCAACATGGCCTCAGTAAAGTTCTGTCACACTTGCTGCTTGGCTGAGTCCAGCAGCCATGCCTGGCTGTCACTCACTCAGCAGTGATGAGGGTTGGCCAGACTGCAGGCCCATGACAGCCACTGTCACTTGGAGTGGGTGGGCCATGGGTTGCTGTGGCCTCCCCAGGCTCTGGGGTCCGGTGTGCAGCCATCAAGGCTCTGCAGTCGGGAAAGCCATGAAGCAAACGGCTTATGGAGACTGCAAATGGGCTAAGACCTCTGTTTGCTCAAACATGACTGTGGTGGATGAATTCATTCTATAATTCCAAGAGGAGGAAAGGAAGCCTGAGTGCAGGCTAAAAGTGGAAGAAGAAAGGCCCTATTCTTCCTGCACTGGTACTAGGCTTTGTGCTTAAACTTTACATAGCTGCGAATAAATGGCACTGGAAACCAAGGCGTCCGTTAGTGAATCACTGGGCTCAAAAGGCTGGCCTTGCCTTCTGTGGTCGGCAATCTTCTTCCCTGTGACTCCCCATTCTAGCCAGGAGACAGTTTATCCACTGTGACTCGGTATCCTACAGAATTCACTGAGCAGGCTCTGCCCAGTGCCCCTCCAGCTGCTTTCTTCTATCATTGTTCTCTGAGAACTGCTGAGCACAGGGCAAGGATTAGCACACAGCAGAGGCATCTGAGCGGCAGCCGCAGGCCCCACCCCTGCTCATGCTCAGGACCTCATTAGTCATTGCACAAGGTTGTACTCATGCCCGCTCTGTGCCTGAGCTGTTAGGCCGCAAGCTCGGCAGCAGTTGCTGTTAGGAGAGGGTTTCTGGGTTATTTATAACGCCCTCACTTCCTCACAGTGACTGCCTCACCCCCTGCTCTTGAGCCAGGTCGACACTGAGGACAGTGGAGGAACCGAGCAAAATTGTTCGCAGACTCTGACCGTGCAGAAAGCTGGTGCGAGTGATTCACTGCCAACTGCTTGCACCTTGGCTGGACTACCTGGTTCTGTCTACAGGACCCAAATCCAGCATGCCCTGCCTCAGAGTCCCTGTCAGGAAGGGGGAGTGGTTACGTGGAGCCTGTTTCAGTCAGGAGTGAGCTGGTCTCTAAAGCATTCGTGG
Organism: Micromys minutus; assembly: GCF_963924665.1. NCBI lineage: Eukaryota > Metazoa > Chordata > Mammalia > Rodentia > Muridae > Micromys > Micromys minutus. The sequence goes on along the minus strand of NC_137969.1, from coordinate 155,864,026 downwards.
CAGGTAAACTACCTGAACTGTGTTGTGCTCCACGGTATTTGAATGACAGATATTTACTTCTTATCATTGGTATGTATTACACGTCATTTTTGTTATATTTATTATTAAATTTCAGCTGGTATTCAAATGAAGGTGGGTTTCCATTCCCAGTGTTTGTCTGCTGAAGAGACATGCCTATGGAGGACACAGAGACCATTAGAGCTTTGACTTCTTTGTGTGTCACACACCTTTGCTACTGTTGTCACAAACGGGTTCACTCTCTGTGGAAACGGGTTTCAGCCATACAGTGAACCAGGAGCCTCAAACCACCGAGATCAACAGAATGAAGTTTGTTTTTTCCACAAAATGGCCACCTTGCTGTCTTCTGTCATCTACAGGAAGTGTAGGCTGGCTGAGGTAGCAGCATAGGCTGGCTGAGGTAGGGTAGGCTGGCTTGTGAGCCCTAGGATCTGCCCGTTCTACCGTCCTAGTACTAGAATCACAAACACACACGTGGCCTTTAAAAAGTTGGCAGGAACCACTTTACAGACTAACCCATCTCCCTTGTCCCTGCTGTTTGGTTCCTTAATGACAGCTGCTTTGACTGAGGACGAATGGAACTTTTCACCTTCCCCCTGCAGCCAGGGTTTCTCTGTATAGCCCTGGCTGTCCTGGATCCCACTCTGTAGGCCAGGCTGGCCTCGAACTCAGAGATCAGTCTGCCTCTGCCTCCCAAGTGCTAGGACTAAAGGCGCGCACCACCACCGCCCAGATCAAGTGGAATTTCAATACAGGTTTTTTGTTTGCTTGTTTTTGTCAGGGTTTTATATAGCTCAGGCTGGCCTTGAACTCAATATGCAGCTGAGGATAACCTTGAACTCCTTAATCCTCCCCCTACCTCCCAAATGCTGGGATCACAGGCTTATGCCACCATACCTAAATCTGTGTGGTTTTGATTCACATTCCCTATTGACCTTAGTCCTTGGGGGACTCAGTTTAAGTGGGATGCTGAAACTAAGACTCCTTTGGAAGGGGCCTAAGGAAATCAGTCATAGAGAATAGTAAGAAATCCCATCTCTACTGAGACTTTGGAATCTGGATCTTGTCCATGTTCAGTTTGAACTTCAACATTTACATGATCTGTGTGGTTCCTAGCCTTAGAAGTCATGGGGACTAGTACTCAATTAGGGACAGACCTCGGTGGCCGGTAGAGTTAAGAGGGACAGGGGAGGTAATGATATAAGCACAGCACTCATGTATGAAATTCTCAGATGTTAAAAAAAAAACAAAAAACAGAACTACTTGAAGAGGCTAAAGTACTACAACCCTGGCTGCAGGGGGAAGGTGAGAAGTTCCATTTGCCCTCAGTCAAAGTTTAGCACCACAAGGCTGAGCGGTGTGGATTTTTTTCTTCTTAACTACAGTGTCTCTCTGTGTAGTTAAGGCTGCCCTGGAATTTTCCATGGAGAACAGGCTGGACCTATTTCCCATCAATCTTCCTGTCTGTGCCTTGAAAATGCTGGGATTAAAGGTGTGTGCTACTATGCCTTTAATTTTTACAAATATCTTTAGTTTTTGAAAGATATCTTTCGGTGTTATTGAAATTATTTACTAACTTTAGGAAGGGAGAGAGGGAGAAAGGGAAGAGGTGTTAAGCAGTAAATATATGTATTTGATGCATATCACGTCATAGCTGATCAGCTAGGTAAAGACTGCTCCACACAGGAAGGAGTTCTGGAGATCAGAGTGGTCATGGGAAAGCCGTCTAGCACCAACTGTACTTTGTTTAGACAGAGAAAGGAGGATGTAAACTTCGGGTTGTTAGTTTCTGGAGAAGGTGCACTTAACTACACTTCCTAAGACAGTCTTTTCTGTCCCCAAACCACAGCATTTTCCTCAGTAGATAATAGTATAGAATTTTACTCTTTAAAGAAAGCTTTCTGTGTTATTATCATTAATTTGATGTTTATTTTGGGCTTAGTCAGCCCAAGGTTCACTTGCTGACTCTGTCATTGGGACAAATCTCCCTCTATGGTTTTGAAGAAGTAGCAGTAGGGAGAAGGAAAGGAGAGAGGCTTGCTGTTAAGGTTACCTCTCTTGGGCACAGCGGCCCATGCTGTGATCTAAGTACTTGAGAAGCCACTGTAGGATGATTGCAAGTTTGAGGCAGCCTAGGCTACGTAGGAAATTCTCCTTTTGTTTTGTTTTGTTTGAGTCAGGTTTTTTTGGTGTAGCTTTGGCTGTTCTGGAACTAGCTCTGTAGACCAGACTACAAATTCATAGACTGGCCTCAAACTCACAGAGATCTGCCTTCTTCTGCCTCCTGAGTGTGGGGACTAAAGGCATGTGCCACCACCTGGCTCAAAAATCCTGCCTTAAAAACAAAAAAGCCAAGCATGGTTTGGTGGCATAACATCTTTAAGCCCAGTACTTGGCAGGAAGAGGCAAGCAGATTATCTGTGAATCCAAGGCTGGCCTGGTCTACATAGTAAGTTTCAGGACAGCCAGAGTTACACATAGTGAAACCTTGTCTCAAAAACAAAACAATAACAAAAACCTAAACCAAACCAACAAAACTAATCAACCAGCCAACCAAACAAGAAACACAAAAAAACATAAGCCAGTGGTGGGGGAAATCTGGGTGTGGCATCATATGACCATAGTCCCTGCAATCCCAGTCCTCAGGAGATGATGGCGGCAGGAGAACCTTGAGTCCCACTGTGGTACATTACACACACACACACACACACACACACACACACACACACACACGCTTATACAATTAACAGTATATCTACACATATCACAACAGTCATATTCTACAAAAGCAAGCTGACGTTCACGCCCATGAAGCACACACCTGCCTTTTAACTCCCCTGCTCACCTGCATCAGCAGCAGTGGCCAGTGAAGACAGTGGGCATGGCATGGCTCAGCTTCCTGGACGCTGTAGTTTGACACCACTTATTTTAAATCTCTTCCCAGATTCAGGTCAGGAAAGCTCTCCGCTCTGCAGGAGCCGCTGTGAAGACCACAGTGCATCCCTGCATCTGCCCCAGAATGCTAGGATGGTAGTTTAGAAAGAGAAGCAAAGGCGCCAACCACAGGCTCCTGCCTTGTTAGCACATCAGTGACCAGGGAACTGAACGGAGCGTGATGGTAAGTAGAAGAGTAGGGTGCTGGGAGGAAAAGACCCTCACCGGAGATGAGTGCACTTGGCCTCTGCCATTCACCTGCTAGAGGGACTCCTGCCTGGCCCACAGAACCCTCCAAACATAGATCTGGATATTTCTGGACTGTTGCTAAGACTCTCCATCCCATGCCACTGTTCTCTGTGGCCGCACTTTTAGTCTTGGGCCATCTCAGAGACAGGCCTGGTCCTAGATGCCCTCCAGGCCTGATAAAGTATAGGGCCCTAGGGTAAATTCAATTCTGCTGTATTGGGAAGACAGGAAAAATAGCCCATGTTTGGCCCTGGTTCAGTTCTTCAACAAGAACATGACATTTCTGGTAAGCAATTACAATTAGATTTTTAGAGCCCTGGGTTTTCAACTGATCACATGCAGGATTAGGAAGGATAATTTCAAGTACTGAATTCTGCCTGATTAGCTAATAAATGAGGTGATCTGCTGATGTAGAAGTAATGTAAACAGCTCCTAGAGCCTTCAGGGCATGACAGATGTTGGCTTTCCTGTCAGCTGCCGTAGTAATTACTCGGTCCCCTGTCCTCTCCTCACAGCCAGGGAACCTTCTGTGTCTTCCTCATCTTTCCTGGCAGCCTCTGCCAGCAGTCTTCCGAAAGTTTTCTATATGTCGTTCTGGGGACAAGGAGGGCTATTTAACAAATAAATTTGTTTATGTGCATTAATGTTTTACCTGCATGTGTATATATATGTGTGTGTATGTATGCATACCATATATATGTTTTTGATGTCTGTGGAGGCCAGAGGAAGTTGTTGGACCCGCTGGAACTGGAGTCACTGTCACTTATGAGCCACAATGTGGGTGCTGTGAATCAAACCCATGTCCTCTGGAAGAGTAGCCAGTGCTCTGCACTACTGAGCCATCTCCCCAACTCCAAGGAGGACCATTTTTAAAGGTTTGTTTTAGTTGTAGCTATGTGTATGATGTGTGTATGTGAATGGAGACGGTGTTGTATTCCCTGGGGCTGACAGTTCAGGTGGTTATGAGCTACTTATATAGGTGCTGGCTTCTATGGAAGAGTAAACGTACGTGTTCTTAGACCACTGAAGCACTGTCCAGCCCCTAAGAGAGTTACTTGAGAACTTCAGTAGCTTTTCTGTCTTTCAGAGACACCTTTCACTCTCAGTAACCTGACAGTTTTAGTTGTCAGGATTTTTCCATTCTGCAGTGGGTAATTATTCCATTCTGCAGTGATGTGTGAGGAACAACGCACCGGCTTTCATCTTTCTCTAGATGTTTTAACTGTGGACTGTGATCTGCAGAGCAACCCTACAGACACTGGCTGGGACAATTCCTGCTCTCAAGCTGGTTAAAAAGAAGGTGAGCACCCTCAACAGCTTAGCAGTTCAGGCTCCTAACAAAAGATGTTTACTGTAAAGGAAATTTGATTATAACCTGTAAGAGAATGCATGTCTCCTCCAGGAATGGTCACTTAGGGACCAGGGTGGATGGATGTGAACCCTACCAGAGCACTACAGTCTGCAACACTCAGTCCTATACTCTCCTCACACAGCCCAGCCCTTGCCTGTAGAGGAAGCAGCTATGTGGCGATGGTAGTGGTACCTGGGTTCTCTGGACCAGTGAGCAAAGCTAGCTCCAGGCATCTGTTGTATAGAAACTGCCGACCAGCACACACAACCGGACAGAGGGAGGGTCACTAACTTACGAGTGCTATCTTCCTGAGTGCTCACAGAGCTGGACGGTACTCAGGGTCTATAGTGGGTCATTGCCTTTCATCGAGGCTGCAGTGTACTGTCTAAGGCCTTTTCAAGATCTGGGGACAAGAGGGATGGTAAAGTCTGTATTCTGACATGTGACTAGAGGGTCCATGCTAGATTGTCAAGGCACAGAGAGGCAGACTGTCACCCAAATCAAAAGGTAGAATTTATTTGCTAAAAGCAGTCTAGCCAGCAGATGGCTAACGCAGGATCAGAACCATCATCTGCCCCAGGCTACTGCCCTGTCAGCGGCTTGGCCACGCACAGAAACCTTCACCTGCTGCTTTGCTGCTCAACATGGTCTCCTCATGGACACCTGACTTTTCTGAATTTATACGTCGCTTTTGAGCATATTCACTTGCTTGTGTGTATTAGTCTGAAAAACAAAAACAAAACAAAAACCAAACCAAAACAAAAAACCTACCACAGACAGTGACTTAAACAGCAGAAAGGCTTAAGGGGCTGTGAGATCAAGGTGTCCCAGCAGACTTCACTCTGAGGCCCTTCCTTTGGCCTGCGAGTAGCTCCTGTCAGCTGGTGCTTACAGGGCTCCTTCTTCGTCCTTGTGCTGAGGGAGCTCTCTGGTGGGGAGGCTGCTTCTGAGGACACTCCTGGAGCAGGAGCTCAGGCTGGGACCTCACTTAACTGCCTCCAAGTGTGACTGACTAGAGCGGCTGTCAGCACGTGGACGACATTCAGCACTCATCACGGTCACGCGCTCTTCCACTCACGACTTTTCGTTTCTTTCCTCTTCTGAGACTGGGCTTCACTATATAGCCTGGGCTGCCCCCCCCCCCCCACACACGGGGAGGTTTAATGAACCGATGAGACGAGGGGGAGGGATGAGAGAGAGGAAGAGCAGCTCTGGCTGTCTTAGAACTTGGTATGAATACGAGGCTGGACCTGAATCGACAGATCCACTGCCTCTACCGGGATGAAAGTATACAACACACCCTGCTTTAACAAATGCTTTGACTGAGACATTGCCATAGCTTTGCCTGGTCCCTTTTACAACTCTTCCTGGTGACCCAGCAACCAGATCCGAGGCCTGTGACAGAAGCAGAGCCAGGCTTACTCAGTGCCATGCTAGGAGGAAGGTGGCCTAAGAGCTACACTGGCTAACAAGCAGACTCACTCAGAGGGAGCTTGAACATGAGCTGTTTCTTTGAGGATGTGCAATGCATTTGGATGCCGGACAGAAGCGGCAAGTTTTGACATTTACCCTGATATCTCCAAGGGGAACTATATAAAATATAAAGTTGCATTTTCAAGGAAAACTATTTCTTCAAGAAGATTAATAGAGAAAAATCCTGTCAAAATGTGCACTGAAATGTCTAGACTGGACCCCGAGGGCTCCAGTAAGAAGGCACCACCTCTCTCCTGTGGCAATAGGACATCCTTTCAGAAGCTGTCTTGTCATAGGGTGACTCAGGCTACTTACAAAGACTTTAGGGTGCTCGAGAGGTTGTTCGTGAGGCCAACTGTCAAGGTCTCCTCTGTGATGGAGACATGATAGGGCCTACCCTGTTTGTTAGATGTGGCTGGCTCTTAGCAGCTTTTGGCTATACCCCAAAGAAATATTTATTTCAAACAACAAAGTAATGCATTAGAAATACAGGTTTATGGACAAGATCTCAAATAATTGAGAAGGACATGAAATAGAAAGAATTTACTCTTTATCACACCAATCCATTCCCACCAGAATGGCTTGGGGAGCTTTACCAGATGAGAAATCTCTATTCACACACTAAGATTTATGAGGCACTTTCCCGTAACTAGCACGGCACAGTTACTGCTGAGGAGCACATGCTGTCTTCTCTATTTTGGGTTAATACAAAGTTGAACTAAACGTGTCTGCATAAATAGTTGTATGTGAGCATGCCGGTAACATAGACTCCTGGAAGGAAGGTGTACTTTAGCTGGCCCTCTCAGGTCACCCTGAAGACACTGTAAAAATGTAAGTTCTCAGCAGAGGTGTAGAATGAGAGAACAGGGTGAGGCTTTGAGCTGCTGGAGTGTGGGCATTATTTACCTTGAATTTTTGTCAACCTAGTAGGCCATGGTTCTTCCTGCTGTTTAATGGCACATTTCTGGCATGTAGTTTCTTTATTGTTTTGTATTTCTTCTTCTGAGAACTGCCTGTTTATGTCACCCCGGAGGCCCACAGAAGCTCCAGAGGCAGCATCGCAAGAACTTGTTCTCTCCCTCTACTGTCTAGTGTCCTCTCTGTTCCCAGTGCACATTAGGTCTGGGTTCCTGTCAGAAGCAGAGGGGAACTGAACGAAGCACTTAGTGGGGGACAGGGGATGCAGAAAGCACTGAACCCAGGGCCTCACCAGTGCTATGCAAGTCCTCTCAGGTGAGCTGCATTCCCAACCCTGTTCCCAGGCGGCACAGCAAGTCTAAAGGCAGTTTTCACAGGTACTTTGACTGATGGTAGCATCCACAGAGTAAGTTTCTCAAGGTCAAAACCCAAAGGAAACAAAGTTTCTTCTTGGATAAGAAAACAAAACACAGCAGCAGCAGCAACAACAACACCCCAAACCATGTTGCCAGGGGTTAAAATAAGTCTGAATTGTGCTGTAGTCGCCCCCCATCCCCCAGCAGTCTGTTATTCTACAGATAGTCTCTTACTCTCTCTCTTAGTGTCCATCCGTTCCTGGACAGAGGTCCACAAAGACTGTGCAACCCCCCCCCCCCCACGAAACAGAGGGAGGGAAGAAGTGTGTGGACTTCTGGGGAAACACAGGCCAAGGTCAGATTTGTTTTGGCGCTGGATGGGCTACACAGAGAACCTCTCAGGCTGTGAACCTCTCAGGCTGACCTGCATTCACTGACTCTGCCTGGATTTGCATTTGTGTAGTGATGACTGACTGACTGTAGTGATGTGGGAGGAGGGACAAGGTGGGAGAAAGGTCTGCTGAGACGGGGTGCTGACCCCCAGATGCTGGGCTTTTAGCCTGCACTGTCAGTCCTATAGTACTTTAGTGGTGCATTATGGGAACTCATCCCCAAGAAGGGCCTATAGCAGAAGCCAGACCCCAGGATGGAGAATAGTTCCAGAGAAGCCTCGCTGGAGGCATTTAGCAAGTCTCAGCAGTCACAGCCCACTGAGGTTTCCCGCCACTGGTCTGTACTTCCCGCTGGGCCATCCCTAGAACAGATCCTGAAGCCCTGAGTCATCAGGGACATTCATACAGGTGGGCAGATGTGAGATGGACAGAGAGAAGGGCAGTCAGATGCAGGGAAAATGATCCCCTGGACCCCAAGCTTTGTTTACTCTTGGCTTAGTCACCTGTCCTGATTTATGGTGCACTATAGTAAAGCAAGTGATTCTGGAGGACTGTAGATTTAGCCTGTGGCCTGTAGTTTTGAAATGACAGTGTGAGGGCAGATTCTGGGACTCAAGCATTTTGTCATAAAGAAAAGCAGTCAGTACATAGGGATCTGACAGAACTCACAGGGTCAAATAATAGAACAGCAATATAATGTAACATTTCATCATCCTTAATAAGTACTGCCTGTGTGTGTGTGTGTGTGTGTGTGTGTGTGTGTGTGTGACATACATCATGCACTTCCAGTCATTCCTGAATAGGACACACATGAGTATGATCATTCTGACGAAGGCTGAGATGCAAAAATGGAGAAAGAGACACATCTGCCATGTCTTCCCAACTGAATGGAGGACATCTGCAGTTACTGCCACCCTCTCACGCCAGCACAATGGGGAAACATGTAAAAATAGAAGTGATGTATTCAACTGTTAACAGAGGCAAACTGAACATAGCAGCCTGCAGCAGCGCTGACGTACGGGCTGCCTCAAGTGGACGGTGTGCCAGCCGATAACCACTTTCCCCCATCCGAGTCATGCCTGACGTCTGTAAGTGGGGGAGGAGATAGCGAGAACCTTACGAACCAACAGCAGCAAGTGATGCTTTGCTGGCACGGAGTGAAGGGGTGTTTGCTCAGGGAGAGTCTCGACTCAGGAATTCCTCGCCCCACCAGGGCCATTATCTCATGTTCTTTAACTAGCTGAACAGTTGTGTGTGGCTCAGGCAAGCATACTGCTGGCTTGGCTGCTAGATGGGAAGAAAACAGCACAAAAAGATGTGGGAGCGGCTAGGGTTAGGGTGAGTTGGTAAACACTTGCCACACACACAGCATATATCAACATTCCTTTTAGTGTTTGATACCGTTCGGCTGTATGGATGCTCTACAATCTGCTGTCCACACCGAGCATGAGTTCCTTTTGTTTAGCTGGTGCCTTTTACCCTTTTCTTTGTCATTTGACCTCAGAGACAGGGACAGGATGAGGCACCTGGTGGGAACAGAGCTTTTAGGGATCAGTCTAGAAGACAGCCTAACAGTCTAAAGGCCATCACAAGAAGAGCAGAGCTTACCTGGGAGGGACTGAAGACCCTCCAAAGGTTCTGTTTATGTGCAGCAAACATGCCTTTGATAGGCTGCTTCTGTGCACAAGCAAGCAGAGCTGTGATTGACACATGCTCATTGGAGGCCAACCCATTTCCGGGTACCCACAAAAGTCTGACCTCCCTCTGGACCCTTCACTCCACTCTGGTAAGAGAAAAGGAAATTTCTCTTGCTTTGGTTCACACTTGGATCATGTTTACTCTGATGGACTGAGCTAATGAGCCTTCCTGTAGGGCCCTTCTTGACAGAACAGAAAATATTAATAGTGCTAGAAATGACCGAATATGAAGACAGTGGTCCAGGCATGAGACTGCAGGTGCCTGAGGAAGGCACCAGCTTCAGTGTGCATGTCTTCTTGCTCATACATGGCTTTCTGTTTTTTGGGCATGAGTGGGTAGGTTGGCGAGTCTAATTTTATAGTCTGGGTTGGCCTCAGACTGGGGCCAATTGGTCCTGAGTTCTGGGATGGATGGTTTGCAAAGCCTGTGCTTGTTTACACTTTTACCAGGTTCCCTCAGGCTTCAGGTTTGATAAATGAGTTATATTTTAAAGTTGGTTCTTAGCAAAAATAGACCAGAATATATTTTATAAATAAGTACATGTAAATTCCTTATAAATAAAAACCCTACAATTTTCTTCTTTATCAACACTAATTTCTCATCCCTGAAGTCTGTATATTTTTCTGGTCAGCTCTTCTAAATTCTGATACTAAACAATTTTTATTTTCCTAGCTAGGGAGTCGTGAACCACCTTCTCAACTCATTGCTCTCAGTTCACACCGCAGACTTTCCTGAACACAGGGTGGGGACACAAGCCTGCTTCTGGAGCCACAGCCCTGTCCCTTACTGGAAGAAAAGGAGGACAGCAGCACACTGCTTCTATAATGTCTGCAGGATTAAATGAGATAGTGCAAGACACACTGACGCCCACAGTGACGGTTCCTGCTGCCATCTGGGCTCAAGAACGATCTTTGTACGTGCACGCCCATGTTTATGGCTGCAGTGCTGAAGACAGCCAGGAAACCAAACAGATGAACCGAGAGCGTGCTGCACGCACGGCGGAACGCCACAGTCAGAAAGGCAACATGGCAACCGCAGGAAGATGGATAGAACTGGAGGCCAGACAAAAAAGATGCGGAAAGACAAGGGCCATGTTTTCTCTTCTATGCAGAACCTAGTTTCAAAAGTGTGTGTGTGTGTGTGTGTGTGTGTGTGTGTGTAACTAGGAAGATGATGAGCAGGAAGGAAGGCTGGCCAGTGAGGTGGGGGTAGAGAGTGATAGGATGTGTAATGAGAAAGCAAATGGGAGAACGGACTGACGGGGGGGGGGGGGGCAGGAAGGTGATGAGACCATGTGACGTGTGTGTGAAGATGCTGACATGAAGTCTGCAACTCTGTATACTACCCTAAGGGTCACACGGAAGAAAACAAAACAAGGAGCTCTGTTAGCCAGTGAGCCCTGTCACTCCTACCAAGAGTAAGACATGGCTATGCTTACAAGTGTCCTTCCTAAGGTGTCCCCAGCATCCAGAGCATGCCTGGCACACAGCAGGCCCAGTGAATATTTATTTACTGAATGAGCATATACAGGAAATACTTTATGGACAAGGACACACGGGGCCTCCCAGTGACTTGGAGGGGACCAGGAGAGGGCTTGGCTGGCTCCTCCTACCCCACGTCTAGCTCCCAGGGCATCTCTGTATTACATGTAAAAAACAGTTCTTAAAGTTTGAAACCTACCGTGGTGTCCACAGCCTTCACTGCTTCTGTGGGAATGTGCTTTGGAACAGGCTCCGCCTGTGACACTGTCACACATCCTGAGGCCCCTAGGGTGATGACCACAACCTGGCAGCCCCGTTCTAGGAGAACCAGCGCAGCCGTCCCAGCCGTGGTCGGGTCATTCACTGTGTGGCCTGTTAAGATCTCAGCCTGGAATACATATGAGAGAGGAAGCAGGTGAGAATAAAGAGACAAGGTCTGCTCAATCTGCCCTCCAGGAAACATGTCTCCCTCGTTTTTCATACCAACCAGGGCACTGGGAACCTTGAAGAATATTGGCACAGAAGCATAACAGAGAAAACTAGCTACTTAAAATACTCTCTGAACCGACACAGTTGTCTCATGCTTACTGTCTCAGTGTTTGGGAGGTCAAGAGTTAATGACAGAAACAGAAACTCCAAACAAAATGAAACCAAAGGAAACACTGTCAGGGGCTAGAGCTATGGCTCAGGGATTAAGAGCACTTGTTCAGACAGAAGACAGGTCTAGTTCCCAGCAACTACGTGGTGGCTTGCAATCATCTGTAGCTCTAGTCCTGGAGTGTTTGACCTTGTCTTCTGACCTCCACAGACACCTGTCACATATGAAGCGCACATATGTATATTCAGGTAAAACACTTGAATGCATAAAATAAATCTAAAAATATTTGTAAAATTCCTGAGACAACTTCGGGTTTTTCTGTGTCATCCTGGGTGTCCTGGAACTCACTGTGTAGACCAGGCAGGCCTCACACTCTCAGAGTTCTGCCGGCCTCTGCTTCCTGAGTGCTGGGACTAAAGGTGTGCACCACTGCCTGGCTTGTTTTTACTTTTCATTAAAAACAAGAGAATAAATCCACGGTGGGGACAGGCTAATCAATGTTGCTGTGCTGACGGATTTCAAGGTGAGCAGAGATTGATGGCTGTTTTGGTCTCTCAGTTCCTCTAGATATAGAACTTAGGACAAATGCAGTCTATGAAAGAAAGCAAGGCAGGTGGCAAGTGGAGAGAGAGGGGCCACTGCTAGGGACTCGGAGTATGCTGCACTGCACCTGTAAATACAGGCACCCACGAGGGACACAGTTGCTCAGACCTCCCCTGGCCCAGTGGGGCCCAGGCCCCTCTTGGTATCTTTCTCATGCTCTTGCAGACTACTTGATTTTGTTTCCTCTACTTGTCACCGTCTCTGTGACGTGACTTAAATCACATACAACAAGTGAGGAGGGTTTGTGAAGGATCAGGATTTCTCTCCTGGAACAGTAGAGTCGTGGGCTGAGACTGGGCCAAGAGGTGCCTCTCTGCCATTTCTGGGCTGCTTCTCTACTTGTGACACAGGTAGTTTAAATAAGCACTTGATGAATTAGTACTTTTTGACTCAAAGTGTGGAACTAAATTATCTTTTCCACATTGTAGTTTAACCATACACTATGTAAGACTGCATGTAAACATTGCTTGTAGTTGCTGTGAATATGTACAAATTAAACATATTTGTCCCATATAAAGCACCGTGTGTGTGTGTGTGTGTGTGTGTGTGTGTGTGTGTGTGTGTGTGTAGGTTGTTGAGAGGGTCTAATGGCCCGAGTTCAATCCCACGGCTTGCCTGGTGGAAGGAGAATATTGACTCCCTAAGTCCTTTGACGGCTCCATATATATGCCATGGCACATGAGCATGTACACACACACATGCACACATACATGCAATGTATAAGAACATTTAAGGTACATTACCAAATTCTGACTTTTCAGTATCACACTTTAATCACATACTGTACATTCCTGATACTGAGATTGCGTCTCACTTTCATTTGCTCAGATCATGCCCAAATCAATCCTTTGTCATACAAAAACCATCCCTCGAGTGCCCGGTCGTTGCATCAGAAGCTGCCTGAACCTGGCCATGTACCTTCTCTTTCTGTCTTCTGCATGGCCCCTTTCAGTCTGGGTTGGTTGTACTCTGAGGTCACCTTTTCATTTTAAGTATTTTCTTAATTTTATGCGTGTGTGCGTGTGTGTGTGTGTGTGTGTGTGTGTGTGTGCCTGAGTGTATAGTACCCAGTGTGTGCAGGAGCTTGAGGAGGCCAGAAGAGGGCACTGGATGCTTGGAACTTGAGTTATAGATGGTTGTGAGCAGCCATGTGGGTGCTGGGAAGAGACTCTGAGCCATCTTAATAAGTTTTGTGTTAATCTGTGTTATGGAGACCATTTCTGTCTGTTCCATACACTCATTTACTTCCAGAGACACTCTCACTGTATCTTCTAAAATCTCCAAAATCTCTGTCAACACCCCTGACCCTGTGTGTGAGAGGTGTGTATGTGTGGTGTGTTTTGATGTGTGTAAGAGAGAGAGTATGTGTGTATGCATGTGTGTGTTTTAGTGTGTGTGTACCTTGTGTGTGTGGTGTATATGCTAAGACAAGTCGTGTGTAAGAATTCCAACCAACAGTCTTACTGTGCTCCAGGCAACACCAGTAGCAACTACTGAACGTGGGTAAAGAATCTCTCAGCCTCGGAACTTTTCAGCTCTTGCCTCAGGCACCACAGAACAAGGACGAGCCATGCCAGGCCCTGTGTAAATTCCCTAGGCATGGAAACTGGGGACAGCAGTAATCACAGCTGCTGTGGAGAGTGTATTATATAGCAATAGGCTCATATATAACAGGGACAGGATGCAATAAGACTAATGCTCTGTCTCAATGGAATTTGTAATTTAATGAAGACGATACAGGAGCTGAATAAACATTTTGGGCTGTGAAAATTGAAGAACAAGCAAGCGTCTTTTAAGCTTCTACCAGGGAAATCTAAGCCAGTTTGGTGGTTGAGGATAATGTAACCTCATATTGTGAAATGCTCTCTATCTTCCACAATTCCCTTTTCCAAGCCCAATGCCTGGCCATGGTGGTTGCTCAAAAAATGTTGCATAAACTACTGTGGTTTGTTAAAATTAGTTTCCATGTAGCAGCCTTCTTTGTCCTCTGTGTCCTGACTGATGACACTGTCAAGCAGCAGGCGAAGGAAGCCTAGACCTTCATTTAGCCTTAGAGCCAAAGGAAAGCTAGCTTCTGTTGACCAACAGTCCGTCTCTCTCTCTCTCTGTCTCTCTCTCTATCTCTCTATCTCTGTCTCTGTCTCTCCCTCCCCACGCCCCCCCGTGTGCGTGCGTGCGTCCATGCATGCGTGTGTGTGTGTATGTGTGTGAGTGTGTGTGTGTGTGTGTGTGTGTGTGTGTGTCTTGCATCTCAATGATGAGAGAGAATTTTAGTTTAAGGCTGTCTTTCTATAAAAATGGTGATTGGCTGAGTCTCCTAATAGTACTTATTGGAGAGTAGGTTATATCACTACGCTGACAGGCATGTTGTGCAGATGTGCACATAGTGTCCCTTAGATGAGGCACTGCTTCCCTCTTACAGCAGGCTCAGTGGGAGTTGTGTCTCTCCACCAATGCTGCCAAAGGTCTGTGCACTAGAAGGTAGTGCAGAAGCCACTCCAGAGTTTGTACACTAATTACAACTGTCAGATAAAATACAAAAGTGCACAGTGAATTTGATTTTTAGAAAAAAAAAAAAACAACCAAACAGTGGTTCTGTATGTTTTCTCACTGATTATTTGAAATTCAAATTTTTGGGTTTTTTGTTTGTACTTTTATTTGTTTAACTTGCTGACTTTAATATCAATTGGTCCCCTTTACTTCCAGCACCCAGGAGGCGGGGACAGATGGAGCTCTGTGAGTTCAAGGTCAGCCTGGTCTACAGAGTGAGTTCCAGAACAGCCAGGGCTACACAGAGGAAACCCTGTCTAGAAAAGCCAACACAATAAATAAATAAATAAATAAGCCCAGAAAATGTGAAATACTTAAAGAAAACAATATGTCAATGTCTGGGGACTGGAGGGTTCTAAAACAGAGAGAGGTTTAGTCAGTGTCAGACTATGGGGCATGGGTCAGAATCCTTTATGGCCACAGAACGCTTAGTAGTTTTCTTTCCTCCACACCCCAATAAACTGAAAATCTCTTTTTACTGAAATCGCATGTGCTCACACTGACGTGGCTCACCCTCCTCCTTGTTTTATCCAGTTCCCTGCAACTCCCTCACTGAAGAAGCAAACGGTCATCTGTACCTCGCTCTCATTGCAGCAGAACACACTGGAGAGGGTGTAGAACTGGGGATCCAGGTCAGCAATGGCTGGAGCTGGGTTGAATAACGTTTTCACTGTAAAGGAATGGGAAAAGGGCTCAACGGTTATCATTTGAAATACTGGTTTAACCCTTTATTTATCCTTTAGGTTAGATGTATAGTAATAGGGTTGGAGTTTTTCTAAGGGAGAGAAAGCTGAGGGCTGACATGTTTACACTCACTAGATAAAAGCATCTATTAAACACAGACACAGAAAGGTTTGGGATCTCAGTCTTCATATCAGCCTAGCATCAATATTTTCTTGTATCCATTTCCTCTATTTTTTTTAGCCTTCCAATTTCAGCTTCAAGGGCAAGCGTCATATTTGTGACTAAGTTGATTTTATAGGTCAGATGAGGACAACAAGAACATTAAAGTAAAATGGGGTATGGAAAGGCATGCATGAATTCAGATGGAATGGTGAACCTTTCTGTAGGCTAACTTAAGTGCTTATCTGGGGGGCCAGGGTTCACAAACTCATGGTTCAGGGAAGAAAAATGTGATGGGAAAGAAACAGCAAAGAATCGAGACTTTCCTGGCAGTAATAGCACTTAGGGAACTGAGGTAAATAAATGTATTTGGTTAGACCCAGGTATACCTCCAAAATGGATGAAAATTACTCATGCCAACACATACACAGAGACACTGACACACTGACACACAGACACAGCAACACACACACATACACCATACACACACACACACACACACACACACACACACACACACACACACACACAAACACACACACACACCTTCCATTCTTGGCTTCTAGGAGCTCTCTGGGAATATGCTAAAATTGAGAAAGGGGGGAATCTTGTTCAGAGACTTAGGTGCTAGCTCAGACAAGACAACTAGAAGAGAAGGATGGGGAATCAGAGCAAGGGCAGGAGACTGACAGTGTCATTACACTGATAGAGGAGAAAAGTAAAGCTCAGAGAGACGAGGTCAACTGCTGGATGTCACCCTCATGCTCTTGGACATGGGCAGGCTGAGTCCTGACCAAGAGTCGCTTGGCTTTGATTTGAGGATTTGATCCTCTTTAAAGTAACAACTTATCTAGACCACGGCTGTTTCCAGAGCAACATATTCCTCCAGTACCAATGTACAATATTACACAACAGTTTTTAGTGTGAAATTCTGCAAATTATTCTAAAGGTTTTAAAAATTCCATTCGCAAAATATTCCCAGTTTGTGTCAAAACATCTAGGCTGGCCAGACTTAGTCCTCAGCCTGGATCTACAGACTCACAGGGTAACCAGTCCCCTGATCAGTCTCACATGAGATCCTTTACTGCAGTACAATGGCGACAAACTTGTTTATACAACAGGAAGGCCAGTTCGGATGCAGGCTTCCAGATTCTACTCTCAGCCCACTGAATCAGAATCCTGGGGTATGATCAGGGAACCCACACACTTCCAAGTTCTTTAGGTGGTTCTCATAGCTACCTCGGCAGTGACATAGCCCCCTGTCCTGGGGAGATGCTATTCTTCTCATGGCTGATGGAGGCCCTGTTGCTGTAACACTCTGAGCAGGTCCAGCCTGTATCTGTACCTTCCTAGGTTTTAACAGTTGGGTCAGTCAGTGATCTCAACTAGTATAGGCTGACAGCATCACCACATTTTTGTTACTTTATACTTTACAATATCCTCCCACATAAATTGTATGCTTTTTAAAAATTCCTGCTCAGATTTTTATACAGGGAAATTGTTTGGCTTAAATTAGAAAAATGCATGTAAAAGCCCTATGTGAAGTATAAAGTGTTGTCCAAATATGGAGGATTATTACTGTTATTATACTGTCCTTTGTACACAGCTGACACCCACGCCTGTCCACCTCCTTTCTCTTTCTGATAGTGTGTAGCCCACCACCAACCTCTCAGTGGGTTTATCCTGTCTTTGAAGGGTTAGAGATGTCCATTTGGTATGAAAGTCCCAAGGGCCCAGCATTTGAATGTATCCAGGTTTTAGGTTTTCTGAATAGCACTGGCATAGTCCAAATGAGAATGGCCCTCATAAGCTCATACACTTCAATACTTGGTCCCCAGCTGATGGAACTATCTGGGAAGGATTAGGAGGTGTGGCTTGTTTGAGGAGGTGTGTTTCTGGGTGGACTTTCAGGTTTCAAAAGCTCTGCCATTCCCAGTTAGTGCTCTCTACTTCATGCCTGTGTCTAAGATGTTAACTCTCAGCTTTTGCTCCAGAACCATGTCTGCCTGCCTGCTGCCATGCTCTCTGTCATGATGCGCACAGACTCTAAACCCTGAAACTGTAAGCTTCAAATAAACTATTTCTTATATAAGTTGCTGTCTTAGTCAGTGTTCTATTGCTGTGAAGAGACACTATATGACTTCAGCAACTCTTATAAATTAAAGAAAATTGGGACTGGTTTACAGTTTCAGAGGTTTAGTGCATTGGTATCATGGTGGGAAGCTTGGTGGCATAAGGGTAGACAGGTGCTGGAGAAGCAGCTGAGTGTTTTACATCTGGTTTTGTAGGCAGAGGGAAGAGAGAACCATTGATCCTAACTTGGGCTTCAGAAACCTCAAAACCTACACTCAGAGACACACTTCCTCCAAGGCTATGTCTCCAAATCCTTTCAAATAGTGCCATTCCCTCATGACTAAGCATTGAAAGCTATGAGTTGATGGGGGCCATTTTCATTTAAACCACCACAGTTGCTTTGTTCATGGCATCTTATTTCAGTCAAAGAAAAGTAATTAATACAAGCACATTGTGCTGTTTTCCTCAAGCACTGAATTGGATGCAGTTGTTCATCTAGCCTGACCTTCAAGCCTGTGTTCCTAAGCACTTGAGCTGTATCAAGCTGACAGCAATAAAGATGCAGGATGAAGCCGTTCTTCAAGACGATACTTGTCTTATAGAGGGAGACAGGCTGTGAAGCAGTGATGCTCCTGCCATTGATTATGGTGGGAAAACCACAGAACTTCCACACAGTTATCTGAGGCATTGGTTTATAAAATTGCCCTGGCTTTTCTAACAAGATTGCTCTTCTTTTTCCTTGGTCTATATGATCAATGCTCTAAATCTGCTAAAATAAATGAGGACATTGATGTTTTATCAGAGAAGTATCTTTATTCTTTATTAACCAAAAAAGAAGCCAGTCCTATACTAATCTTTCCTTCTAAAAGGAACAAAGCATGACTTTGTTTGTGTATATGCTTGTGTAGAGGAGACACTGAGAGGTTACTCACCAAACTCATAAATGATCTATTATAAAGTCTGGTGGGACTAAGTCTGATGGTAGATCCAGTACTATACTTCATGGAAAGACCTCATTCTTTGTACATGCACAGTATCTTCTACCAGTGAAGAGATGATACTCACTTTAGTAGTGGAGGAGGGTGGTTAATAAATTAGGAGCCCAGTTGTCATCAACAGCTAAATGATAGTATTATGATAGGGTTTACTACACTATTCTTCCTGTCACTATGTATGCAATTTTCTACAATGAGAATACATGTTAAAGAAAAATCATATTGTGTTCTAAGTATCAATGGTTAGAGCAAGGAACTCTATAAGTTGATTACTATAAATATTGCATAAAATCAAGCAAATACTCTATGCCTGTATTTTACTGTGGGGGCGGGGCATTCTTTCCAACTGTCACTGATTTTGTAAGCACAGCATCTGATGTGTGGTTTATAGTCCCTAAGCTTAGGGTAGAAGTGAGAAATGCTGTAAGGAAATCATTCTTGTTGGGTTCTGCTGCATAAATACACAGAAACCTTTTCCAGGATGAAGAAACATGAGAAACTAGTGGCCATAGGTAGTTAAAGAGCTGTGGAAATGTATTAATGCCCTAGATGGAAAAGATGATGTCATCCTGGGACCAGGCAAAATGAGAGACTTGGAGCTACCGAGAGGGTGACTGCACACAACAGCAATGATCACTCATCACAGAGGGAGATACACCAAACTCCTGGTTATCTTAAGCACATACCCATGGCTGACACAGTAGAGCCTAGGGGAGCAGCTGCTAGGCTGGAAATGGGTGGAACAGAGGATGGCCACTTAAGAATGCCCTGAGAACTCGCTCAGAGGGACGAAGGCCTAATGTCACCCCTACACAAAGGACTGTGAGGAGAGTGGGCACCCCCATGCTGGCTTGGCTGTGTCCCTATTGAAGGTTGTTTTTTGGGGCTTGAGCTGTAAAACAGCTCCAAGTTTGGCCCACATGTGGAAGAATGCTATTGCAAAAGTCTACACAGCCAGCCAAGAGGTTTGGCTTGCCAAATGGAAAAGGGCTAAAGTGGCATTAAAAGACACTTTGTATCATACCTGGGATTTAATCCTGGCGATCTGACAATCTCAATTATTTATAATTGTCCCCGTAACGTTCCATTTGCTTTGAAATGGATATAAAGACCAGACCCAACAAGAACAACCTCGGCACCAGCAGCCACTGCGCCCGCTTGCAGCTGGCCTGCCTAACTGCTCTAGTGCCCACCGTGGACTGATTGTGTTGGTTTTTGTTTGCTTTGTTTTGACTATTAGCACAGTTTCTAAAACTGTTTTCATTTGGGTAAAACCAAGAAGAGTTTTGAGACTCTGTGTTCAAAATAAACCTTTTCCTCTGCATTTTAAAGACCAACAGATCATCCTGGTCCCCAGTTATCCTTTCCCCAGCATTCTGAGCCATGCAGTTAAACCTCGTGCCATCCCGATCCATCTCCCCAGGGATCTGAATCATCCTACCAACTTGTATGTGTGAGTGGTTAGCCCCATGGCGGGACTGTTCAGGTATCAAAGAGCCTGTGTTCAGAAAACCCTGATTCTGTTTAACAATGGCTCCACAGTGGAAGAATAGTGAGGCTGAAATTCAGATATCCAACACCTTCACCTTTAGTGAAGAGGTCAGAAAAACTGTTTGCTGAAGTGACTAAGATCAAATACACCCATAAAAGTGGGAGGAAGGAAGGTAAAATGTTGTACCCTAAGATGCGCAAGTTAGTGGCTGTCTGATGTGTGAGAGCTTATTAAAATGCAAAGTGCTGTGAAGTAGTTCAGCACAGTGGCAGATATCTACAGAGACTATGGAGTGCTCGTTCTCCAGACTAGATGGGATCACTGTGTGGGAAAGATCATGCAGAATTAATTTGGAAGCACACTGGATTTTCTTAAAAATCGGAAGTAGGAAGCCAGACATGGTGATGAATACTGTAACCCTGTGATTGAAAGTCAGAGGCAGGAGGATCAGAAATTCAAGGCTCAACACAAGACCTTGCTTCATAACAAAACATACAAACAAAAGTTAGAGTAATCCATGTGGCCAGCTGATACAGTGCCCGCCCCTCTTTCTGATGCCACGAAACCCTCAGCTTCTGAAGAGGAAGAACTGAACGGCAGGTGACAAAGGAAACATTTCTGGACCCCACCCAAATCACAGCCTGAAGTCATTCAGACTGCCTGTGTGTCAGGCTGACACTAGCTGTCCCTGTGGAAGGCCAGGTCTCACTTGTGCTGACTATACTGACCTCTCCTCCACCTCTGGGCAGGCTGGTGGGAACTAGGAGGGCAGAGGAAACAGTGCTCTCTGAGAAGCGAGGGGTCATCGGAGAGAGCTGACCCGAAAGTGCACTGGACAAGGGCAGGAGACAGCAGAGGCACACAGTAGTCACTTTGCCTGCTTAGAACAAGTGCAAGACAGAGACAGGGTTTTTGTTTTTTGACATTGGCTCTCATGTTAGCCCTAGCTGGCCTAGCACTGCATAGCTGAGGATGACCTGAACTTCACAAATTATTTTTAAAAACCACATTGATTAATTTATTGTGTCTCTGTGTGTTTGCACACACATTCTTACAACAGAGCATGTATGGAGCTCAGAGGATGACTGTGGTTTACATCCAGTCCTTTCTGTGTCCTTACCGTGTATGTCCCGGAGATGGAGCTCAGGTCACAGGCTAGGCCCTCTCACTGACCTGCCCTTGAGCTTCAGATCTGCCTGCCTGCAGCTCCCAGGTCCTGGGCTGATGGGGTGCACCAGCACATTTGGTTTGTGTAGCACTGGGGACCCAGCAGTAATCTGTATGTGCTAGGTACGCACTCCACCAGCTTGGCTACCTCCAGCTCCAGACTGCTCACCATGAGCATGGGACTCATCTGTGACACTTTGAGAAAATGCAACCGAACGAATTTTGGCTTTGAATTCCTTCTGACAGCTTTGAGTCCATTAAAAATACAGTAAATGTCAGTGAGAATTTGCCACAGTATATTGTTTTGCCAAAAGGAAAAATTTGTGAAATCAGTATAAACACTGTAAAATTCTCCATAAAATCATTTCAGGGATTTAGTTTCCTTAAAGAAGAACCACACTGATTCATTTATTGTGGGGGAGGGGTGTGTACGCCTGCCATGGTACACAGGTGGAGGTCAGATGACAACTGCAGGAGGTGACTTTTCTTCCATCATGTTGTTCTCAGGTATTAATCTCATGTCCCCAGGCTTTGTGGCAAGTGTCTATGCCAAGAAGACCATTTTGCTAGCCCCCAGCGACTTATTTTCCACTTACTGCCATATAGAACATGAAATATTTTAAGAGAAATTGTGCACATAAAGCACACGTCCTGTCCCGTGGCCACACCTCCCTGAGGGTGCCTGGTGGGGTCTGTGTATGCTGCACTGCTGTTTCCTCTTCTGCATTTCACAGCTTCCTGGGATGGTTTAATAGAGAAAGTCGATGTAATTCCCATATTGTTTTTATAATATATCGAATAACTATTGCCACACCACCAAACAGAGACCATTGTCGTCACAGCAGCTACCTTTTGTCTTGGGCAAATGGTGATACATCTAGGTATGAGCCTGTTATTTTTGAGACCAGATGATCTCAAACACATGGTCTTCCTGCTTCT